>NC_090202.1:4506562-4841250 GCF_033026475.1 Channa argus
TCCACAGCTGTCTGATTGAGAGCCCTGGCTTTGAGGAGGGGTCTTTGTGGCTGAGTACCAATAGTCTGATAATGGGACAGGGCAGTGGGACTGTCTCCTATACTGGTGTGAGCCCACACGGCCACCTCATATACAGTTCCTGCTGTCAGGTTTTTAGCTAGAAACAGACAACAGACATCAAATGGCCATTTCAGAAAAAAATGTATTACTTACAGTAAAAGGGCACATACATGTAGAAAAAAACAGTACCTTTTAGAATCCCCTCTCTGACTGTGTAGTTCTGGTTCTCTTTGATGTGGGTGTCAAACTGCCAGGACAGGATCACAATGTACTGTTTAACCTTAAAGAAAAACAAGAGATCCTTTAGCTTTTTTTTTTTTGCTACAGAACATCAGCTTATCAGGCAGCAAAACTGAGGTGTTTCGACGGGGCACTCTTACATTGTATATGGAATTTAATCTGAACAAAAGATTAATGGAGTCGCTGGTGATGCTGTCGGCAGTCACAGAGGGAGGAGGCAGAGCTGCAGCACAGAACAGCAGGACAAAGTGAAATTAAATACAGTAGCTTTTATGAGGTTGTTTTCTCATTAAGGATATTCAGGGGCAGAAGTATAAATGATGGCAGCTTTATTTTGTCTAATGCTTGATTTAACTTTGCTGCTAATACATGTTCAGTGTTTCACATTAAAAGCCTTGGAGATATTTAATTCCCTTCCATTATGTAATGAGGGTATTTAAATGCTAAGTTTTATTATCAGCAGGGTAACACTTTTTAGTACAGTATGGCAAATCACCAGCTTCATTTTGACAATTTATAAGAAAACAGCCACTACAACCAAGAACCAAATGTTAAGTGTCCACCAGCAGGTGGCATTGTTGGGTGGCTTAAGAAGATCTTACCTTTCTTAGGAGTGATAGCTTTAACCTCAGACCAGTTCCCCACACCTCGACTGGTTACAGCTGCCACCTGGGAAACATTACAGCCAACATTGACATTTAGATATAACGTATATAATATCATCCCTGAGATCATCACCATTATTTGTATAATGGTGGTAAAGAAACACCATGTGCATACGCGTGTCTTACCCTGAATCTGTATAGAGAGTCTGGATGCAGCTCCTTCACCTCAGTACTGTTTGTGGTGCATCTCTGTGACATCCAATCAATACTTCCATGTTCACTGTATTCAACCTAGTATGGACACACACACATTGGCCTTTATATTAGTTGTGAGGACACGCACAACCACATCTTAACCCTCAAGTTATTTTTCTCCCTTTCAAACCGCTGCCAACAAAACACAAATTTAGGCCTGAAGAGCAATGATGTGCAGTTTGCCAGCTCAGTCATTTTTTGTCATTAGTTTTATTAACTAGCCTGACATGTCACATGTAAAGGCATTTTATGCAGAGATAAAGGACTTACAATGTACTCCCTGATGAGACCGTGTCCTTTGTCAGGAGGACTCCAGAAAACCTCCACCTTTCCATCCTCACTGTTATCACAAGACAGCTGCAGTTTCCTGGGAGGGTCAGGCACTGTAGATACACATACACTATTTTGCCAAAAGTATTCGCTCACCTGCCTTTAGACCCATATGAACTTTAGTGACATCCCATTCTTAATCCATAGGGTTTAATATGACGTCGGCCCTTTGCAGCTATAACAGCTTCAACTCTTCTGGGGAGGCTTTCCACGAAGTTTAGGAGTGTGTTTATGAAATACATAATACACAGTGCTTCGCTCTGATTCATCCCAAAGGTGTTCTATCGGGGTGAGGTCAGAACTCTGTGCAGGCCAGTCAAGTTCTTCCACACCAAACTCACTCACCCATGTCTTTATGGACCTTGCTTTGTGCACCTGAATTCATTTATTTGGATGGGTGAGCGAATACTTTTGGCAATATAGTGTATATACACAATGACTGTGCAATGTACAGATTCACACTTATAGCTATTAAATGCAACTTGCAAGAAAGTGCTAGCATAAGACTCAGGATCTATTTGTTTGCTCTGCCCATAATTCAGACATTAGTCATAGTTACAATAATCACAACATTAACCAAAACAATAATTCGCATTTATTACAATAAACAAGAAAACAACAAAAGTTAATAATCAAGCATAAATAATAAAAATTCTTTGCCTCTCTCTTTCTTAAAAACCAAAAACCATGAAAAATGGAAAAGAAAGTTGAGCAAGACCTTTTACCAGCAAATTATTAATTCTTCAATGTCAAATTGAAGTTGGCTTCTAGAGACAAAACTAGAGCAATTCACTAGCTTTTTGTGCAAGATAAAACAATTAATTAATACCAATTATTTTCTTGAGGACTAATGACAATACATGACACCATGTAATACTCACGTCCCTCCGGTGTCCTGACTGTGATCACCTCGTTGGTTTTGTGCAGTTTACTGAGACACTGAGTAAGCACCTTTACATGATAAGTGGTGTCTGGCTTGAGGAGAGTCAGTTTGTAGCTGGTTTTGTTGCTATGAGTCTCCATAATGGTCCACTTCTCTGTGCCCACCAGTCTAAGAGACAAGAAAAAATAGAAAATCAGGGCAACAAGAGCCTAAGGTACAGAATATTAATCTTGACAGATCCAGCTGCAATATTAGTGACTGATCCACAGAGAGGAGTTTACCTGTAATTGATGACGAAGTAGCAGGAGTTCTGAGGAAGATTCTTGGGGCGAGACCAGGTCAGAGTAATGGCACCTAAGAAGTCTGGGATCCACTGGAGGTTCTGGACTTTAAAGGCCAAAGTGTCGGCTGGAAAATGAAGCTTTTGTTTGGCTCAGTTTAAATTGCCAGTGCACAACGCGTACTAACAACCAGCAGGTGGCAAAATGGTAACACTTTTAAACCATGCATTGAGCTTGACTAGGTGACTCACACTGTTGATATGTTTAACCAAGCAGTTTTTCTGTTTTACATGTGTGGTTTTTTATTTAAGGCTAATATCATTGGTGCATTTATTGCTTGTCATTCAAACAAACTTCGCTATGGAAAAATGTGATGTGGACCTACAGGTGCAGTTGTCCTCATCACTGTGGTCAGAGCAATCCAGGAAGCCATCGCAAATCTCACTGTCCAGCACACAGGCTTCACCGTCAGAACAACGAGTCCCGTTTACACAGGACAGAGGCCCATGTGTGGCTGAAAAGCCATTGTAGAAAAAACAAAAAGACAAAAGGGAAAAGAGCAGTTTTACATAAGTTAAAATTGGATTATTGTTATCTGAAAAGCTACAATCTACACTTTACTGTTAACTTGTTTTGTTTGCATTAAGTGGTCAGAAAATGTGACCTGATCCTTATCTAAATCACAAGTACAGACAAACAAAATGTGCTATAGCTAATAACACAGAAATTATCTTAGTAACCTAACCGTGTCTTTTTTAAAATACATACAAACATTCTGCTGGTGGATAAAGATAGTGAACCGTTGTATTTAATAATACTTTTGCAGCAATAATGGCAGACGAATATGGTGCGTATGGTTCCCATCAGCTAAACGGACTGAACATATAGTAGCTCCCAGCACAAATGACCACAGTCAAGAGCTGCTTTTTCCCAACTATACTTTGAACCTTTTTAGTCTTCAAAGGAACAACAGAATGATTATTTGTGTTATTAGTTAGATTTACATGTAAGTGACATGACAAGCGAGACTCACGGCAGTTGTTTTCATCAGAGCCATCCTGGCAGTGGAGCTGTCTGTCACAGCGTTGCCAGTCGGGGATGCAGCGTGGGGGTTGGTGACACAGAAACTGACCAAAACTACACTGGCCAGGGGAGGGCGGTGGAGGAGAAGGCTCGGTGGGTACTGGTGCCAACGTCACATTAGCTGCTGTCAAAAACCATTCAATTTCTTAGAACAAATTCATTTTATGCAGACACCTTATTTTAAATTTAGCTTTGTTAAAGTCTTGTAATTAAATGTGATTTAGATTTAATAAAAATTTTAGCCATTTGCTTTTTGATAGTTTTAGACTGGTTTTAGTCAACAAAAACTATAACCATAGAAGTTTAGTCTAGTTTTTGTTCATTGTTGTTTATTCTTATTTTCACTGTGCTTTTAGTATTTATATCTAAACAATAGTATTATACAGACATTTGGAGGCAAAAGCTATCACCATCTTTGATCATGTCACCATGGTTTCAAGTGTTCTTGACTATTGTTTGACAGGGAATGCTAAATGGTTTGATAATACTGGGAGATGTCTTCAGCAAACAAAATGGGAACTAAACTTTAAGAGTCTCATCTCAAGCTGTTTATTAAAGGCAGATTAAATTAATTCATAAATCAGGTAACAATACATTGCAGATAAAGAAAGTTACTGTATGTAAGACTCTTTTTATTACCAGGGATCCAAATGGTGCATATTAATGACTTGCAGAAAAGCAACTGTGAAAAAGGTCACACTCTTCCCTTTCCACTAGGCCCTGTATTCCTTACCATTAACAATATTTGAGTTGAGGTATTGTGTGACATGTAATTTTTTAGTCGATTTTGAGTCGGGTATTTGGTTTGTTTTGGGGACTGGGGTTGGTTGGGAGAAATGTTTCCTGTGTTTCATTGTGGTGTGAAAGCAGGTTTGGATCATTAGGCCCTCTCAACAGTGGCAGGCTCGGCGCTACCAACCTTAGGGAGGACAGGTAGCATCCACTCTAATGGATAAAATTGTTAATTATTATATTATTAGGGATGTAGGTCCTGTCATTGTTATTTGGTAGTGGTTGTACTAAATAAGATATTTAGTCTTTATATTGTCCATTATTTGAAGTAATATGTGTATTTTTATGTAATTGAGTTCACTACATGCTGACCTGTGCAGGTGGTATGGTCTACTTTGGTGAAAGCATATAATGCACAGTATTTCGATGTATAGAGAATTAGAGAATAGTTCCCCCCAAAGTTTGGTTGATTGCCTGGGATTTTAGTTTTTGACAATTGTTGCACTTGTCATTAATGTGTTTTGTTTTTGCACTTATCTCTGACTTGTGTCACCTGTGGGGCATCCAAACTCATCGCTGCCATCAGGACAGTCAGCGTAGCCATCACACACCCAAGTGTTGATGATACAAGCTCCCGAGCCACAGTGGAAGCGATTAGGTGCACAGGTAGAGGGACCAGATGGCAGAGTGTGAGGAGTAACACTATCTACAATGTGGGAAATTCACATTAAATGATGGGTAGTAGGTGAGATGGGATTTTACAAACAGCAAAAAACGCATATCAGACTTCATAAAAAGCCCCATCAATTTAACTGGAACTGTAAAATAGTGACAACAGGGTTCTTGGTGACCTCCCTGAGTCAGGCTCTTATTGTTACTCTTAGCGGTTACTCATTTGACTAAATAATGAATTCTAGGAAGAATCCTTGTACTTCCAAAGCTCTTTATCATCATTATAGGAAGATTCAAACCTTTAAAACTGGCTTTTCAACATCAAAGTAGCATTATTACAGACTATACTATGTACCTGTACACTGGGCCTCATCAGACCAGTCGCCACAGTCGTTCTCCCCGTCACACTTCCACCATGTAGGAATGCAGCGTCCATTTCTGCACTCGTACTGAAAATACCTGGAGCAGCCGGGAACATCAGTAGGAGCAGCTGCAACACAGACCAAATTTGCATCAGATACAGCTGATTTAATAAAGTGTCATTTTTCAGCTGTTGTTGATTAAACCTGTGGTGTGCGTTTCTGTTTTTTTCAATATGGTTCAACAATGAACACTACACTACTGGATTTGATCACAGTAACTGTGCTTCAAATCTCCTTCTCCTTACCACAGTTGGCTTCATCAGAGTAGTCCCCACAGTCATCCATGCCATCACACTTCCACTCCAGACTTACACACACTCTGTTGGCACACTGGAAGGTATAGGCGTCACACACTTTGCTAAATTCAGACGGAGAGGCTGTTAGAAAACAAACAAAACACACAGTTAATCTCTTTTAATTCCATTATTTAAGTTTAGGTCACAAAGTTGGTGTGCTTCACCAGCATTGACATAAAGTACAATTCTATTCCAACTACTAAATATTATGGACAATAGGGAAATCATGATACTAGAATTTAGAACTTCAATAAAATATTGATACAAATATCAATATTATAATATTTATAATGCATTGAAAAATTGACATTCAGGGCTTACATTTGTATTTTACAGATTAATATAACTAGGCTACTCAGAGACCTGATCCAAGCATATGTATTCTGTTACAGCCAGGTTTAGCCCCTTTAGTACCCCTAACGCTTTCAACGTAGGCTGTGAGTGTGTCAGTTTTATTGCACGTTGATCCGCATCACTATCCTCTGAAACAACAATTTAATTAACTCACCTTAGAAATGAAGTAAAGTTGAAGGTAGGCTATGGTGTGTTAAGCACAAAAGCTTCCAAGTTACTATCCCTCTTCAGACATCTAAATCGTCCCCTAATTTCAAAACCTTTTGAGATGTAGTCTGTTACTGATTTGGGTTTCAGGAATAGAATAGAATTTAAACACTGCAATTGAGGAAAAAGTGATTAAGTTAAATTTAGCAAATTTGGATTCTATACATCACTTTAAGCGATTGAATCATAAGAAGACTGCATGCACTGTACATCATTCGGGTCCCTTTCCCCTAAAAACATATTTATATAATTTCTAAAAATCTGATGTGTTATGTATCTAGAAAGTCAAATGATGTTGTGCTTGTGTCCTGCTTTTTAGACTGACTTATTGCTGCAGTTTCCTAAAGACAATCCAGTGTTACTGTACATCCAGATAATATGAAAATAATATAAAAGCAATAAATAATGAGCTTTCACAAGTACAGTAGTATTTGTCCTCACCACATCCAGCATATTTGGCATCTTCATCAGATCCATCTTCACAGTGTTTGATCCCGTCACAAACCAGAGACTGAAACAGACACTGGTCACGATTCTTACACACAAAGTCCATGTAGCGAGTACACAGAGGGTCTGTGGGTGAATGAAATGCCAAATTAGCCATTAGGAGATTCTGTATGCATTATACTGTATATGGTAGTCCAGATATTACAAACTCTGATACTGAAGAAAACATTTGTATGACTTTAGGGGTAATACTACTGTTCCCACCTGGAGTCTGTCTTTCCCTAACAATTCTAAAAGTAGCTTTTGGTGGCTTTTAATTACAATGGAAATTTATAAAATACTAATCTTTGAAATAATATAGTTTTACATTCTTTCATGTACATACAGCTGGCTCTTTGAAACAACATCAGTCTGAAAACATTTAAGTCCAAAGCACTAAATGAGTCTAATTCCGAAAGTGATGACCACAGTGTTAAGTGTTGCATATTAATTAAAGCTAAATCTGAGATGGTACCAACTACATTCAAACATTTGCTAACAGATAAAATTGGACACATTCCCTGTAATTTTTCTCGGGATTGTCTTTAACTTAGTATCCTAGTTTCTTTCATTCCTGAGTCAGTCCAGAGAAAATCATGAGATCAGACAGCAGTCTGTGCAGAACCACATAGCAACAAGCAGTAAAAGATGAAATTGATGTTATGTCTTATGTTTTTGTCACATAACATTAAAACTGCTATTTTATGTCAATTATAATTAGTCTGCATCATCTTAAAATTTTCCATGATAAAAAATTTGACTTTTAAATTTTTTTAATGTCCTTAAATTTTGAAATTCAGACACCCAGAATAAAGACATTCATTTTATGAAACAATTATAATCTTAAAATAAGTTACGCATAGTCTAAAACTATGTAAATCACTTCTGTGTGAAGAAAAGTACAGATAAAAATTACACCCAAAGCATTATATCTCAGCCTCTTTTGCAACACCTCTGCTGAAACACACAGCGTCACTCACCACAGTTGTCCTCATCAGTGCCGTCTGGACACTCCCGGACGCCATTGCAGTGGGCAGTGACTGGCAGGCAGGTGTCGTTAGAACAAAGGAAGCCTTTACACCGAGATCCCTCTGGAAACACACAGCGTCAAATATTACTGCTAACAGAGAACCATTAATCTTTAGTAGTAGCTGTTAATATACAGTATTCATGTTTGTGAAAAATACAAATTTTAGATGGATAATACTAACAGCTGTTGTCTGCAACTTTTACCATTTATAAATCCCACACAATTATATTTAGTGACAGGATGTAAGACCATATGAAAAATGAACCTTTATGTAAAAACATTAGATTTTAGAAGTTTAAGTAGATGAGAATAGAAAATATAACTTAGAAATGTTGCTATAGACACAGTTCAAATAGCTTCTTTTCCTCCAACACAAAATATTCTATAATGTAAATATTATAATAATAATTATAATATAATGTAAATATTATAATATTTCACAATAATATTACACAAAATTATGCTCCATATAGATATTTGACTCTAATAGCTCATTACACTGTCAGTAAAATCTGTGGCTCTACGGTGTTTGGGTTAAAGTCTTCTTTCATCAGACCTATTATTATTGTTTTTTTTAATTTCTTTAAAAAATGTATATGCATGTTGTTGACTTACCACAAAATCGAGGGTCTTCATCTGAGTCATCCTGACAGTCATCATCACCGTCACATGTCCAGCGCTGTGGTATACAGTGACCTGTGTGACACTGGAAGCTGCTAGGTTCACATGTATGGTGGCCCACTAGGGATAAACACATAGAAATTGTCAAAGAAGATAATCCCATGCTTGTCTGATGGCACAGAACAAATCAGATCAGATTTTAAGCCAGGTCGTTATTCAGCAGATGTTCCAGCTCACATTTCACTCTTTGTTCATATGTTCAAGAGCGGGCAAATTTATTATTTTTCAATTAAGATTTTCGGATCATGCACCCATGTGAAGTCTTTAAAAGAGCATTAATGCATTTACCACTGTAAATGATGAACAAGGCAATGGACGTTTATTTCAGTAAGTACATAAACGAGCAGTGTATGTAAAACGTATCATATGGTCAGTAACCTGTGCAGTTGGCCTCATCTGACCAGTCTCTGCAGTCGTTGTCTCCATCACAGCGCCACACCTCACGGATACAAACACCTCGTGCGCATGTGAACTCCCCAGGACCGCACTGGTGAGACTCTGATATCCACAACACAGTAAATGCAGTCAATTTGCAATAACCTTTAATATTAGACACAGGAAAAAACAACAACACTGACTGAGTGTAAGAACTTCTAAAAAGAAAGCACTGATCATTTCCATATTAAAAAAAAAAAAAATAGTAACCTAAAGATCTTATCATAGTCATCTCACAAATGTTTTTAGTTCAATTCCCTGCTTCTCCTAGGCACATGTTCCCAAGTAGTAGTACCTGACCCGACACTGTGCTGATGTGTCTGATGAATTTTATTATTTACAGTTTCTTCCTGCTAAAAGAAAATTATATTTTAAAATTTTTGACTCAGCATATATTAATTTATGAAGCAGGATATTCTTCAAATAATGTTTTGCATAATCACACTCTTCTTTCTGTTTCTTATCTTGATTTGTAAACAAAGCTTTGTTGTTAAATTACAGTACAGTATTTGTCACTGTTAAAATTACTCTGACATATTTTTAAGCTAAGGGTATCAACAGCCGCACAGAAAGTAAATGACAACCAGCAGCAGATCTTACCACAGTGTTGTTCATCACTGTTGTCTCCACAGTCATCTTCATGGTCACATTTGAAGGCCAAGGGGATGCAGGAACCAGAGGCCATACAGCGAAACTGGTTAGATGGGTCACAGGTTGTGGTGGCTAAAAGTTGACAGAACACCAATACAAATATGTTTTTTCAACAGAAGTCGTTATTTTAAATATCTTCATTGCAAGAGGACAGCTGTGGCTGAATACTTACGACACTCTTGTTCATCACTCATGTCTCCACAGTCATTGTCGCTGTCACACTTCCATATGCTGCTGATGCAGCGGCCATTAGAGCAGCGATACTGATGGGGTAAACAGCTGTGCTCTGATTGGTGGAAATAAAGGATCATATGAAACTACTAACTAACCACCACCTGATCATTATAATCCTGTTCTGTTATCTTACCAAACTTCACACAGGTATTGTTTTGGAGCTGGTAGCCAGTGGGGCACTGGCACTGCACCTCACCATTGGGCATGGTTAGAGTTGGAGAACTGTCTGGACAAATGCAGGTGTGACGATGGCCAGGCTGAGGCAGACATAGCAGGCTGCAGGGTTGGTCGGCACACGCATTGTGACCTAGAGGCCCAGAGTTTAAGATTTGAGACAATAATACAGTTTGCCTTACTGCTTTTTGATACTTTCTCTGCAGTAACTTCCATATGTAATGTCAACCAGTATTCTACCATAACACCTATGACCATAATTAAAACAGTGTACAGTGTTTGTTTTAAACTCGGAAACTGAAGTAGACACAATTACTGTAAATAAAATGAAATTTCACTAATTTGATTTCAATTACTCCTGCTAAGCTCCAAGCTTTCTGCCTGCAGTCTTGAATCCCTTACCTCGATTCTTCCCCTTATAGAAAATCTTAAGGTCCATGACTCCTGTTAGTCTACCAATAATCAACTCATTGCTCTGGGAACCAGCTTTTGGGGCTTTGAAGATTCCCATTCGAGACCAGTCATCCCAGTACAAGTCATTCTGAAAAAACACATTCAGTAGAAAAATAATTCTAAATGCAACTACAGACAACTTTCTGTTTATTTTGATTTAAAAATAGTTTTTTAACATGTACATATGAGGGAATGCTGGGCTCACTTTGAAGACAGCGATGGCGTACGGGTGGGGCAACCCCTCCATAAGCACAATTCTGAGGCCTCCAATGAAGTCTGCCCTCTCGATGCGGTCACTGTAGGCTTCGGTCCAGTACAGCCAATGGTCATCGGCTGTGATCCCATTGGGCCAACGGACACCTTCAGACACGATGTGAGACACGTTGGTTCCGTCCATGTAACTGCGGTAAATACCAGCTGCTCGATCTCCCCAGTCAGTCCAGAACATCAGACTGTGGAACAGTTCAATTCAATTTAACTGGAATTTTCACTAAATTCCAATTTGTGTGTAGTTTGTCATTGTGAGTTGAGCAATAATGCAGTCCTGGATATTATCCTTTTTACTATTATCTTTTTATTTCAGGGTGTACAATGTGGAATTATTTCAGTTTACCTGGTCTACAAGCTTTGAGTGAGCCTTTTCTCAGAAACAATGTATGAGAGACAGTGACTTTCTACAATATCTGCCAAATTTTCCTTCTAAAACAAAGTGCACTGAGTCAGAAATAAATAATGTTCTGGCCAAAACAAAAAGGGAACAACGGAAAAGGGAAATGTACTTTGATAATGAGGCCCGTTATGTTCACATACAGGCATGTTTTTGTGTTTGTGTGTATTTTCACCTCTCTCCAGGAATCAAAACCAGTGCCCTGGGATGTTCTAGGATAGAAGAATTGAGCAGAGTGTGGCGCAAGTCGCCATCAGGGTTAGAGACCTTTAAACACAACAGTAAATCTTTTTTTATACTTTTATATCAACATCATTTATCAAGTTATTTTTAAGCTTGTAAACCCCTTATATGGCATCACAAATCAACAATTTGAAGAAATTATATCAGGTTATAGGGTCTTGTGAAAAACTGTAGATCATGAACTTAAAAATTTAAGATAATTTTCTAACTATCATTTGCATGATGATATGCACACATGCGCACATACACACACAGTTTTATACCTCAATTTTTTGCGCTCCAGCATCAATCCAGTAGAGGAGCCTACTGATTGGGTCAAAGGTGAGGGCTTCCACATTCTGCAGGTCTTTCCTCACTACAACCTCCTGACCTGTACTGCCATTTAGACAAAGACGCTGCAGAGGGAAACACTGGCATTAATTGCATATAAAAAAATCCAGGTTGCTGACATCTTAGCAAAATTATATTTGACAAACAAGCTTATGTTGAGTAACTCTTGTCCTTGTGTTTAATCTGTCCCTGCGCTGTTCTTAGTCAAGGAGCCTTTGCTGCTGGTCTGAGGAACTAACCTGTATAGTGTCTAGTGAGATATCAGCCCAGTACAGACAGTTCCTGTCATAATCAAAGTCCAGAGCCACAGCCTCCCTCAGTCCAGCCAGAGGCAGGGCCTGGTCTGCCCCCGTAGCCAGGTCATAACGATGGATTGAATTCCTCACCGCATACAGGATGAACTCGTTACTCTCTGCAAAAACACAGGAGACATGACTAATGAGAGCAGAACTACATACCAATTCACAAGGTTCTGTTCGTGTGGAAGGTGGATGACATAATTATGATTCTGTACAGTGTACCTGCAAGCTTAAGTTGAATCAAAGGCTCTTACACAATTTTCAAACCATATTTTTGATTACATAAACTTGCAATAAAGGCACTCAGTGTGACAATGAAATTTCAAATCCTTGCACCTCAAATATCTGTGTAACACTTATCAGTTTGGTTTTATGGGTTATAAAATGTATTTAAAATCACTGAATGTTTTACAGATAAATGTTTTATTGAAGAATTACTAATTAGGAAATCCAATGAGTCCCAGAACAAAAATCCTACTGACATGCTTTCAGGTATTATAATTGCATATCAGCTATTAAAAAATAAAAACCAAATTATGTACTTATTACTAAACACAATCTAACACATACACACAGTGCAAAAAAACATAAAACATATGACAGAGAAAGCAAAAGCAGGCAAAAGCAACTACTCTATAAAACATTCAATACATAATCTATATAGTGTTAATGCTAACAAATGTGCTAACAAATGCTGTTGCAGTTGTCACACCACTGAAAAACATTGAACCGATAATGTACAAAAAACAAAGCAAAGGGGATAAATGCACTCAAAATGTTGGTTTAATACATTTCTCAGAAAAATTAAAAAACAACTTAAAGAGTGAAATTCTGCACATTTGAGAAAGTACAGGTTTACCTCCAACAGGACATGGCAGCATCTCTCCATTTAACCTGGACTCCACATCTCCTCCACTACAGCTGTCTCCTGGTACCTTCCTGTAGCTGCAGAGGAACAAAAAGTGTTTTCCTCAGTTGGACACTTGGTGGTGCTCTCACCAAACACATGTAATGACAGTAACTTGACGGCTTCAGAAATTTTTCAGACCTTTCCACACATCGTTGTTTGCCTATAAATTCACATTAAGCACTTCACAATGGCAAAGTGAAAATTATTTTAAAATTTTATGTGATAATATATAAACAATCTGAAATCTTTTAGGTAAATTAACCAACCTAGGCTACAGTTAATGGTATAGTTCAGACGACATTAACCTAATAACTAATAAACCATGAAACGTAATTGGTTGCACATGGGTGCACATTGTTGCACTGTAATAGAATGTCAGACAACAGAAGCTTACCCTTTGCTACGGCGATAGCTGGTACCAACTGGACAAGGAACAGGTGGAGCGTAGAGGTCACCTAAGAACTCAGGGTCAGGCACACACACCTGTAGGGATAGGTCTTCACTTAGTTTGAAGCCGTAGTCACTGGAAGGAGGAAGAAGAGGAAGACAACAAAGAAAAAGCAAACACAAAGAAAGTTACTTCTACCTTCTGATGAAATTAGGACTCAGTAATGAATAAGAATGTTATCCACATGTGTGGCTCCCTAACCATTCATAGTCCTGGCGTGTGCAGGAGCAGTTAGAGATTGTGATGGGCCGGTCAAAGTCTTCTCCATTAAAACATGTAGCGTGAGGAGCTCGTCTCTTAAATGTAATCTCTCTGCCCAACAGACATTCGTTACCGTGCTCATCTGATGGAGACCAGCGCTTGTAGTCAGCCTCAGAACACGGTACACCTGGGGAAAGGAAAAGACTGATATAAACATTTATATAGTTAAGGTTAAAGATTTTATAGAGTCACAACTTTTCTGGAAATAGGGGGTTGTAACAAAATAATAATTTGGCAGTCAGGGAATTTGTCCAAACTCCACATAAATTTGAAATATTACTGATCAGCGACAATTTTAATACCACCTGGCGAATTTAATTAAAAAAATGTATGAGTCACTTTGGAATGGAAATATATTGAATTAATAAATGTTGATGCAAAATTATGGGTCAAAAACTTGTCAGCACATAATGTGGTTAAAATCAGCTCCACCTTTACCAACAGCATGTTAATACTTATTTTTCAATACATCACTGTACATGTACACCTTACTTACCATAATCAGTTTTGTTTAAAATGCATTGTTCTCTTAGAGGAGTACTTTTACTTTTGTAATTTTACTCTTGTTATAACAATCATGACAATCCAAATGTGTCCAAAGTTGTTTAGAATGTGTTAACATTAATACCATGAAACTATAAAATAAGTTCTAGTGTGCAATAACATGTGAACATGTTACAATATTTTTTAATACTCAAAAGTCAGTGTTATAGTTATAGTTATTACAGACAACAAAGTTCTTCCATAACATAAGTTTTTTATAGTTTAAGAAACGAGTTTTTCTAAACAATTCTACCTGGGGTCCTTTTAGCTGTAAGGCGACAGCACTAACCATTCCAGCACTGTGCTGCCCTAATTAATTGTCTGAATTAGCTCCAGGCCAGTAAAGAAAAAAATCACTGATCACTTGTAATAAACTTGTTATAAAGTATGTTGTTTTTGTTTGTCACGTTCGGTGGATATGTGGGGGTCAGGCTATATTTTCATAAATATTGGTGTGTATACAGCTTAGAAAACTGGTATAAACTTGCTGAAAGTGGATCTCTAAGATGAGAGCGCTCCACCTCTCTCCCTCTCAGTCCTCCTTCACACTCACCAACCTACCTAGAACATCAGAGGTGTTGACCTGCAGGATGAGCCAGCTATGTCTCTGGTCAGCGTAGGAGCCAAAGATGGTAAAGATGGTGCTCTTCTCCCCAGGCTCTGTCAGAAGCTGGTAAACATACACCTCCCTGTCTGAGAACTTAAAGTCGGCCCAAGTCTCTCCTTCATTGGTGCTGAACCTGAAAAGGATATGGCCAAAATTTAACACGTTCTTGATTTAATCTAGGTGTAATGAAAGGCAAAACCAGGTTACTGAGGAACCAGGGTGAATATGAATATACATATGAATATACTGTGTCACCTGCATATGAATATAAACGGGCTGAAGTGTCACTGTTGGCAAACTATCAAGATCATCCGATATGTACAGTGCATCCAGAAAATATTCACAGCACTTAACTTTTTCTATATTTTTTCTGTTACAGCCTTATTCCAAAATAGATTAAATTAATTATTTTCCTTAAAATTCTAAAAACAATACCCGACAATTACAACGTACAAAAGTCTGTAAAGCCATTTAAAATAAATAAATAAATAAAATCAGTTACTGCACTCTGACTCTGCACACGTTGCACTCTCCAGGCACAGTAAACACTTTTGTTAAGAAAGCTGAGGCATTTTGCTGCTGAGACCCTCCACTGAGGAATTAGTGTTTTGACTTACTTGAGATGTGTGGTGGGGCCTCCTTGTGCGATAGCCATCAGGATACCACCATGGTCACCCCAAGTGTAGAAGTGAGGGCCTGCCAGTGACTGGATTATATGGATGTGAATTAACAGAACATACTGTGTGTAACAGACTAAAATAAATTTCTCTGTGACCTAAAATTTAGAGTAAAATGGTCTGCAAGATCAAATCTAAAGATATTATTATATAATATTAATTCAAATAACACGTTAACCCTTACAAATTGTTTATAATTAATTCTCTCACGAACTTTGACATTAGACTTAAATAAAGAGCATGTCTAACACAGGTGGTTTAAATTATCTAAACTAACAAAACTCTCAGGTAAGTTGCCGAGAGATAGTTTTAGTTTTATGAGCTGTGTTTTTATTATCATCTGTGTTAGATTTTCTACTGACCTCTCTCCACCGAGCTCCAGCGCTGCTGGATACATACACATTAGGTTTGTTGGCAAAGTTTCTGCCTACAGATCCTGCAATCAGAAGACATGAAGGGATTTCACACATGAAACAGCACACACACCCCCTTAATAATACAAATGCAGTGTGGTAAAGTGTGAGAAGACTGGCAGATTATTATGCCCTGTGTCTGCCTTCAACACTTCTGAGCACACAAACACAAGCTTATATCTGCAGACATCAATCCTGTTGGTCAAAACACAACTCAGGGTGCATGACTTCAAGAAGTGCAAATAATAAAGATTAATTAGTAGAGTAAGATGGAAGTCATGTCTCTGTAAAGGGCTCTAACAACGATTGTAAAATTCATTATGCTCAGACTCTGTATCAAATGAGCTAATGGCTTTCATTAATGATCGTCACACATCAGGGCAGAGACACAAAACAATAGACAAACGTCTGCCACATGCAATTAGAAACTAGAAAAAACATGCTATTACTGTGTATGTGCTGATAGCAAATGTGCAAAATAGTCTTTTTAAAAGCTTTTAACTTTGCCAAAGCAGGAGTCATAAGTGGTTCTTTCAGAATGTATATTTTAAGGAGTTTGAATATGGACATATGTAATAGAAATATTTTTGATACATCATGAAGGCCATTTTTTCTGTACTCCTACTCTGAAACATGAAACAATATTGATGTTTTACAGCAAGCTGAAGTGACGATTAAATTACATTTACATTTGTTGTGAATATAACTTTCTCTGTGATTCCTAAGTTGTGTTAAAAACTTGAATCAACATGGAGTGGAAACATGGAATTTTTGCCTCCACAACAAACACACACAGCTCCAATATGTGGGGAAGATCATGTTGATGTTGGAGAAGCAACAAAAACGCTGATCAACATCCGAAGATTGAATCATTTCCACTGGACTTCTTTCTTAGAAACATTAGGTTAGAAATTCTCTACTTGAATGATATGGTAGGAATTCTGAAAAAAAAAAAAAAAAAAGTTTAATAAATGTTTTGTTTAGCTTAGCTTATTAATATTCTATGTTTTATTTGATATGTATTTACTGAATTCTACTAATAAACATAGTAACATCTAATCTTTATTAAAAACAAATGGATTTAATGTGCTACATCAAAGTATCAGGCTAATGGTTTTCTTGTTGCCTGACGTTGCTACAGGCTGTCTGATGTTCTTAGGTTTGTTTTCTAATAATTAGTTCTGATGTTAGTACTAAACGTCTGACTTTCTAATGATTTAGCTGATTTTTATTTTTTTTATTTGTTGTCCTAACGGTTTTTCCGTGTCACGTTGTTTAAGAATAATTTCAAATTACATCTTAGTTGAACACATAGAGCTTGTTGTTTATGTGTCTATATAGTTTGAGTATGCATGGGCCTTCCTGTATTCATGGCAGGGTTTGACCCGCTGAGTGTCCGCTGGGTGCTGCAGCAATAATTAGCCCATCTGTCTGAGAGTGATAACAAAGTGAATTGCACCAGCGAGTGCCAGCCTCCCCACTCCCTACCTTCCTGTCTTTTCATTCCAATTATCTAATAAAATTTTAATTTGAGAGACTGAGTGGGTGCATGGGAAGTAGTCTCCTACACACTGGAGATTATCAACAAATCAATGCTTTCCACCAGCTATGAAGAGGCAAAAAGGTTGGTACTCTCCAGGGTCCAGGAAAATCCTCTTCTTCAGCAGAAAAGCTAGGAAATGGATGAATTGTGTCTGCAACATTTGGAGAGAGTTTCCTTACAGAAGTAAACCTCTAAACAATGACAAACTAAACTAGTTTGTACTTCTTCATAAGGAAAAATCACATTTTCTGTGTTTTGGGCAATTTAGGAATTGGACAATTACAATATGACAGATGACGAGTTATAACCTTGTTCCAAATATATGTGATCAGAACAACAGGAAATTGGTGAAAATGAGACAAACTAGCCTCACACAAGCTCAATCAGTAAGACCATGCCAAGTATACTTATAATGTAAGAACAAATTCAGTCTTTGTTCGTGAACTTGCAATATGAACTAATATGACTCAATCCCATTAATGCTCAGAGGAAATTTGAGCACTTTGAATGTCTTGAAATACTCTCTTATTAGTGAAGTTACTGAGTATTATATCACCTGTGGCCATGATGACTCCGGGTGCAGAGTCCTTGGATAAAATGGACATTCTCCTCAGCTGGATGTTGGACAGCTGGCTCCAGCGCTGGGCCAAGTGAAGGGAGCAACCTTTACTGAGCTGAAGGAAAGAAGCAGAGGAAAAAGACAAATGATGGGGCTTAGTTGTTTGTATCAGCACTCCTCATATCTGATTTATCTCTCAGATACATCATGGGAAGTTTCTGTCTCACCCAACTTAAGTACTAGATAGAATGTGAGGTGAGAAGCAGGGTAGAGAGGAAGCAGAGGAAAACACAGCATCAGGCAAAGTGAAACATTTTGCTTGAGTTGACAACTTTGCTTGTACTTATAAAACTTTTGCAACTACAACTGTATTTGTTAAAAGCTTCCAGTAAAGGAACACATAGGACAAGGGGTAAGTAAACCTAACTAAAACATTAAATGCTAATATCTGTGGAACAGTTTGATCAGTTGTTAGTGCTGCTGACATCACACAAGCTGTAAAGCAATTTTATGGAGCCGATTGCCACAGAATAGCGACTGGCCAACTTAACTTTAAATAAATCAGCAGGTTTAGCTCACAGGGACACCAATGTGCATCTGACAACAATGTTGCAGTTTGAGTGAAATAATTAGGTTAACAACAGAGGACAATGATCTCTTTATGACATGCTTTGAACCAATGGTACCATAAGTACCATAGTAGCTGTTGTAGGCGCTAGAAAATGTGATTTCTCTGGCTATGACTAGGCAGCACCTTACAAGTGTAGTCTAAATGTTAAACAGAAGGATAAGATGAAAGGGAATGCTACACCAACAGCATGTGGAATGCTGGTGGCTGTTTTTGCAGGTGCGACAAAAACCCAAAATAACATATAGAGATAATTTGTTTTGGATTTGAAAATTATATTGCTTTTAAAAACATTAAAGCCATTTTATGAAATGAAGGTTCCATCCCCATCCTGCTGCTAAAATTTGATTCGAAAAATGTAATTTTGAAATTTGGGTATTTTTACCTGTGGTAACGAAATTAGTATTGAGAAAATGTATTGATATAATAATGATTGTTAATTTTTGTGTACACAGAATGCTTGTGTACTTTTCAAACCTCAGTATTGTTCAGTCAACACAGGACTCATCTTTATTTTTTCAGACAATACATTTGTTTTCAGATGGCAACAACTAAAAACTCTAGCATAATTTTCCGTGCACCTGGCAGTCCACCATTCCTCCTAGGCTGTCTGCAGCAGGTGGCTGAAGCAGTTCCCATGTCCCTCCCTTGTCAAAAGTGATGACGGATCGCATGCTGTCCTCACTAAACGAGCCGTTGATGAGTGTGGCAATGTAGACGCCTCGCAGCCCTTCCACGCGGTGCAGGTCTGCAAAAGGTTCATTGGCAAAGTACCTGAAACACAGAAGGGAGACATGATGGCCAAATCAGGGGGATCACAAAAAATAATTTTGCATCAGTGTTCAAATATAGTAAAGAAGTGATTTGTTGTATCAGTTGTAATTTCAGCCCCACCCCATCTGAGAATATGATGGTTGGTTGATTATAGTATTGTTTTTTATTGCTGGCTTTACATGTTCAATTTCACACAGCTCAAAGAGACAAAATATAAGTCAACAAGGCTAAACTGAACACATCAGCAGATTGAAATTTACAGTTGCATGAGGCAGCTTCACACATTTTTTACATCAACTGCTTTCCATCGTACTTAAGCTACACAAACAACAGCTAATTTCATGAAACAGAAGACACAGTGTCAACTATTATTAACACGTACACATGTAAACCAACAGTGCTTATGCCAAAACAACACAGGACCATCCTGATGTGATTATGGAGAAAACCGAACAGAAAACCTGTGAATTCAAAGGTCAGCAGCGCTGTGGCAACAAGTCAATAAATTCTCCATTTTTATAAGAATGCATTGCTTCTGCTGGTGATTGCAGTCTTTTTTTTATAATTAATCCACAACATGGACTTATATTATTAAACATCAAAGTTCATTCTTGATCTTGGAAATACAGCAGGAAGCTGCAAGTCAAGCTTTCTTCTTGAGCTTTAAACTATATCATGAAAAAAATATAAAGAAGTATAATAGCTCAACTGAAGTGTGTTTTTATACAACTTACTGATGGAGCTGGAGCGCCCTTAATTGAACTTGAGTAGCAAAGTGAGCAGGAGTGCCACAGTGGTGTTTGTATATCTGCCTCATCTACTGGCTCTACATCTGCATCTCTAAGAGACTGACTTTTGGTTGTTTTTGTCACTGAGACTACGTCTACATTAAGCTGGGTATGTTCTAAAATGTGTGGACCAAAAACCTTTCACACCTGGTTGTTACTATCAAGCAGATTAAAATAATTTTGGAGTTATGGCTTTGCCACAGAACGAAAAGACAACAGTATCAAGTAACAATATATCATTTATTTTTTCAACTAATCGATTAATCTGCAGATTATTTTCCCTAATTAGTCACTGGATCACCTGTGGGACAAGGACATAATCACCTGAAGCATATCACAAATAAACCAGTCTATCCCGAAAAAAATTTGACACATTATACCTTTATTAGAAAGAAGAAAACCTCACGATACAAATTAGTTCATACTCCGTGAGGCAGTAAATCTTAGGTTTTGTGATGTTTAAAGAGGCACATAGTTATTGAATCCTCAATTTCTTTACACCATTCTCTCCGAATAAATCCAAAGAATAAAATGGTACCCAGCGTTTAGTCTTACAACCATGCAATATCCAAGAGCAAAAGCTTCAAAACCGTTATTCTTCACTGTTCAGTCCTTGCTAAAAATGCTTATTTTTCTTTATTTTCCCAGTTGTTTTGGCCGCATATGAAAAGTAAACACTGGGATGTTGCAACTAGCCAGTTTTCTGGATCAAAACAAGCCCACATCTAAGCATCTCGGACAAGAATTGATCCTTCAGTGAGCCTGTAAACCAATCAAAGCACCCGAACCTTACTCACAATTTAACTTGAACACTTGCTATCAGTGCTGTCTATTTTTTGAGGTACTGATTTTGAACTGTGGTCACCAGAAAGCAAGTCAGATTCTAACAGTCTCATCCAATGACCTAATTGTTTAAATGATCATTAGTTTTAACTACCCCAACGCCAAGAGCATGGAGAAGCAAGAAGGTGAAACCCTGAGTCAGCGACATGAAACAGCAGAGCGAACTGAAAACACTAAATTGGCGTGCCAGCCGAACTCAGCTTTGAGCCAGATGCCAAGAGTCCAGCATATTTACTGGCCAACTCTGATGATGAATGACATAGCTGGAACGTGAAGGTACGCTTAAGGAGCTACTTAACCAATGTGACAACTGGCCTTGTGTCTAGTCCTTAAGTTGAGAATATGTATGCAATCACATGTAGACAAACATGTGACATCATCTTTTTTTAGGAAGCAACCGTACTTAAATCCAAGGTATAGTGGTGACCATGACACAATATCACTTAATGTCAGATGATGTGTGTATGTGAGTGTTTGTGTGGTACCTGATGAGCGTATTACTGCCGGAGCCCTCAGGACTGTAATATAGTACATTCTCTAGCGATAGAGAAAAGGACAGGCCCTGTGTGTCTGAGATGTAGAGATGTGTCACATTGTTCAGGTGGTTCACACAGACAAACACTTGGTCCTCAGATGCGTCTGCTATATAGAACTCCTGTTTGGGGGGGGGGGGGAGAGAGAGAGAGAGAGAGAGAGAAGAGAGAGAGAGAGAGATTTAGGTCTATGTCCTACAGTCTGATCCACCTGACCTGAGGATATAATGGACACAGTGGAAAAACACAGGGTGTAGTGTTGAAAACAAGGACTAGTACATTTACAAGTATCTTCAGATAATGGGCACATCTCTATACTTGTTCTTTTAGGTCTTAGTGCTGCATTTGACAACATTGATCACAACAATAAGGTAACTACACTAGGTTGGTTTAAATCTTACTTATCAGATAGATTCCAATTTGTTCATGTTAATGATTTTTCCACACAGACAAAAGATAGTGTCTCCTTTAGGCAACATCATTAACACTCCATACATTTCCATTGCTATGCTGATGAAACCCAGCTATATCCATCTATTGAAGTACATGAAATAAATCAATTAATCAAGCTTCATGCATGCCTACAGGACATAAAGGCCTAGATGTCCTGCAATTTCCTACTTCTAAACTCAGACAAAACTGAAGTCATAGTATTTGGGCCTAAAAATCTCAAATCTCATCTCTATGCTGTCCAACCATATTTTTGCTGTAGATGGCATAACTCTGGCCAGAGTGACCAGGAATTGTCCTTTACCTCACATATTAACCAAATCTTACACCTACGGAACGTTGCCAAAATTAGGGAGCATCCTGGATCAAAGTGATGTGCAAAAAATGTGTCCTTTGCATTTGTTGCTTCTAGGTTGGATTACTGTAATAAATAAACTTAACCATATTTTCTTCTACTTAAATAAGTTCCATTCAATAAAAGTCATGGGAAGTACTCATATTCTTGTTCTAGTCTTGACACTTGTGTTTCTTTGTCACAGACTGAATTAATTTAGATCTGTTTTACCTATATTTGTCTTAAACCTCAGTTCATGTGTTAATAGTAGGCTCATGTTGTACTTTTTGGCTCTCTGGTACTGGTTGGGGTTTATCAACTAATGCAGTCTACACCTGGATTCTTGTATTTTGCTGCTGCTACAGACACATTTGCAGCACAGATTTTTAACACACAGTCCACCTTCAACATCAATGAATCATTTAATAACTGATTAGATATTCTTAATTCTTTATTCAAGTTTATTAATCAGCTTTTACGATGGAGACTCACTGTGATTGGATGGCGCGTCCTAAACTGGGCAGCTTTCATTGGCTGGCGGTTGTAGGAGACCCACAGCTGAACAGAAGATGGTTCATGGCTGCCTAACAGTTTCTGAAGAGAGAAAGTATGGCTTATTTAATTGCTAATAATTTATAATTAGGCCACTGAAAATGAAGAAAAAGCCCATCTGCTGTGGATTTAGTTTGTCAGCAGCTCCAACGTGGAATTGACATGCAGACATAGAGATTTGCATAATTCTTAATGAAAATCAAACAAAATGTGAAATTTTACTCAATTATGAAAGATAAGTGTCTCTCTAAAGGTCCTTTCTCTTTTAGAGGGCACTGCTGTCACATCTGCATTAAAGCTGGACAGACTGTCCACAGAGAAATGAGGCTGTACATTGACGAAGAGACTTTGGTTATCTGGACTGTCCTGATGATGATTCTTTGTTGCAAAAAGCCAGTTGCATGGTGCCCAACAGCTGAGTCACACAATAGTTACCATTCAGACTTGAGATGGTTCCCAGTGGGGAATAGATGTGGGTGTGTGTGTAAGAAAGACAGAGAGACAGAAGCAGAGCCTAAAAGTCTGAGCAGTCAAATACATTAGAAGTCTGGCTACTGGAAGAAGAAGAGCTGTGATCTTTTATGAATGGCAAGCATGTAGAGTGGAGTGGAAGACCTGAGCATATCTTATTTCTGTCTGCATGTCTGGATGCCTGTACATTCGACTCTGATCAACTGATGTGTGACAGAAATGGAGAGAAACAGACAAATCAACTGATCTGAGTCCTGCGGTTATACTCCTGAATGCTCAGTATATATTCCATAAGTGATTCAGACTGCAGAAAAGAAATTGTGAACATCACCTGGACTCAGTGGAACCTCCAAAAGGTAGCCATGGCCACCTCGACACTCACCCGAACTCTGACTGGTATGAACATACTGTAGTTTTATTTTTTAAAAGAATTTCCACCGTTTGAATGAATATTATTATGGCCAACAATGATTAAACCTAATCTAACCTTATCAGAAAAGTTTTCTAATTGACTAATGAAATGCATTATACGTTCCACAGTAGTGAGTCTTGTCTTATTTCACTTGCAGCCACAGTCATAGTGTGTCATGTAAAAGTTAAGATCCATACTGATGGTTCACAAAATTCTGCTTTCCAATAACAGAAATGGGGAAACACAAATCAAAATAAACATAAGAATAAAAAGAAATTAATACTGACACTATTGTACTTAGAAGCAGTTTGGACAGCTAAGGAGTGTACTCCAGATCGCATCCTTTTTATGTAGCTTAGTTTCATCGCCTCTAAACATTCTGGACAAGGACATTGCTAGAAGTGCCAGGTTTTCAAACCTGATACCACCAGTTCTGTAAACTGTGTTCTCTCCTAGTCTCAACCTTTTTTCAATCTGTTTTAAACCATTAACAGCTGCCTCCAGAAAGAAATGGATATAAATGGTAAAGGGTAAATGATCTGCACTTATATAGCGCTTTTCTACCTATTGGCACTCAAAGCGCTTTACACTGCTTTTTATTCACCCATTCACACACACACACTCATACACCGATGGGGGAGCTGCTATGCAACGCTCACCGGGAGCAACTAAGTTGGGGTTCAGTGTCTTGCTCAAGGACACTTCGACATGTGACTGGAGGAGGTGGGGATTGAACCAACTTGTTCCAAAACACAAAATGCTTAAAAGTTATATCTTTTAAGATAAAAAGTTCGCTTTTATCTTAAAATAGGAATACTAGGAATTGGACTGTAGTTCTCCAGAAAAACAGGTTCTAGTGGATCTTTTACTGTGAGATGACTCATCCATAAGAGTCTGAAGAAAATTCAGTGATAATAAAACTGCAGTGTGTTTTAACCTTGGCTGTAGAGAGTTTTCAAAATTGTCAACGACAGTAGGTTTTGTGCTTTTGCTTTGGAAACATTCTTATAATAAAAGTAGACAAGGATATTGAACAGTATTTAACACATGCCTTTGGTTATCACCATCTGTCAGCATGTCATAGTAGCCTATGAACCCGTGGTCCATGGTTATATTCTATACTGATTTAACCACTATATAAATAAATAATTTCTAAACCTACATTATTTGGAATTAGCAATCATCCACACAGACCACTTACTTCTGAATTTAAATGAACCACCCTTCTCTAACACTTATGTGAATCCTAAATATTATTTTGTAAAACAGAAAAATAGAATGAAAGACCACACAGTAAACAGCTACAAGGTGACATTTGTTAATGACTGGCCCAAAAAAAAAATACATGTCCACTTCTCTCTTTTGAAATTTTATTCTTAAGAAAGGTACCTGCATTGACAGTGAAACAAGCTGGAAATGTCACAAGCCGAACCTCTGAGTCAAAATGCCTTCTGCTTGTTTCACTAAACTGCTGTAGGTCAAATCCCATCAGACCTTTATGTGCTTTACAGTTTTGTCAATGAGGCTCTCTGCTCTATCTAATCCTATACATATTTATGACCCTTTGGCCCAGTGCACATAAGGCAATGCCTTTATTCAGATGAGCTTGTAAAAAAGCCAATATGCCTTTTCTTTTATGTCTGCAATGTCTCTATTCAAAAGGGATCTCAGATGCTTATGAAGATGGTTTTTATGAAGATGAAGTATTTCTGTCCTTTTTTAATGCAAGTGGCATTGTTTAGGACACATGGATAGAAGTACATTTGTGCACTAGAGCACAGCAGTCAGTTCTCAGTAGGTGTAAAGATGTTTCTGTCCTTCCTCAGGTTTGGAAAATGATCGTGGATATTAGGACAGATTCTTAAGGTATCTTAAGGTTTGAAGCTAAACTCTTCAAGCTTGTCCCAAAAATTACTATTATAGGATTATGATGATGGTCCACTACTTATCTCTACCAGCATGTTATTTAATGCACAATTAACTAGTGAAAATGTTCCTTCATCATCTGAAATTTAAAGAAGTGCCAAGAAGTGTTTAAAAGGGTCATAGCAGAACTAAAAAAAGTTAAACAATAAAAATTACACCATTGCAAATTTCCATTGCCTTTATGTATAAGAGGTGGCTGTAGCTCAGTTGGTAAAGGCTCTCTGGGCAAGACACTGAAACCCTAACACCTCATTCCCCTCCCCATCTGTGCAGTGCCGGTAGAAATTGGGGAGGGTTGTGTCAGGAAGGCCATCCGGTGTAAAAAAAACTGTGCCAAGTGGACGTGTGGACAATGATCCGCTGTGGCAACCCTGAACTCACAGGATTAGCCAAAGGGACCAAAAAACAAAATCAAAACAAAACTAGTGCTTTGTATGTCCTCCCTTTGTATTATAACCTCCTCCAACCTCTTTGGGTCCCCTCTGAGCAGTGTTTTTATCCTTTCAAGCATAATATTTAGCTCATTCTTTATTGCTCACATGTTCCTTCTGAGTCTGGGCTGCATTTATTATTCCTTCTACAACCCTAAATACACTAAAACACTAAATAAAAACAGAATGGTATGATTTGCAAATCTCATCAATCCATATTTTATTCAAAATAGACCATAAAACAAATCAGATGTTGGAACTGAGACATTTTTACCATTTCAATATTTTATTTCAATAAAATATTAGCTCATTTTGAATTTAATGGCAGCATCACATCTCAAAAAATTGGAACAGGGAGATGTTAACCATTGTGTAGCATCCCCTCTTTTTAACAACTATCTAAACGTCTGGGAAGTGAGGAGATCAGTTGCTGGAGTTTTAGGAGAGAAATGGTGTCCCATTCTTGTCTGATCCAGGATTCCAGCTGCTCAACAGACCTGGGTCTTTGTTGACGGATTTTTGTTCAAATATTTTCTATTGGTGAAAGGTCTGTAAGGCAGGCAAGTTCAGCACCTGGACTCTTCTCCTGTGAAGCCATGTTGTTGTAATGGTTGCAGTAAGTGATTTAGCATAGTCTTACTAAAATATGCAAAGCCTTCCCTGAAAGAGACGTTGTCTGGATGGGAGCATATGTTGGTCTAAACCCTTTGTGTACTTTTCAGCATTGATGGTGCCTTTCTATATGTGTAAGCTGCCCACACCAAAGGCACATATGCACCCTAATTCGATCAGAGATACTGGCTTTTAAACTGTCCGCTGACAACAAGCTGGATGGTCCCTCTTCTCTTCAGAAAAAAACACTGAACAGTTTTTAAATCTTTCCTCAGACCATTTTAAAAGAGCTTTGGTCCAGAGAACACGTCGTGATCGTGCCTGTTTTCAATGCAGTGCCACCTGAGGGCCCAAAGATCACATGCATTCACTTCTGAATAATTTCTCCTGATTCTCTGAATCTTTTGATGATATTATATACTGTAGATGGTGATACCTTCAACCTCTTCGCAATTTTCTGAAATTGTTCCACAATTTGTTATGGAGCAGTTTGTTGTAGTTTGGTGAACCTCTGCCCATCTTTACATTCGAGAAGCTCTGCCTCTCTGAAATGCTCATTTTATACCCAGTCATGCCAATTAGCCTAATTAGTTGTCAAATGGCCCTCCATTTGTTTTTTTTACAGATTTTCCTTTTTTTTTTTTTAAATTGTGGTTGTACTTGAATCGTGTTCCTCTCCTCATAGATTTTGTCTCACCACACATAACAGTGTGTTTATAACCAAATAATTGAATTAGTCTCATCAGCCCACATAATCTCGTTTTAAAAACTCATTAGGTTTGCTCACATGCTCCTCATTAAAGCTTGCTGCCTTGTGTCTAGAAGAAAGCAATGGCATCCTGTGTACTTTTTCCCTAACAACACAGACTAGGCTTGACTGTGGAGGTGTGGACTTTAATTCTGGTTCCCTCTTTATCAGGTCCCCTGTTGTTTCTTTTATATTCTTATGAGCAAGTTTTCTAGTGCCTCTTTCTGTTATTTTTCTTCAACTTATTGGCTGTGTCCTTAATTACCCTCTACGCACTCACAACTTCCTATATAATGTAAGTATCTAAAGTACAAAAGTACTACTGAGATAGCTGAGAGCAGTTTGAACCACACAACAGTGATTTTAAATGTGGGAGCTTTATATGCCATGGTTTACTACCTTTAGTGTTGCATTGTGGGATAATTTAAGTGCACACAGAGAGAGAGAGAGAGAGAGAGAGAGAGAGAGAGAGAGAGAGAGAGAGAGAGAGAGAGAGAGAGAGAGAGAGAGAGAGAGAGAGAGAGAGAGAGAGAGAGAGAGAGAGAGAGAGAGAGAGAGAGAGAGAGAGAGAGAGAGAGAGAGAGAGAGAGAGAGAGAGAGAGAGAACTCCACACATTTGGATACTGCTATGAAATGGTGAACACACTATATAGTGCACTTAATATATTCAGAGGATGGTGCTGGACACAGCGTGTTTGTCCACATTTCTTCTTCAATTCCTGGATTATGGTCTTAGTATTGGTATCCTTAAATACTTTGAAATATTTTTATATCTCCCTCCATCCTTATGAAGGTTTACAAGTTTCATTTTAAGATCTTCTGAAAGGTGTTTTCCTGATCCCAAGGATTTTGTTGCTCTCAGCAAACTGCTTGAGACTGCCCCAGGAGATCTAACTATTGCAAATTTAAAGTGCAAGTCTAATTTACACCCATCAAGCATCAGTCTTCTGTCAGTCTTTTCTCGTCGCACGTGATTTCACATTTTAATAAATTAGTTTTCCAAGAGGCTGCAAATATTTTGCACTTATATAATTTTCATTAATTTATAACATTATACATTTTTCTAACTTGATAACTGATAAAGAAGGACCATTTGTTGAATGTGCAATAAATATCATGATGATGAAAAATCACTCTTTGTTTTACTCTTTTGCTTTTTTAAGTCAAATGCAAACCTTTTCATTCAACTGCAAAATAAAGTAATGCTTTATGGTTGAGAATCTAGAAATGTGTACTGCACATCCGTCCCTTTATTGATTGAATGTTAGCCTATTATAATCAGAGCAAAATAAAATCCAGACTTAACCTATACTAAACCTAATCCTGTAGAGCACATAAGATCCAAACACGTTTTACCATTCAACTAAAGAGGAACAGCCAAGGATAGGAAAGGTGTGTAAAGCTTATTTGTTTAAGCAGATAACCACAAAAGTCAACCAAACTATGTATTTTTCCAAAATGTCTTATCTGAATTGGGGCACTATTTATTGACTTTAGAGAGTTAATCAAACAGTATTTGAAACAGTATATGAAGAACAGCAAAAAACTAAGAGCTTTAGAAGCCACTAAAAAGTATGCTGCACTCTGATGGAGAGTCATTCTTTAGCAAAACTCCACTTCCTGTTTTTCTCTGTCTGTTGCAGACTTAATAGACGGACAGAATAGAACTATCAGATAACAGGGAAGAGAACAGATAGGCCTTATCAACATCCCCATTACATCTACTAAACAAGTTATTTTCCCCAGATCTTCTCGGTGGGACCAAAGTCTAAAACTTTAAGGTGTAATTAGCACTCTATTCCTAAAGACCTTAATTTTTTAGATAAAAACTCTATTTCTGGCTTTTATTTAGCTTACGCAGGCTTGTGATACTGCATTATTTTAATCCTGTTAGAGCAAGCCAAAGAAAAATGGAGGACAGAAACAAACTGGGCCTAGACTAGAGGAATAATTCTTTTAATAGGTAATACGTTTCCAAGTTTCCTTGCAATGCCATCAGCGAGATGTGCATGCAGGTCGAACATGACCCAAAATGAGTGTATAGGGAGATCAACATAAAAAGTTTTTTATTTAAAGTTTTAGTGCATAATATGGCTTAAGTTATTTTCTAAACTAATCTTATTTCTCCCAATAGAAAAAAAAAATGATGAATTGCCCCTGTAACTGCCACTCTATGAATCAATAGATCAGAAAGAAAGAATATGCTGTATCTTCCTCTCTATGAATATAAGTTTTTCTTATGTTTATTTAGTAAAACTTATTTGTTGGTTACATATAGCATCATCATAGCCTGTGCAGTTCTGTAATAACCTTGAAGGCAATACCTTGAAACTTGAAGGCAATACCACTAAAACAGTCACTGCTTTATCAAGTGTTCCTCTGTTCCTCACATTGGACATTAATTATTGCATCGCAACACTAAACACTGAGATGAGAGGCACCCAGATTTTAGTTAACATTAAGTAAATGTAATGTTGATATCATTGTCTGGATGTCACAGAATTCCTTGCAGTTCAAACAGCACAAAACTGAGATTTTATGTATTGGTTCAAAAGTCTAGAGATGGAAAAAGCTGTGTTACATTTGACTCTGATCTGAAATTTAATTTCCTTTTGGGATTTATTACCAACCAAAGCACAGGAAAACTGCACATGGTGAGGCAGCTTTTAGTGTTTGTGCCGTTGGCAGTCTGAGTGAGCACCGCAGAACAGCTTGAGGTTAATGTTTAAAAACGTAAATTTATTCCTTCTAATCATGTTTTACTTATTGTATTATTTACAATTAAATTATATTTACAAATAACTGCATGACAGTGGTGACCACCACAGTTGTTTCTTGTCCCTTCTTCCTCTCTCTTTCCCTTTCTGCAGGTGTCCCAGGCCTTGGAGCTGTGTGTTTCTAGTGTGCCGCTACTGGTCTTACAAACCTGTCCAGTGTTTTGTTGATGCTTTTTGTTGCTCTTTTATTTTCTCTCTCCACTGTCCACTCACCCAAACCTGTCAAAGCAGATAGCCCACCCTGAGCCTGGTTCTGCTCGAGGTTTCTTCCATTAAAGGGAGTTTTTCCTCTCCACTGATGCCTAGGGCTTATTCAAGGGTACATACTGTATCTGTATAGTCTTGACTTTATTTATGTAAAGTGCCTTGAGTTGTTGTGAATTGGCACTATATAAATAAAGTTGAATTTAATTATTAAAATTTTATGCATTAACCTCAAAATCTTTTCTTCCAAGTTTGTCAATCATCTCTAAACATGTACGGGAAGTGTTATTTATTTGTTTAGGCATTTTTCACACATTTTTGGAATTAATTGAATTAATTTAATATATCCCCCAGCCCTAGTTGTAATATTTATTAGTTTATATTTCAGTCTGAATTTACTAAGTTAACCAAGTCAAATTCAATACAATTTTCAGCCTGAATGTGCAGGAATGCTTTAGGTTTTTGTTGCAAAAAGTTCAATGCATTACAAAATAAGACAGCCTTTTTTCTAAGCTTAACCTGATCTCAGTAATGGTCAGTGTTTACCATTCGTGACACTTCCCACTAACAAACTGTTCTCAATCCAAACAAGTGTTTGTTGTATTATTTAGTCTACTTGTCCCCGTGTGTTCTCTGGCTTTTCCATGTCATTATGTCCCAGATAGATCAGTACAAGGTCACCAACTAATTTGAGAGGCTTCTCCATTTCACATACATTTCTGGATTTTATATAATTTAGGACAATAGTTCTTCTGTGTTGGAAGAGTTTTATGAAATATTCTGAACTTTGTGTTCCCTCATGATTTTGTACATTTCTGTCATATTTCACGAGCCTCATCATCTAATATCACATCACCATACTGATACTATACACTATGCATCTTATTGTCCTTTCTCCTCACTTTTGTTTTCATGGGTGGTTCCCCCCTTGCTGATTGGTTGTTACAGTTTAATTATTAAGAAAATGTGTATTGTTTCAAATTGTCATATCTGACAATTATTGCCAAGGATATTAGATCTCTTTCAGTCTGTTGTTATCTAATGTTGTTGTTTTATCCAACTTACTGAATATTCCAAGAATCCTAATCTCAAAATACTGACTATATTGATATGATGTACTTTAAGTGTGACTAAAATTTAATGATTCACTAATGTTGACTGGTTATTTACTTATACACCCATCCCGCAGTTTCCAAGGCCACTATCTGGCTTAAACCTTGCACATATCAATTTTCTAACATCCTAGGCAGTAAACAGAACCACATTTGATTCTCAAATGTTAACCTGGGTCTTTTTAAACCATGTTAGAATGAAACTAGAACTAAAACCAACACTGAATTGCATCTACTCACATTTAGTGTCTTTCAGTTTCAGCGCAGATAATTAACTTATTCACCTTTGTCATAGACCTCCATTGTTGGTGGGTGACAAGTGTCTGTAAAGTACAGACAAAAAAATACAGCACCAAATAATCGTAATTACTATAACTTTGTACAGCTGTTTAAAGCAAGGATGAGTCAGCAGCACACACCCAATATCTACTGCAAGATTTACTCTTACTCAGCAAAAACACCTTAAAATTGTTAAAAAAAAAAAAGAGTTTTAAGATGAAAACACATGTCCTCCATTTCAGGTGTGTCTGGCTGGTGTGCTTATAAAATTTTCGGACAATAACAGCGGTCAGAAGCACAGATTAATAAAATAATCCAAGTTGCAGTTTTCAATGTCCGTATAGATATTGCAGAAAATAGAATTAATTTGAATAATGACCAAAGTTGTTCTTTAAGGCTTCTGTAGTGTTCAATATTACTAGGTCAGACTTTGTTGCACTAAATGCAGATGGATTAACAAATGAGAACACATATGAACAAATTACTTCCTGTCTGAACATAGTATGTAAATAGCCACTTAATCACAGTTGTGAAAACTTCCTTCCAACAGTAGATACATTAACTTTATGTAACATGCATCTGTTAGCTGATAGTTGATCAGATCAGTTCTGCGCCAACCTCCTTTTATAGTTAACGGTCTCTTAAACGCCGCAGCTACAGGCTGCTGTCTACCCACGCCATTGCCAATATGCAACACAGAAGAAAGCAAATCTGTCCGTGGCAGCCTGTGAAACAAGGGAGGAGGTGAAATCCAAATCACATTCACCATCTGCTCCGCTGCCTGTCTGTTTGCTGCCTAACTGAGGCTTCTACTACACAAACACGGGATACTAACATTATAAACATACAGTGCTTCCTGCTACCAGCTGCCAAATATTGATCTAACATCTGTTAAACTTAGCACTTTATGCTAAAGTGGGAAATAACTGCTTAACTTTGCTGTAATATAATGTGGGTTTTTAAAAATAAATGATGGTGTGCAGGTGCTCGGTAGGAACAGCAGTAAATAGTTTCTAGATGGTTGCTTGAGTCTAGTGTCAGAGGCTACAGTAGACTTCTGTCTTCCGGTTGTGGGTTATAAATAAGACTTGTAACGGCGGAACTGTGTTTATTTATTGTGTTTAGGTTTTTTACTCTCAAAATCCTACAGCCGTTGCTTTTAAGTATCATTATTTAACAATTCAGTCGGAATTTAAGCTTTTACTTTTCATTCAATCTTTCATTTCTTTTACCAAAGCTTTGACCGGTATGCAACAACAGAAGTGAATGTTACTCAACCTTGACAGCTATTCTCAAGGGAACTAAAGCAGAGGCTTGAATCTTAAAATGAACATACTTTAATATTCAATAGTTAAATGCTGAAAAGGTCATTTCAGTGTTTCCTCACAATATACTTTGGTGGGCCAAGAAAATGATGAAATCTGTGATCAGTTAAGTAAAGGACTATTTCCCCTACTCTCATGTATCGATAAGATTAATTTCATGGTTTAAACCGATGACATGTCTGTCTTAGTTTTCTGCAAGTTGGTGGAGAATCATGCTACAACACAACAGTGCTGGCTGTGCCAAACATCTATAGGAGTTCAACAATGTCACTCTGTAACAACTGAATGACCAGCGGACCAAGTAATAGTGGTTAGTCAATTAATTGGACCAATCACTGACATTAATCTGCACTGGCTGATGTCTGCGCTCACACTGCATTTAACAAAAATGTCTGCAAACACATCTGCAGCCTACGCTGCCAGCATTTTACTTGCATATTAACTGTTACTGCACGCACATCAGCTCCAAAAGTGAATAAAAGGCCAATAAAAATAGTATATAAGCAAACATGATGAACAATTAAAATCACAGAATAACAGTAATATCAAATTTGTCTGCAATCTCTTATCCATTGTTGAGTTGTGAGCTTGTTGGCTGATTGTTAATTACCATGAACACATTTACCTGAAAGCTGATTGTATGCAGGCTACTGTACAGTAACCATTTAGTAATTAAACAGGGCTATTTTTTCTATGTTGTTGCATGTACTCTATGTTGCAGATAGTAATTCATTTTTTAGTGTATTAGGGACATCTACAGCTAAAAGAAAGTCAGCCCTATAAATCCTCACTTTATGATGGTAATATTGTTCAATTTGGTTAAAACCACTGTCACACCGTCATTCAGAAAGGTGTTTCTGTACTTAGCATATACCATCATCGATACTCATACAGGTAATTCTGCACATATGAAGCAGTTAAGAAAGAAAATTAGATATTGACATTTTATGAAGAGCAAATTTATCAGAGTGGATTAGATTCAGCTATGTGTTCCAAACTGAGTGTGTGTAATTTATGATTTAAAAACACAGTGAAGTACATTTATCAGATGTTCTTGTTGCTGCTCAACACAACATTTTTAAAAATGTTATTTAGTTCCACCTGCACTAATGCCAGCTATTACACAAATCATCAACACATCTTTCACAACAACCACTTTTCCAACCTCATTCAAGCAGGTCCAGATTATCCCACTGCTCAAGAAGCCTCTCTCGACCCTTCCCTTGTGGAGAATTACCGGCTCTTTCTCTGGCCTACAGGGTGATCAACTCAACAGTTCCCGCTTACCTCAACTCCCTCATTCAGGTCTACAAATCCTCCCATCCACTGCGGTCTGCCAATGAATGATGTCTGGTGATCCCAGCACCGCAAAGAAGACCTCAAGCAAATCTCTTCCGCTCCAATGATCCCACGATGGTAGAACAAGCTACCAAACTCTGCATCCTCAGCAAACTCACTCCCAATATTCAAAAAACCTTTTGCACCTTACTATGCACTTAAATTGATTTTTACTACCTTTCTGCTCTTTCTTGCACTTGCATGTCATGAAATGTAAAAACTTTTCAGATAGGACTTTGCCGTGATGTTTTCTCCTTGACTTAGATTTTTGCTGCCTTGTACCTCACTTGTTGCTTCTGATAAAAGCGTCTGCTAAATGGCTAAATGTAAATGTACCTGTTTATTTAAGGTTAATTGTTTATTTTAATTTATTGACATAATTCAGACATTTTATAGTTTCAATATTCATCAAATGTTCATTAAAGTCCAGGGGGGTACCAGGAGTGGAACAACTAACCTTGTGGTTTGTGGGCAACTTTACTAACTGAGCTACAGCTGACACACTACGATATATTAATATTCATATTCAACTTCAACATATTCAGATCTCGCTCAGCACCACACTGATTTTGGTTATGCAAAAGTATACACTGTTGTACTAAAGAATTTAGAGAATTTTATATGTTAAATAAGGGACTGTAAATTACCTTAAATCACAGTTTTATTACTCTCTATCTAGCATGTGAAGTGACAGGACAGATATAAAAAAAACAAACTGGCCATGGAGTTTAGTTTTAGCCTGACAAATGACGCTGTACAGCAAGATGAGAAAACACTGTGGTATTTGTGTGATGAATCAATGATAAAGTACTTTGTCCAAAGGATCATACAAATAGACTTGTTTAATTTCTACAGTATGGATAGTGACTAGAGACAAACTAAAAAATTATCTATTCATATAACAGAAGCAAACCTGATCATAAATTGATCGATTTAGCACAATATTAACTTGCAACAAAGGCCATCAGTGGGTTTATTACTTACTCGTGTGGTGGTGGCAAACATGTACTTGTCTTGGAGCTGAAAGCTGTCCACCTGTTCCAGGATAACTTTGCGGTTCTGTTCACTCTGGAAGAAGTCAGTGCTGCTGATGATAGTAGAAACCCCCTGGGGCTCATGTCTCTGGACCAGCACTGTGGTGGGATGGTCATAGGGCTCTACACCCCTAGGATGGGGGAGAGGAGAAAATTTTTTTATTACCCCAATTCCAATTTAAGTCCTTATTTTGAGTATCCCCAGATAATTCAGAAAGTAATCATACTGATTCACATTTTGCACACTTTACTTGTTGTAAATGTAATATATATTCAATAAAAGTGAAATTTGTATCTCTTAGTGTTTCCCTTATGCACAACAGCAAGACATTAAATGTTTTAGTTATTTCTCATGCAACACTTTGAGTTGCTACATTCCATGTGATTGTCAATATTCTAAAGAATTTGGGATGAAGTGTAAAATGTAAATAAAAACAGAATGCAATGATTTGTAAATCCATCAAACCGTATATGATTCACAATAGAACATAAACAACATATCAGATTTTAAAATTGAGACATTTTACCATTTCATGGAAGAAGTTAGCTCGTTTTGAATTTGATGGCAGCAACAAATCTGAAAAACGGGCAACAAACGGCTAAAAAAGTAATTGCTGGGAATCTAAATGAAATGGAAGAGCATTTGGCAACTAATTAAGTTAACTGGCAACAGGTCAGTAACATGACTGGGTATAAAAGGACCATTTCAAAGTGGCAGAGCTTTTGAATGTAAAGATGAGCAGAGGTTCACTAATCTGAAACAAACTGCATTTAAAAATTGTGGAACAATTTCAAAAAAACGTTACTCAATGGAAAATTGCGAAGACTTTGATAATATTATACACAGTAGATGGTGGTATCTTCAAAGGACTCTGTGTGCAAGGAACAAGGCCAAGGGTCAAAATTGGATACACATAATCTTTGGGCACTGCATTAAAAACAGGCATGATGCTCTACTGGACATCACTGCCTGGGCTCGGAAACAGTCCACAAATATAACTTAAAGGTGTATCATCCAAAGAAGAAGTCATATGTGAACACAATCCAGAAACACCACCATCTTCTCTGGGCCAAATCTCATTTTGAAAGGTCTGAGGCAAAATGGACTGTTCTGTTGTCAGATTAATCAAATTTGAAATTCTTCTAGGAATCCATGGACGTCGTGTCATGTCCTGCGGACTAAAGAGGAGAGAGACCGTCCAGATTGTTATCAGCGGACAGTTCAAAAGCCTTCATCTCTGATGGTATGGGGGTGCATTAGTGCCTATGCCGTGGGCAGCTTACACACCTGGAAAGGCACCATCAATGCTGAAAAGTACATTGAGGTTTTAGAGCAACATATACTCCCATCCACATAACAGCTATTTCAGGGAAGGCCTTGCATGTTTCAGCAAGACAATGCTAAACCACATGCTGCATCCATCACAAGAGCATAACTTCGCAGAAGAAGAGTCTGGGTGCTGAAGTGGCCTGTCTGCAGTCTAGTAATGATTCTGGCAACAAAGGCCAAGGACTGTTGGGCAGCTAGAATCCTGCATTAGACAAGAATGGGACAAACTTCGTCTACCAAACTCCAGCAACTGGTCTCCTCACTACCCAGATGTTTACAGACAGTTGTTAAAAGAAGAGGGGATGCTAAACAATGGCAAACATCACTCTGTTCCAACTTTTTTGAGATGTGCTGCTGCCATCAAATCTGTCTGATCTGTATGATCATGGGCCACACACACAATCACATATCTGCAGAGCACAGAGAGAGCAGAAAGAAGAAAGGTGCACTTCAGTTGTATTTATACAAAATCCTACTGCAGGGTTGTGTTTAGGCATGACCATGTATTTTTGTCTTTTAGAACATAACCGCTGTTTAACAATCTGAAAAGAACGTTTAATTTCTCAGATTTATGGATTTGTTCTCATTAACCCCACTTCCTCTCTATATTCATTCACTACATGTGTCATATCAGAACACACACAAAAACACCAGCTGCAGACCAGCTAAGCAAAAGATTAAATATTAGGAAGATCCACCTTGTTATAAATCAAAGTCAGACTAAAAAATACATAAAGTGCCTTGGAGACGTATATTTGTTTTAATTAGTGCTGTGAGTCAGTTATGTGCCTTGCTCTTTCCCTTTCTCCCCGTCAGAAAGCATTTTTTTTTTGACACTATACAGTTAAAATCTGTGTCCAATGCTTCCAAAACAAGTCTGAGTTGGAGGAAATATGAGGTTACTTACTACTTAATAGGATGCATGTATACGGAGATTTTCAACAGGTTTCTTTGTGTATGCAGTACGTGTTAACTGTGTTCACCAATTATCTGAGAAAGCTTGTTTCTATGAGTAGTTACTTACTACTTAAGAGTATGTAAACACAGTAAAGGACAGTAGCACAATGGAAAAGAGACTGCAAGGTCCAATCTCCAATAAATCATTGTTCATTCTTTTTTTTCCTCCCGGAAGAAGTAAACAATGTCTGTGCATCACTTGGGTTAATAATGTGCAAGTTATAATTATCCCTTGCTCAGATTACTAGGTTTTGCATGTGACTTTATTCATCCTAAAAAGATGAAGCAACAGTCTTGGTTGTGCCATCACAGCCTGTGCTGAACATCTGGCAACTCCTCATCAGTGCTGGTTCTCCCTGTCCCACTTCTTTTCATGCTGACCAACTAAAAAGGAGCCTTTAACTGATTTTGAACTTGAGTTTCTCTTGGTTTTAGTTTGGGTAGTACGTGTACATAATTGCCATTAAACTCCCCTTTGAATTCCCTATATTAAAATATCTTTTTACTTTTAGCTTAAAAAATGCCTCCAGATTATATCACTCGGAGGAACCATCAGTTCAGGTTATGTCATCTCGCTGCTCACACTATGGAGTTTGTGATCACGGTCAACATGCTTTTCCAGAGCTCCACCAGATGACATAATCTGAGCTCCTAACAATAAAAACTCCTCCAGGTGATGTCATCTGGAGAAGTTTTCCAGATAGAAGGAAAGAAATATTTTAAAATAGGAAAGCCATGTACATGTACACCGTAAACTAAAGTAATAGAAGGCAAGTTGGAAAAAAAATTGGTTCCTGGACATATGCAAGCAGCAGCAGAGTAATCTGAACTTTTTTTAGAAGCTTGGCGTTCAAATTCTAACTGTATAGTGTCAAAAAAACTAGCTTTCTAACTTTTCTTTAATTTGTTTGTTTTTTTACTACCTTCATGTCTTAGCAGCAGGACAGCACACATTGGGAAGAGAAAGGAAAAGAGATGGGAGGGAGACACAGAGGTGAACCAAAGCACAAACTGTCTGAATTTTTTAAAAATCTGCAGGGGAAAGAGACTTATTTAAACTTTTACAAGGCACCCTGTTAATGATCTCTCCCCCATTTAGCCATTCCCTTGTTTCCGTGCAGTGCTATGTTACAAATGTTTATAACAAAGGGCAGCAAAAAGGAGATTAGATATGTGGTGTATGTGGCAAAGAAATTGGCAATATCAGTGTTATCCTGCAGAAATCTGCCTTGAGGAATTGGGTTTCCCTGATCCCCTATCCTGTTTTCAGAAACCAGTTTTCCCGTTTACATGAAACGTAAGAAATTAGCTAGCTAGAATTGAATTCCAGTGTATTGAATTCATAAAAAAGTAAAAAAAATGGATAATGTTTGCACCCTAGTTCTTCCCTAACCCTTACAACTGTCTGGTGTTTTTTAGTCTTTGTGTAATTGTTTATTATTTTTTTCAACCATTCTCAAATATATTCTATGTTGCATTGGAGAAATGTAGTTGTGTGATTTAATACATGTTTAATGACAAATTGAACGCACCATCTTTGGAACTATGCGTTGGCTGTGAGTGGCTAAAAAGTTACCAGTCTAAAACTGCCTGCCACAAGGTGTCTCTGTGCTTAGCACTGTCACCCAACAGCTTTAAGATTCAGATTTTGAATAACTTCCTGGTTAATTCTACGAGTCTGCATGTGGTAGTTTTGTAATTTGGATGAATATTTCATCGCCTATGTGTTGCCCTGCAAGGATATCAAGTTTGGCTTTTGAATGGTTTCAAGAAGTCCTGCTATCCAGTAAGTTAGAGCTTAAATTTAGGAGGACTTTACAAAAAATCGTAGACGTTTCAGTTTCACTCAGACAGTGGGCTGGGAGGCTACTACAATCCCAAAAATATCTTCAGGCCTTGCACTCTGACAAGGACTCCTAGTCATGTTTTGCAACTGCCCAACTTCAACACAATAAAATGTCAGCAAAACACAGAGACCAAAAATATCTATATGTCAACCTTAAAAAATAGCATGGCCAAACTATTTGTGGCCACAAGTGCACAGCAAGGCTGTTCAAAACCATGGCACACACTAGTCTGCCTGAATGAATGAAGGAGTTTCACCGTGTCTTATCGTCTGCCTTCTGAATCAGTGTGTTTTCCTCTAGAGTCTCGAGAGCTAAACAGAGAGGCCAGTGTCTGAGCTTGGCTCTGCCTCTGTGGCATTCTTTCAAAAGGTCCGTGTAAGACTGCTTGACACTGTCTGGGGTGAGAGTGCAGGGAGGGCTATTTGCAGTCTCTGACCGATCCTTTGAATTAATCTCTGCCCCCCTTTTAAACGCTCCCTAAACACTCGTCTTCCCCTGTTTTGACAATTTCAGATTTTCAGCAAGTCCTGTTTGTGATTTCCCAAAAAATCTTTAGGGATTATACCACTATTTTTTTATGAACTATGAACTGAACTATGAATTTTTCTATGAACTGTTTTTATTACATTTTCAAGCCAAACTCTTGTGACTTTTGATATTCTATAAGATGAACATCACTAACCCTATTTTTTACATTTGCAATAACATCTGGCATCTATTAGTCCAACATACCAGTAATGCAGTTGCATTTTACAAACAAATACAACATGCTTTAGCGTCATAATTATGTATTTAAGATTGCTAGTTTTCTCTATTTTAGGGAGCCTGGTGGCTTCAGTGATAGAGCATGGGATTGGGATGCATTGGGTTGGGAAGGCTGTGGGTTCGAATCAGACCCCCCCAGGTGTCTGATTCCCAAGGTCCCCACAACAACTTACATATTATGTTGAGGGACAGTGAAAACATATAGAGCCAACTATCAATGCTCAGTATCAAGGCATTATTGAGAAAGAGACTATGTACGGTAAAAATTGCAATGTCTCTTCGTTTATTTATATAGGTGGTATAGTTGAAGTGAGCATCAGGTTTAAAATCTAACTGCTTTGTTTGATGTTTAATGCTGAAATTATAAAGAATATTGAGAGCCTTTCTTTAACTTTTTTACAGTTAGTGTCTCACTCAACAAACTCCACATGCATCAAACCTGTACAGAAAAACAAGAGTAGCCAATCACAGTTTTTGTGATCACCACATTATTTCTCAGTCAGTGGTGGAAACCTGGCATGTACGTAGTTGAATATTTAAAACAGAAGCTACATTATAATCTTATATAAACTTCTATGTACATAACTTAGGGGCGACTGTGGCGCAGGAAGGTAGAGCGGTTGTCCACCAATCTCACAGTTGTTGGTTCAATCTCCAGCTCCTCTGGTCACATGTCGAAGTGTCCTTGAGCAAGACACTGAACCCCAACTTAGTTGCTCCCGGTGAGTGTTGGCCAGCTGCCTAGCAGCTCCCCCATCGATGTATGAGTGTGTGTGTGAGTGTGAATGGGTGAATAAGAAGCAGTGTAAAGTGCTTTGAATGCCAATAGGTAGAAAACTGCTATTTAGTGGAGAACATTTACCATAACCATCACAGGTTCACCATATTCTCCTAATTTCATTCATTGATTTGCATCAAATGACATATCAAATACTTTCTATTCTACCTTTTAGGTTTTTTTTTTCATTGTAACAAATCAATGGTTGAAACTATAATTCCAATTCTGATATTTCACATGGAAACAATTACCATTTAAGACGATGCAATCACAACAGAAACATAACTATGTATTTAACTAAATTGTTTTTCTACTATTTACACATATAGACAGTATCTGAACAGTTTCAGTCCAAAAGTTTGAGCTTTGTTATGCTTAGTTTTTTAAGTAGGAGATGCTGGATATCAGCTATCCACACTGATATTCATATATAAAAAACATCTTCCTGTTGATGGATTATGTTGTAAACGGAGGCCCATCAGTTCTACTGTATGGTGAACATGATCTGTATAGTTGGGCATGTGACAGTATGGTGTGTATTATCTTCTGACAAAAAAGCAAAACCTATCCAGTACCAGACCAGTACGCATAGTGGGCGATTGCCTGGGGTCCCAAACTAAGACATAAAGGTACTATGATGTTTTCCTGCTTTATAATAATCTTCTTGTTCACAGACATATAAAGCTTCCCGTTCTTACCAAATGTATTCAGAGCACCTCTTTATTCACCCAGCACCTGCACATTTCCAGTTCACTGACTACTCAAATTAAACCCCTGCATCTGCTTATCAAATGTAAGCCCATTTGCTGGTACTGGTGATAAAGCTATGACCATTTGGCATAATAAGAGTCAGCAGCACAGAAGAGCTACATTCAGGGAAAAGGGGGAGAGAAGTAGCAACATGCAGAGCCAGTCGACAGTTGTTGTCAGGCAACAGAAACAAAGAGGAAATACTCCATCCATGGCCACCAGAGCTATATCAAACAAGTAACATCTCACAGTCATGATGGTAGTGTTCTCTTTAATTGTTTATGGGAAATTAAGCATGATGTTTAGGTTCTGTCCCAAGTGCAAATAATGCAGGTTTTTCTATACAACTATTAAGCGTCTTTGAGTGTTTCTCTTATTTTGCATGAGATAGTTTAAAACAGGGTGCAAACTTGACACAGAGCACAAGATGGTGTCACACACTATAACCTTTATTTCTGAAGCAGGTCACATGGAGGTGTTTTTGTTTTTCCAAACATACAAAATTGTACTAATTGCTATGAACAAAGTTTGGGCAGTGCCTCCAAATGTAGCATTAAGCAGCCAGGCCAGGACACAGGCCAATAAACATTTAATAAACACCCTAAGGCCCCTGGCAACCAAGCTGACTTCAAAGAACGTGTATTGTTTAAGACTGACTGATGTATTGCCTCATGTCATCAGCTTCTGTTGAAAGATGGAGTTAAACATTTGTGCGCATTCACACATACTATACGTTGGGATAAATAATAAATAAATAAATAATAAAGTTGGGAGTGTTTGGCTTTTCTCTAGTCTCTGGTTCCGTAGGTGTGTTGTGGTAAACTCGTAATTTACATTTTCTGCTCTGAATAGACTACTTGAAACACTTAACAGTGCATCTAATGAAAACTATTTTGTCATATACACTCAATAAAAACAGGAAACATACATGTTTTCATATATAGACATACGTGTGTGTGTGTGTGTGTGTGTGTGCGCACACATATATGTGTAATAACACACACACACAGACCATATGTGTATGTGTTATTTATTTATTGACACAGTTTTTACGCCAGATGCCCTTCCTGACCCAACCCTCCCCAATTTCTACCGGGCTTGGACCGGTACTGCTGGGCTGTTGAGGGTTCAGTGTCTTGCCACTTCGACATATACCAGGGACCGGGGATCGAACCATTAATCCTGTGGTCTGTGGACGACTGCCTTACCAACTGAGCTACAGTTACAACCTGTGTATGTATGGTAGATTATAAAACATGCTTTCATGTGTTATATACAAACCACAGAGGATAATGAGGATAATGATAATCAAATGGTCACCAACAGAGAACACGTCATGTCACCATGTCACAAGACCAATACCAGCATTGGGAAATTGGGACAACTGAAGTGAACATGCATGTCTGTCTAAACTAAAATTCTTATCAGTTTATCCATGAGTCCAAGTTAAATATTTGAAATAAAATTCCCTACAGGCATTGCGAGTGCTAGTGTATTGAAGAGAACGAGACCTGAGTTCATAGTGAGTTTGATCTTTGACTACCAAAACCTAATCAGTTCATCTTTAAATCCTGGTGGATGCTTGTATCAAATTCGAAAAAAATTCTTGGTTTCCAAAAATGTGATGGATGGCCAGGACATGTGAGGTCACAATGACTGTGACCTTTGACCTCCTCCCCACCAAATGTCGGTTCAGTTCCTTGAGTGCAGTCATTTGTGTTATTATGTGATTGCACAAAAAATTTTAAATAAAATTAAATTTAATTATTCCTGCTTTCACATGCTAAGGTTTAAGTTTTTTTAAGTAGCCAATTTTTTTTTTTGTCCTTTTGGCTTATCCCGTGAGTCCAGGGTCGCCACAGCGGATCATTCTCCGTATGTTGATTTGGCACAGTTTTTGCGTTGAATGCCCTTCCTGACACAACGGGGTTTGGACCGGCACTGCACAGGTGGGGATGGGAAAGGACTGTTGGGGGTCAAGTGTCTTGCCCAAAGAAACTTCGACATATAGCTGAGACCGGGGATCGAATCACTGACCCTGTGGTCCGTGGACAACTGCCTTACCGACTGAGCTTCAGCTGCCCCAATATTCGTTCAATATTCGTACATTCTGCTGCATTTATTTGACAGCGTTAGTTACTTTGATAACGAACAATTTATGTAAATGCCTTTTTAAACTTTCAAACTTAAGCATAAATGTGAAATTAATTCTCAATAAATATTTATTATGTGTAGTTACTATGCAACAATTTCTCTTAGTATTACCTCACTATGTTAAGAATATTTTCCTTGTAGCTTCAACCTACAAGCTCAGACAAAATGTAATTTCTAGTTATACTGGCTTGACAAGGTATTTCCCATAAGCTTTTATCTGCTGCGTCTTCCATGTGCCATTAAATGCAGCGAAGAATTCAGAACATTTCTCACTTACAGCATATATACACTCTTCAGTGCACGGTGTACTTGTCGTGAGCTGAGACAGTGGCTGTCTTACCAAAAGTAGGTCTTCACGTGCTCTTGGATCAACACCCACGTCTCCCCAAAGTCGTCTGATTTCCACAGCTAGGAGGGCAGGCAGGGAGTGAGGAGGAAGGGGAGAGAAAAAGAAGAAGGGGGGTGTACTGTAAAAATGTAGGTCAAGCTCATTCCTTTGCTTTGGCTCTTACACATGCAACAAAAAGAGCATCGGAGAGCCGTCTGGCACTATTGTGCTTAAACTCAAGAAATGAAAACTCAAAAAGCCTACATGCAAAAACTTAATTACCTAATTAGTCTTTGTTACCATGCACAAGCGCTGAAAAATTTAACAGCACAAGAGGAGCAAAACACTTATTATATTGACACATATTTCTATTTATCTAAATCATAAGGAAATAGGAGCAATGCAAACAAGTACATGAATAGAAAGTACCACAATCTAACATACATATTTTTATGCAGTAGCTGTTAGGACTGTGAAAACTTTTAACATAAGAGACCATAATTTCGGTAGATTCAATAAAAATACCATTTATTACAATTTGAATTCTATACTTGATTAAAAAGAATTAATATTTGATTATTTTTTGCTTATAATTTAGGTGCAAATGTTGAATTAGCCACAAAATTTTTGTGACTTTCTTCCATAGATTATCTTAGTACCATATGTCATGATTCTTGCGGCTGCAGGCTTCGCCAATATTTCTCAGAGTAAGGAGGAAGATTTATAGTGTCAAATAGCACAACACTAGAAAAGTTTGCAGTATAAATATATGTAAAAATTTTGGAAAGAAGTTTGACGATATAGCAATTAAAATTCAACTTTAAGTCAGATTAACAGTATACTGGATATTCTTGCGTCATGCCATCACAAAACAATGATTTAGACAACATGAAGGTATGAAGGTTCAGTTGCAGGCAAACTCAGCATTTACCTGTTTGTTCGGGTGAGAGCTGTCATAGCCGAGCACCAGGTTGGATCTTCGGTTGTGGAGCAGTAGGTCTGTTGGTTTGAAGGGGATGGAGAAGCCCTGGACAGTCTTACAGAAGTCAAAGGTGTTCCACAGGTAGCTGTTTGTGGAGTCGACGAAAAGGTACTATGGAAGAGAAATCACACTTATCACAAAAACTAGATATTAGACATCCTCTGGAGGTATTTTAAATAGGATTAGTAAAAAACTAATTTATAATTTCTAAGCTAATTTCTTAGCGATAAATACAGAAATGTATATAAAGTCTTACTTATACACAATTGACCAGAACCTGTATATCTACTGTGCTAATCTCTTTCACTTACTCTCAGCTCACTTTGCTGTGCTACTGTTATTCATAGTAACCTCAAGAATAGAGTAATGGGAGAAATAACACATTATAATAACATACCTAATATTTTGACAGTCTTTAAATAGATGCTCTGGCATTTTAGTACCATATTTCAATAAAGTTAGGTGACTCTCAAGAATAAGATTATAAAAAAGAACCATCAAATACAATGAAGTATTACTGAATTTGTGATAATAAAACTTAAGTTTGGTTTTTTCAGCTGCTCCTTATGATTCTAACACTCTACACAAGCTTCACAACTCAAGCCATTTCATATAAATTTGTCTTCCAGCCCAGAGTAAGATTATACACATGACACCACTAAGACATCAGAGAGTCATTTCCTCACACATGACCAAGCTAATTCAGAGCCACAGCAGATACAACTGTTTTCATATCTAATTGTAAGTTGTAGTTGCCATATAAATAAAGCTATACTCTACAATACACCATGTGTTTATTGTATATTGTTCCTTTTAAAAAAATGTTTTACTAGTGTTTAACCCCCAAAGTTTCCATTGTTGTTGCTATAAGTAAAGGGTCAACTTTTGAACAAAGAAATAAAATGAATATACATGATTTTTTTGAAGTTCAGAGGCCATTCTTTCCCTGAATCTGTACATCAATTCAACATAAAAATATATATAACACATATGCCTTTACAAATAAGATTTCTTCATCTTATCTATAAAGGCATATGTGGAACAAATTTGGACTAGAGATGTACATTCATGTTATCACCAGCATCAGGTTTGTTTTTTTAATTAACTCCTTCATTTTACTTGCACTTTTACTTAAGAATTAAGTTTGTGTACATCTGCCACATATAAAATTGTTGGACTGGTTCTATTATTCCTTCCTTCTAAAAGAGGATTACATACACAAGAAGTACATAAGATGAAATGCATCTATTCAGTGCTTAGAATTTAAAGTACTGATTCTTTAACATAAAGTAACACCGTCACAGTATATTAAAGATCTATCATGTGCAGAATTACATAATTTACTGCTAAAGTGTTCTCAAGTGATATCTGAGGGCAGGGTTCCATTAGACAGCTGAAATGTCAGAGCCATTACATGGAGTGGAGCTTTGCCAATTTACTTTTCATTGGGAACAGTAGTTTATGTGCTCAGAGTATTATACTAAGTAATAGCTATGTCTCAATAAGCAAATTAAACCTGAAGCAGATGGAAAATATTAAAATTTCCTTGTTTAAAATCTATACATTTTTATATGATCATGTAAATTAAATTCACTCACTGTGCAGGGTGGTTACTGTAAGAGCCGACCAGGGTTTCCTCAATTTTTGTTCACGTTGTGTATTGTAAGATTAGATTAAGAAGTGTATGTATAAGTGTAGTGATGATGTAATTAACAACGTCAAATAACGGTCTTTGAAATTGTCTGTGAAGTTTATCTTTTAAGTTTGTTTAAATAGCGGTCGTAGAAACAATGTTATGAAAAGTGTGTTCATGTAGTTCAGCTCCACAAGGTACAGCTATTGGGGATCGTCATACAACAACCTTTGTAGTGGATAATTGTTGGACCACCGGATACAAGTAAGATGACCTCTACTTTAGTAAGAAACCCTCTCTACACTGACTAAACGCATGGATTAATATTCACCGAATAATGGAAGAAATCGATCCAGCTAACGTGGAAAAACAACATGCAAAGACAAGGACATTTCTTTGCAAAGTCAGATAGACCCAAAGAAAGGCAGAGTTGGACCAGCTGGTGAAACAAAAGAGCAAGATACTTTGTTTAATTGATTATGATTGATGCGTCGAGCTTGTGGAAACAAAACAAATGACAGCGTTCAACCGTTTGGTGAGTTTTTTTGGATATAAATACCTCAGTCAAAGAAGTACTCCACAAGCTTAAATCAGAAGAGGAAATGAACAGTGATCACCAATACTGTTTTAAGCCAGGAGCAAGTTTATTTAGAGCATTTTGTGACTATGTTGACAATTGGATAAAGAGGCACACCAGCAAATAAGGCAACTGACGATGTAAGTCCTGAAAACAGTGTCTGTGGTGTCCTCAAGGAGATCCAGGAAATCGAAAACAAGTTTTGTTCAGCTTCCAAAGTATGCCTTAAGGTTGAACTAGAAAGATCAGCTTTATTAACTAAGGCTGAAGCATTAAGGCAAAAGCTCTAGAGGAGCAAGAATAAAGAGTGGATAATTTTTGGACAGCTCCTCTCTTGGCACCCTGTTATATGCTTTCTCTAAATCTACGAAGACACAAAGCAACTCCCTATGACCTTCTCTGTACTACTCCAGCAGCATCCTCAAAACAAATAGTGCATCTGTTGTACTCTTTCTAGGCATGAAACCATATTGCTGCTCACAAATTCTCACCTCTTTCCTTAGCCTAGCTTCCACTACAATGTCGAGACTGGATGTTGTTCATCTGAGTGCTTCTACTTTCACTCTTAAATGTCACCCTATGTTCCTGTCTCTTCTGGAAGAAAGTATTCACTACAGCCATTTCCATCCTTTTTGCAAAGTCTACCACCATCTGTCCTTCTGTGTTCCTGTCCAACTCTGTTCCCTTCTCCAACATGTCTCCAACATATGCAATGTATACCTAAATATTCAGAGTGCCCATAAACAGAACTGTTCACAAAACATGTTTATTCTAAGGAGTATCAGGCTTCATTGTTTTGGGGAAGTAAAACAATATCTGTGGGTGTAGTTGTACAAGCTCTATCTGGTAAGATGTTTGGCTATTGTGTAACTGGATGCATTTTAGTTAATTTTTTGTCTCACTTTACAAATACAATGAACAAGCATATTAGGCGTGTACTGACCTGAAAACAAGAACAGGCACTAGTGTAAATCAAGCCTAATGGACAAAAAGGACATTCTGTCTTTTTCTAGTTCAGTGAAACTAATATTTAAAATGTGTCATCTATAATAGCAATAGAGCAGAGTGATGAAAAACATTAAATGCCTATTGAATGTGCTTCCTTGAGCAGAGCTTCCTTGTATGAGTCCAGGTAGAAATAGCATGGAACCAAAAGCAAGACACTCTGGTTGGTTAGAAGGACACTGTCACTGCTGTCATATTCATTCTGATGATTGGGACAGCTGGAGTGGGTTCAGATAGTTGCATTCTGCAATATCACTGAATGATGCAACTAAATCTTACACACTGAAACACTTTAAGTGACTTCTTCATGCTTTGTATCCATAAGCATGTTACCATACTGTACACCTCTGTCTTCACAAAGTCATATTTTCCAGTCTTTGACTTACCCTTCTGTTGTCTGCAGGGCTGTGGTAGAACTGGGAGATGACCTGCTTCCTGCCTTCCTTTAACTTGGCCCCCAAAAACTGAAATTTGTCTGAGACGAGCACAAAACTGGATCCATAATTATAGGACACATAAACCTGGAGACAAAGAAAAAACATTATCGACCATTATACCAGTAAAGAAACCATATCGAGATCATAGCATGTATATTAAATCACTTTTAAATTAAAAGATATTTACATTTTAATGTAGCATACATTTTATGATTAACAATTTCTTAACAAGCTAAGCAAGTTAATGTTTTTATTAAATTAGAGCCATCTAGGTTGCTTTTTAAACAGAACTTTTGTATTTGGACTTACGCTCATCCGTTCTGTAAAGCTGAAGCAGCCACAGTGTAGAGCTGTACTATTTGATATTCACTTACAATTGCAATAGTATTCTGAATTATACTTTCCTTGAGTCATCCAGCCCTAACAAAGATGCAAAAACACTGACACATGAGGCAATAGTGCTCAATTCCAAAATAAAATCATTCTGTTAATCTGTAAGTAACAAAACGCTTAAGTATGGCCTCGATACCATTCCTCAGGAGACAATTTAAAATTACTCTTTTAAAACATTTGTAGGTGTATGTGTGATAATATAATTGAACAGATGTAATTTTTAAGGCCTTTATGAGCTAATTAATCCTCTGAGATTGTTAGATCAAACAGTGCATGGGTTGGCTGTGTCAGACATTTATAAAAAATTCTTGTAGAAAAACTGAAAATCAGATATGGTTTATTTACAATTATCCACCTCTTACATCATGATATCTCATTACCTCCTTTATCAATTAATGCCATTAATAAAATTCTTTAAGTTCTTAGAAATATGTAACAAAGAAATTGAGAATTTTTTATATAAAACACTGGCACTGAAAAATACACTACTAAAGAGAGTTTCTGCAGGTGGAGCTGGCCAGACAGGGAACCGGAGACAGAAAAAGAATCAGGAGACTTCATTTGTGCAGTGACTGCTTGAGGCTTTCAGCCTTTTGAGTGTGTGGATGTGGAACATTTCATAATGTGAAATGTAATGTGAGGCCATCTCATCACCACAAATACAAAAAACATGTTAAGGAAGTGTGAACGCATACACCATCTGCTTTATTTAGGAAAATTCATAAAGTTTCTGTTTAAAAAGCAACATTAAGACTCCTGGAATCCAATCGTCATCAAATGAGCTTATAGTTATCTGTGGGCAATGAGCAGGCTTCTAAATGAGTTCCTGTATCGCCTCAGCATCGAAGTGTACTCACAGAGCTGGATTTAGGCCCAGTGTCTCCAGCGCTGTCTCGAGCCAAGGCTACAATGACATTGCTCTTCACTCCAGCCCAGTGGACCACCATCTGGTTATGGGAGTCATTCAGGTTGGCCTGCAGAATACAACATTTAGAATGTCATGAAAATAAAAACAAGCAGACTCAGGAAACACTGCTTTTTCAATTGCTTTTGATATTAATGTAAAACTTAAGTTTTAAGAAAGGTAATCACTGTAAAGTAATAGAAACAAAATTAAGCTGCAGAGTTTGCTCAGAAATTAAGGGGCCTGGTGGCTCATTGATAGAGCATTGGGTTGGGATGCAGAAGGCCTTGTGTCTTATCTCACCCCGCCAGGTGTGCCCCCCACCCAGCCACCAAGGGCCACCTTGATGCCGGTCCCAACACTGGATAAAAAAAGAATTTGTGCCAAATCAATGTGGAGAACATGTTTCCAGTGGTGACCGCTATAAAGGGACAAGCCGAAAGCCATTGATCTTTGCTGAGTCTGCTTAGAAATCACGACAGATCACCCTGTGTGAGGAGTCTCCTGTTCAGTGATTAATGAGACTTAAGTCAATCTATTATATTAGCTATTAGTCAAATATTAGAATGGCAGAAATTTAAGGAACGCAGGTATATAATAGTAGATACCCACCGCCTGGGAAAAGGAGGTTTTACCATATGAAAAGTTATAGATCCCTTATGCATCAATGTATAGCTTCAGGTACTTTCAGGCACAATCATGTACATCCTTTACAGCCCTGACCCTAGTCCTTAGGCCAGTTCATCCCCATACGCAACATAAGGACCCCATCAAATCTGCACAAAGCCTGAGGAGAAGCACTGACTTAATGACAAATTCAGGGAATAAATGACACCAGAGCTCAACTACAGATATTGAAAAAGTGAAAACCACCTCAGTGATTATAATGATAACAGTTAGGAGCTCCAGAGACTTTAAGATGAACATTGAGTAAAGTTAGTAATTTAGTTTTGTTTGACCAGGTGAGGAATGTGTTGATCAGTGATATCAGCATGTCAGTGCTGCAATATAACAGTATTTTCCACATAAACATATAAAATCTTTAAAACACGTTTTTAAAAGCTATAATCAGCAAGCTTCTCACTTCCCTTTGCCCTTGTGAACCAAGCACCCAAGGTAACACCATAAATCTTCTTCAGCATTTAAAAGAAGCACCACCAGTCTGTATTTGATGATAAAAAAAAAAATGCATATCCTTCAATCCTTCAACGCATATTTCCATATCCTTCAATAATACATGTACAATATACTTAAGGTATCTACAAGAAAAGTAGCATACTCAAGATTAACTGAAATGTTTTGGAAAATGAATACAAGAGTTAGAGATACACCTGCATTCATTAAGAAAATAAAGGCCTAAAGTCAATATCAACCCCCTATCTTTTTACTTCTTAAGTAAGGGTTAAGGGTTAAGTCTTGGTTTTGCCCTTAGTGTTTTAAGTTTATGTTACGGTTAGGATTAAGGTTGGATTAAGCTGTGGTGGATAAGGTTAGGGTAAAAAGTCAGGAACTGCCAGGAAATTACGTCAATTAATTTCCCCAAAAATACTACTAGCACATCACACCTGACAAAAAAATCTTTCCAAAAAAGCATCCAAAAAAGGCCATCATGTTAGATTCACAAGTAGTTTGTCAAAAAACAAGGTATTTTAAAGAGGACTGTGAGATGAATCAAATCAAATCACCTCTAAATGGCACTGGGTTAATTAATTGTAAATCAAATCACAATGTACACTATATTGCCAAAAGTATTCGCTCACTTGCCTTTAGACCCATATGAACTTTAGTGACATCCCATTCTTAATCCATAGGGTTTAATATGACGTCGGCCCACCCTTTGCAGCTATAACAGCTTCAACTCTTCTGGGAAGGCTTTCCACGAGGTTTAGGAGTGCGTTTATGGGAATTTTTGACCATTCTTCCAGAAGTGCATTTGTAAGGTAAGACATGACTGATGTTGGACAAGAAGGCCTGGCTCGCAGTCTTCGCTCTAATTAATCCCAAAGGTTTTCTATCGGGTTGAGGTCAGGACTCTGTGCAGGCCAGTCAGGTTCTTCCACACCAAACTCACTCATCCATGTCTTTATGGACCTTGCTTTGTGCACTGGTGTGCAGTCATGTTGGAACAGGAAGGGGCCATCCCCAAACTGTTCCCACAAAGTTGGAAGCATGGAATGTCCAAAATCTCTTGGTATACTGAAACATTCAGAGTTCCTCTCACTGAACCTAAAGGGCCACACCCAGCTCCTGAAAGACAACACCACACCATAATCCCCCCTCCACCAAACTTTACAGTTGGCACAATGCAGTCAGACAAGTTCCGCACTATGCGCCTCAGCATCCGCTGACCCCGCTCTGTCATTTTACATGGCCTACCACTTCGTGGCTGAGTTGCTGTCATTCCCGATCGCTTCCACTTTATTATAATACCACTGACAAGTTGACTGTGGAAGGGAAATTTCACCACTGGACTTGCACAGGTGGCATCCTATCTCAGTACAATGCTGGAATTCACTGAGCTCCTGAGAGCGGCCCATTCTTTCACAAATGTTTGTCGAAGCAGTCTGCATGCCTAGGTGCTTCATTTTATACACCTGTGGCCATGGAAGTGATTGGAACACCTGAATTCAATTATTTGGATGGGTGAGTTAATACTTTTGGCAATATAGTGTATATTTTGTATTGTTTTGAATGAGGCATTGATGTTTGTCTTTTTATAGCAGATCAATATTTATCCCCATTAGTTTATTAAGTTATGCTAAGTTATTAAGTTATTAAGTAAATACAGTAGAGCTGCAAGTACAATGTTTCCCTCTTGAGTAACAGTTGTCATTATGAGTACATGTACCTTTAACATAAATATAGAATGGTCATTTTACATCACATTTACATTAGACAGTTTCTACAGCCACAGAAGTTAAAGGTGGCTAGGTAACGTGAAAAGTGGTGGCTTGGATCCCACTGGGCACATATATTGATAAAAATAATTTCATTTCCACTGTCTCTTACTGCTTTTTCCATTATATTTCATTGATGATTCTGTGAGTGGTAGAGCTATGAGAGGCCTCTTTTCTTGCACGTTCTCAGTAGCTCACACTGTGGAGTAAACAGCAAATATCTCAGCTGCCCCTGTCAACTGTGATCAACCCTATAACCTTTACCCTCACAATAGTGATGTGGATGTGAGAACCAAAACATTGTCACTGTGAAATCGTGAGGAACTGGAGTTTTGAAAAAATTTCAATAGTTGCCAGCAGTGCAGCATTGAGTGCTGTTATGTTGTAAACATCAAGATATGGATTTACCACGCAAAACATTATATTGAAGAAAAGGCTAAAGCCGTCATGTACTCACCCACAGAGGCCTCACAGAGCCACTGCATAAACCAAAATTTTTGCGAGGGTGAGTGATAATGGGACATTAAGGAGTAGACTGCAAATAAAATTATAAAACACAGATTGAATATATAGAGGGTGAGTTTGCGCTTTAATATGTTGGTGCTATTGCCAGAAATTGCCAAAGCCAACATCCTGCAGGAGTAGACTATGTATTGCCAGCAGGACATAAATTTAACCTTTTCCTCATGCAACTTTCAACAAAGGGATGACAATGAGCCACTGTAATGAAGCCAGCTTTACTGATACACAACATGCCCTTCCATCTCTTGCATCAGCCCTCTCACTGCACCTCCACCTCCTCGTCCTCTTCTTCCCAGTCTGCCTACTTCACAGTTGCCTCAGAAAAAGCCAGGCCTGTGTCTCAGCCCAAGGTGTTGCAGCAGTAAACCCGGGCATTTCAGGCCTCATTGAGCACCGTACCAAGCAGCCCAAGAAGATGCCAGTGACTCTGCAGACTGACACAGCTGAATTTAGTTTCTGCCCACAGACCATAGACATGCACGTTAGGTTAATTGGGGACTCTAAATTGCCAGTAGGTATGAATGTGAGCCCTGAGATTCGAGACCTCCTCACCTCTCAACCAATGACAGCCGGGACAGCCCCCTTTTACTCTGAAAAGGATAAGTGGTAAACATAATGGAGGAATGGATGGATGGATGGATGGATGGATGTTTTGTTTTGCTACTATTCATTCCACACTCACCATGCTGACTCTATAAGCCGCAGAGAGATATTCTTTATCTGCTGTCTGTATTATGTGCAAATGCATAATGCATTCTATCTCACCAGAAGCTATCTTAAGCAAACCCTTCAGACCCAGTAGTGCGGCCAGGCTTCAGTCAACCCTGCAGACCAGTCACAGAGTGCAGCGAAGAAAGGATTTTTCTCTTTTTATGAGGGGTTGATTCACAGTCAGAGCTTGAGAGCTAACGGACTGAAACAGCAAGTTTATTACCAGTTTAATAGTTCCACACAACCTCTGTGGTATGAAGGATGCAAGATTTATATCAGCACTGCAACATCATGCCACTGCACAATAATCTGTCAGTAACAAAATGTTACTTTTAGACCTCAGTAGAATTGATCATTTTCTGGAAGCGGACTAAAAGGGAGAGGGACCATCCAGCTTGTTATCAGCAGATAGTTCAAAAGCCTGCATCTCTGATGGCACGGGGATACATTAGTGCCTATAGCGTGGTCAGCTTACACATCTGAAAAGGCACCGTCAATGCTGAAAAGTACATAGAGGATTTAGAGCAACATATGCTCCCATCCAGACAACATCTCTTTCATGGAAATCCTTGCATATTTCAGCAAGACAATGCTAAACAACATACTGCATCCATCACAACAGCAAGGCTTCATTGGGATGCTACACATCGCCTTGTTCCAACTTTTTTGACATGTGTTGCTGCCATCAAATTCAAAACGAGCTACCATTGTCTATGAAATGGTAAAATATCTCAGTTTTAACATCAGATATTTTCTATTGTGAATGAAATATGGGTTGATGAGATTTGCAAATTATTGCATCCTGTTTTTATTTAACTTTTACACATCATCCCAACTTTTTTTTAATTGGGGTTGTAACAAAATGTACAAAATATTTGTGTACTTGTGGGCCTCATCCAAATATTATATGTATAATGTTTAACATGATTCTTGAGTAGGTGGTAGTAGAATCAGTCTGTCCGAAGCAAAGGGCTCTGTTGGAACACATAAGCTACAGGCTCTACTACTTTTTTCCCCAAATTAGGAAAAAGATTTGCATAATTCTGTTTTAATTTACATTTTGAAGAGTTTGAAGATCATCAAACACATAGAATAGTCAAAGTTGTTGCTGTTGTATTGATTTATGGTCAGTTGACTGAGCCACAAAGTGAACTGATGCATTGAGTAATATGTAATATAACATTCCACCTTAAGAGTTTCCATTAGCCTTTCAGCAGCTGTCTTTTACCTAGTAAAAAGAGAAATGAAAGTTTTGATAGATGACCATTACCACTGCACTGCACCCTTTCCTCATGCTGTTAATGCATTGCTTGGCATAGGCTAAGTAGATTGAATCTTTTAAAACAAAACTACTTGTATTTATTTACCTTCGCTTTCTTCCATGTGTGTTCCTACCCTACAGTATTGGTGTCATGTGGAAGAAAGCTGCCTCGCCCTGCAAAATGAGTTTAACAAGTAGGCTATTATAAAATACCATACTCTTAATATTAAATCTAATCCTAAATAGATGCCCACAGTACAGAATATTTATTTCTAATTCTATGCTTTTTTTTTTTCTAAAATCACTCCGGAAAAAGCATGGGAAACACAGTATGTATGTCTATTGATTATTTCGGATGGGACTAGCGCCAGCTCCCACCAAACATTTTTGCAGTCTTTAGCAGTCCCAAAGAATATTAAATGCCATAGCAAAGTGTATATATAAAGGAAAGCTACGGGTCTGGGTAGCTAATACAAAAAAACAGCATCTTTCAACATTAGTGATCCTGATCAGACCAGCACAGGGCAGATCTTGTCAGTGAATTAGCAACAAGTTAAACTTCGTCACTAGACTTCAATGAATTAGAAAATGCTGTTACAGTATATTGTGGCTCAGAGTGTATCTGTGCCTGTCTCTAACAATGACATCATCTCTGCAGGACTGGCAGGCAATGAAGGTTGGCTGCACCCGCACCAGGCACCGAGCATTCCCCAGCTTGTATGTGTGAGTTAGGCCTCTGCTGTTAGCAACAAGCATATTTCTAACTACAGAGAAACAACAGTGAGACAACAGATTTAGATTAGCCTTGATTTAAAGACAGCCTATGACAAAATAAAACTTAAAAAGATGCATATGAAATGGCCAATGCAGTTGAAACTGAATGTTTACAAGGTTCTAATGCAGCGCTTGTTGTTGTGGGGAATGGAGACACTCAAATGAAAATGTTAAATATTTTATTCAAGTTCTTCTTTCAGGCTGAATGAGAAGTGGGCTAAAGTGGTTCCAGAGCAAGAACACTCTGCTTGAAATGTCTTGACAGCAGCTGCACAAACTCAAAGACAAAAGCTAATAAAGATGTTTCCATACTGGAGCTAAGTGCTGCTGGGTCACATCAGAGTGAGAGTCTTTGATGAATTTTAAGAAGAAAAATCAGCACACAAACATTAAGGGTAAATATGCAAGTGTTGTGAAGGTGTGTCTAAGGGAGTGTGCATGGTGGGGATGCAGCCTCTGGGAGATTGATGCTGCTATAAACTCAGCTCTAGCTCTGGGTGATTTACTGTCATTCAGTTGAGCTTTACACAGGCTCAAATGCAGTACTCATTCACTCAAACATACACACATCACTCACATAGAGTGGGAGTCTGCAAATGTTTGTGTTTTGTAATTTTTTTCTAGCTTTTGTGGCAAAATGAAGGTTTGACACTGAACTTTCCAAAGCTAACTGTTTGCAATGGTAACACTTGAATTATATGTGAGTAAAATGACAATGGATGGTATTTGTATAAAAACAATGGATCACATGACTCTTTTGTGAGGGGGTGGCTAATAGTGTTGTACCTATTAGGAATTGTCACCAAATTCCACATTTCCCCTCAGCTTTATTGAGCTTTGAGGCAAAACTCACTTCTTCGCGGACTGAGTAAGGTCAGATAAATAAATCCCAAAGGGGCTATGAATAAAATGTATGTGGTGTTTGTCACAGTTAAGGCCCTGGCCGTATGTATTGTTTTTGTTTTGTTGTTTTTATAGGTGCCCTGCCTGATTGGCCGAATTGGGGGGCAGTACCGGAAGCTGATTGGTCCATCCTACACTTCCTGGAGTTTTAAAAGTACGGTTCCCAACAGCCAGCGGGGGGGCTTTTTCTGGGAGCAGCACCTGTTCGCTGTTCTTGGTTTCCAAACCTTATTTAGCATTTTTGAATTGTTAGGCTTTGTGCTGTGGTTTTGTATATAAATTGTATATTTTGTAAATAGTATTAAATCTGTAGGGGTGAACTGCAATTTTCGTTTGATTGTTTTCTCTTGTTTTCACATTAGGGAGTTAGGGTTAGCGATCTATCAGGCTAGCTAGCACTTTCTTTGGGAAATAGCTTTTTTTGTTTATTATGTTGGCCTTGGTTCACCCTGAGTTGTAGTGTCATGTTTTGTTTGACACTTTCTTTAGTTTAAAATAAATATCTTTCTGTTGGAACATCTTGATCCTGGATTTTGGTTTGGGGAATGGAGAGGGAACAGCCTAATTTATCTTTGTATGTTGCACCTCTACCCCCTAGACAGGGGCGTAACATACAGTGGGGGCTCGTCCGGGATATTTTCCTTTTCTTCTCATCGTCGCTCAGCGTTTTGTTTGGTAAGCTATTTTGTCTTTACCTTTGGTTGGCAGTTTTATTGTATGTGTGGGGTTATAGTATGGAGTTTAACATGGATGAGTTTACAATAAACCCAACCATTGAGAAGTTGCAGCAATGCACCGAGGCAGATTTGTTTTTAATTGCCAGTTTTTTTGATGTCTCTGTAGCCAGGAAGGCAGAGGTTAGGGCTATTTTGTCAGAGAAGTTACTTGAGGAGGGGGTGGTCACTATGCCCAAGCCTAATCAGAAGGTCATGACACCTGAGAGGTTGCAAGCGGGTATGGAAGCGATGGCTGCCATGGCCCAGTCAGCCTTCAGTAGTCCGGTGGCTGGGGAAGCGAAGGCTCCCACACGTTCTCCTGCTGTCTGTGTAGACCCCTTAAGCTTGTTGCAGGCTGGTGTGGATAAAGAGGAGCTAAATCTTGCTCTGCACCTTAAAGAGCTGGACTTGGAGACCAAAACCCGTGAGGTGGAGCTCATGCACCTCAGAATAAGGGTTTTGGAGATAGAGAAGGCCACTGAGGCCTCTACTCCCAGTAGAGTGCGTTCCCCGTCTACAACATCTTCTGACCAGTTTGATGTTAGTGGACACATTGCTTTAGTTCCTCCCTTTAGAGAGACGGAAGTAGATTGTTACTTCAATGCTTTTGAGCGCATTGCGGCAACTTTAAAGTGGCCAAAATATGTCTGGAGTTTGCTATTACAGTGCAAATTGGTGGGAAAAGCCCAGGAAGTGCCCCGTGCCTATGAGCTTGTTCCTGAGGCATATCGGCAAAGGTTTAGATCCTGTGAAAAATCTGCCAACCAAGTTGAGTTTGCACGGCAGGAATCTGTTCTATATTCACAGCCAGTAAAGTGACAGAATTTGAACAACTCCGTGAATTGATGTTGCTGGAAGAATTTAAGACATGTCTTCCTGAGAGAATTGTGGTTTATTTGAATGAACAGAAAGTGGACTTTCTGTCCAAAGCTGCGGTGCTGGCAGATGAACTTGTCCTAACTCATCGTGTTGTGTTTCCCTATGTTCACAGCGAAAATAAGCTGACTGGTAGCCCAGACAAAAAAAAATAAGTTATCTTCAAAAACGCCACAATACCCCAATCCTAGTTTCTCTGAGGGCCGGGAATGCTACTATTGTCACAAATCCGGTCATCTCATTGCCTCCTGTCCTGTACTTCAAAGAAAGGAGCTGAGTAAAAGTGCAAGAGGTCCCAAAACTTTTGGTTTCATACGATCTGCTCCTGCTACTATACAGTACCTGTTCATTCACTCCCCGAGAAAACTGGCTCAGACAGCCATAGAGCTGATGAGAGCTACAAGCCTTTTATCTTAGAAGGTTTAGTCTCCCTCACAGGGGGTGAAAAGGATCAGGTACCCGTTACTATTTTACGGGATACTGGAGCATCACAGTCGCTTATTTCATCAAACGTTTTGCCGTTTTCCAGTGACTCATTTTGTGTCTCAGATGCGCTCATTTGGGGTATTAAAATGTGCGTTAGAGAGCTCCTTTGCACACTGTCTTTTTAAGCGCTCCGTTGTTTTCTGGTTCAGTAAAACTTGGAGTTTTGCCAAGCTTACCCGTACAGGGAGTAGTTGTAATTCTCGGGAATGATTTGGCAGGGGAGTTTTTCCCACTCCCAAGGTTGTTGAAAACCCCGTTGCAGACTCGTCTTTTTTGGCTCCCGCTGCTGTCAGCTCGCCCGCTGTTTTTCCTGCTTGTGCTGTTATGCACGCACAGATGCGCAAGTTTGATGATATGATGGATTTGTCTGATGCTGCCTTGTTTGTCGTGGGTCCTAAGAAAGTAGAGCCACGCTTAGATAGCTGTGAAAAGCCTGTAACTGCCAACTTACTGCCTACTGCTGCTGATCTGTCTTTTGCTGTTAACAAAACCGAGCTTATTCACGAGCAACAGACCGACCCATCTCTGGCTACCTGTCTATCCTCTGTCACCAGCTCTGACAAAAGAGGTCCCTGTGCGTATAACTTTGAAAATAGTGTGTTAATGCGTTATTGGCATCCTCCTCTGACTGGTGATTTAGGTTACAATTCAGTTCAGCAGATTGTTGTGCCAGCAAAATTTCGTTCTCAGGTACTCAGCTTTGCCCATAATAGAGTTTCGGGTCATTTAGGGATAAGGAAAACTTATCAACGCATTTTGCGTTATTTCTTTTGGCCAGGCTTAAAAGCCAATGTTGCCAGGTTTTGCCGCACCTGCCATGTCTGTCAGCTTTGTGGAAAACCAAATCAGGTTATTCCTCCCGCTCCACTGCATCCTACTCCAGTAATAGGAGAACTATTTGAACATATAATCCTCGATTGTGTTGGCCCACTACCAAAAACAAAATCCGGTCATCAGTACCTTCTGACCTTGATGTGCGCAGCAACCCGTTATCCTGAGGCCATTCCATTACGGACACTCAAGACCAAAGCTGTTGTGAAGGCCCTCATAAATTTCTTCTCCACTTTCGGCCTACCAAGGTCCATTCAAACTGATCAAGGTTCAAACTTCATGTCAAAACTGTTTGCTCAAGTCATGTCTGAATTGTCTGTAAAACATCATAAATCCAGTGCTTACCATCCACAGTCCCAAGGTGCACTTGAGCGTTTCCACCAAACCTTGAAGTCCATGTTAAAGAAATATTGTTTGGAGTCAGGAAAAGAATGGGATGAGGGATTACCGTTCCTTGTCCTTGCCACATGTGAAAGTGTCCAGGAGTCCACTGGTTTTAGCCCTGCAGATTTAGGGTTTGGTCACACTGTGCATGGTCCTCTGAGAGTATTGAAAGAAAGTTTTTTGTCAGAAGTCACAACCCCTACTACAAATGTGCTAGATTATGTGAGCTCATTTCGAGAGCGTCTGCACAAAGCCTGTGACTTTGTGCAGATGCACAAAGAGTAAAGCCTTACTGTGTGAGTAAAGCCTTACTTCGCTCGTAAAGCTGCTGCTGCTTCGTCCTTCGTCGCGCCCTCTGCTGTGTCCACTGTTGCAGTTGTTACTCCCTCCCAGTATTGTCCCGAGAGTGATGGCCTCTGCCTCAGTGGCAAGGAACCCTGCTCCCGTCTCCAAAATTCAAACATTCTAGAGGATTTAGAAACCGATGTGCCACTTAGACAACTCGGCTAGGAGCGATGTTATGGAGCTGATTAAAAATAATCCTACCGTTTTTTCAGCTACGCCATCCCGCACAAGCGTTCTCTCTCATGACATTGATGTCGCTGACCATTCGCCAATCAAGCACCATGCTTACTGGGTAAACCCGACAAAGCGTGCTCTGCTCCAGCAGGAAGTTATCTACTTGTTGGAGAATGGTTTAGCTGTCCCTAGTTCCAGTGCATGGCGTCCCCATGTCTGCTTGTGCCCAAACCTGACAAAACCCCACGTTTCTGTACTGATTTTCGGAAGTTAAATGCAATAACCAAACCAGACTCGTATCCTCTGCCCAGAATGGAAGATTGTGTGGACCGCGTTGGTTCCGCTAAGTTTGTTACAAAGCTGGACCTGTTGAAAGGATATTGGCAAGTTCCTTTAACTCCACATGCTTCTGAAATTTCTGCTTTCGTCACCCCCCATAGTTTCTTACAGTACACAGTCATGCCATTTGGTCTTAGAAATGCACCTGCTACGTTTCAGCGCTTGATGCACCTTGCTGATGTTAACCACTGTGAGGTATATCTAGATGATATTCTTGCATATTCAAGTACATGGCCTGAGCACATGGAAACATTAAAAACAATATTTGCACGACTAACCTTCTCTTCACTTGAATCTGGCGAAATGTGACTTTGGTAGAGCCACAGTGACATATTTAGGGAAGGTAGTGGGCCAAGGTCAGGTGCGTGTGCTTACTGCAAAAACCAAACTATCTTGGATTACCCTATACCTAAAACCAAACGTGAGCTCCGCCGGTTCCTGGGCATGGCTGGGTACTATAGAGGATTCTGCAGAAACTTTGCTGATATTGTTGCTCCCCTCACCAGTCTCACTAGTGTTACCAGACCTTTTGTCTGGTCTTCTTCATGTGAAAATGCTTTCCATTCGGTCAAGGCTCTCCTGTGCAGCACACCTATTTTAGCAGCACCTAAATTTGCCTGCCCCTGTAAACTGGAGGTAGATGCCAGTGCCAGTGGTGCCGGTGCAGTGCTGCTGCAAGAGGATGGGCAGGGGGTTGATCATCCCATCTGTTACTTCTCCAAGAAATTCAACCAACACCAGTTAAAATACAGCACAATTCAAAAGGAAGCCCTCTCATTACTTTTGGCCCTCCAACACTTTGAGGTTTATGTTGGCTCCAGCTCATTACCAGTTGCTGCATTTACTGATCACAACCCTCTTGTGTTCTTAGGACGAATGCAAAACTCAAATCAGAGATTAGTTCCCAACAGCCAGCGGGGGGGCTTTTTCTGGCAGCAGCACCTGTTCGCTGTTCTTGGTTTCCAAACCTTATTTAGCATTTTTGAATTGTTAGGCTTCGTGCTGTGGTTTTGTATATAAATTGTATATTTTGTAAATAGTATTAAATCTGTAGGGGTGAACTGCCATTTTCTTTTAATTGTTTTCTCTTGTTTTCACATTAGGGAGTTAGGGTTAGCGATCTATCAGGCTAGCTAGCACTTTCTTTGGGAAATAGCTTTTTTGTTTATTATGTTGGCCTTGGTTCACCCTGAGTTGTAGTGTCATGTTTTGTTTGACACTTTCTTTAGTTTAAAATAAATATCTTTCTGTGGGAACATCTCGATCCTGGATTTTGGTTTTTGGGAACAGCCCAATTTATCTTTGTATATTGCACCCCTACCCCCTAGACAGGGGCGTAACAGTCACGTTATGGATTGGTCAACACTAACGACATAAAGTCATAATCATAACCAATGTCATGTTTTATTATAAGTCAGCATACCATTGCTATTTAGCAGTTAATTGACACAATAGTTGTTCTTCAGTAAAATCAAAAACCTTCAGATAGAGTGACAGTATCTGCTTTAGCACCACTTTCAATGTGCTAAATAACGTTTGCCTGCATGAGATTACAAAATGTTGGCAGAAATCAATATAAACACAGTACTAATATTGTTCCATGTTGGATGTTTAAAGGTGTAACTACTATAGCAGGTCAGTTATAATAAATTTATAAGTGATAACGTTTTAAATAGAAAAGATTACCATTTTTGTCGATCGATTTACACACAATAAGCGAAAGTGAAAATGCATTGAAAGAAAATTTGGCAACTAGATTTGAAATCCAAAACGGACACTTCATTTATATAGGTATTCACAGCCTGTATTGAGTACTGCATAAAAGCCCCTTCGCACAACAGCTTTGAGTTTTCTTGGTTATTTTATACAAACTTTAGTTTATCCCACTCATCCCAACAGATCCTCTCAAGCACCATCAAACTGGATGGGAAGAATCTGTAAACTGTCATCTTCAGGTTTCTCCACATAATTTGTAAGGGGATTTCGGAACAAGGACAATTTTGTCCAAAGCCAGTTTCATGTTATCTTGGCTGTATGCTTCAGGTCATTGTTGTGTTGAACAGTGAAACCTCAATAAACAAGTCTAGGGCCTCAGACACACTGGAACAGGTTTTCTTCTGCTCTAGAGGATTTGTTCAAAGACTTTGTATTTGGCTCCATTCATCATTCACTGAACAAATAAATTCAGACGAGTTCAAAACCAGTTCTTGGTCTCTCCCTGGCCAGAGCACTCTGGTTACTTAGTTTGGCAACATGGCCAACTGACTCCAAAAGAAGTCTTGGGGGAGGAAAAAAAAAAAAAAAAAAAAAAAAAAAACACGTTCTAAACTGCAGTCAGAAAATGTCCAGCCAATCATTTGAGTTAGGTAGACTCAAGACTCAAACACGTCATTGTTGGTGAAAAAAAAACACCAGCTCAGCAGCCACATCTCTGAAAAGGAAATAAATAAGATAAAAGAAATGTATGTGGTGTGGAGGTACTTTGTCTACTTAAATGCAACAGAGCTGTGCATTGCAAACTGTGCAGGAAATGCACACCAGCTAAAACTGAAAACAAGCCTACTACAAAGTTGTTTCCCATGCAAAATCTAAATGCTTACAGTCTAACACTGGGAATGTCAAACCCATACTATGAACAACAAGGAAGTAACCCAAGAATATACCCCAGGAACAAACTATACTGTGGTTTTCAAGTTTGACACTCTACAACACAAAAAGACACAAACATCACATATGCTGCTGCTTTCTACACTGCAAAAGACAAAATGTCAAAATGCTGCTGCTTTCTACACTGCAAAAGACAAAATGTCAATAGGGACAGGTGACAGTGAGAGATCTGAGATTTAGGAATTATGACAAAATTTAAGCTGAGTAAGATTCATTTATTAAAGTGAATCTGCTTAAATGCCAGTTAAAGAAAGTGCAGTCCAAAAATGCAATAATAGAAAAAGACTTATTAGCTAGAGATGAAATATGTGTGTTATTGATGTGCAATTTAAAAAATTCAATTTTGGGGTGTATATTCACACACACACATATACATACATACATACATATACACACACACACACACACACACATATATATACATATACATACATATACACACACACACACATATATATACATATACATATATATACATACACACACACACACACATATACATATATACACACACACACACACACACACATATATATATAAAAAACAGAAGTCATGAACTCCAGCTTAGTTGCTCCCGGTGAGTGTTGGACAGCTGGATAGCAGCTCCCCCATCGGTGTGTGATTGTGAGTGCGAATAGGTGAATAAGAAGTAGTGTAAAGTGCGTTGAGTGCCAATAGGTAGAAAAGCACTAGATAAGTTCAGACCATTTATAACCATTTTACATTTGCTGTGGTGTCGTTACCATTAGCCCATGCACTGTCACAACATTTATTTCTGTCCAGAGTTGCAATAATGTTTTACCAACATCTTCTATTGACAATGTGAAAGTTGGACCACTGCATAAAATGTCTCTCTACCACATTCTAAAGTGCTAGAGTGCTAACATCTCAGTGGGGTTAAACTGGCTAATCAATGTGTGAAAATGATGTCTCATGCTCCCCTGAACGTCTCCTGCACAATTTGAGGCCAACGAATCCTGAGCTGTCATCTTGAAATATCCCTGTGCCATCATGAAAAAAAACATAAATGAAAGAACCTGATGATTCAGTATATTCAGGCAGTCCGCTGACCTGATTTTTGGGGACATAACATTGCTGAGCCTAGACCTGAAGAAATGAAGCATCCCCAGATCACAACACTGCTCCCATGGGCTTGTAAAAGGCAGGCACTTGGCATGATGGGTGCATCACCTTATCTGTGTCTCTACCTACCCTGATGCACCCATCACTCTGGAACAGGGTAAATCTGGACTCATCAAATCACATTGCCCTTCAATTGCTCTTTCTGCTTTCAGAGCTGTTTGGTCCCGGTCCTTACGTTGTGTTTGCATTGATGATGTAGAAATGCTAATACTTTGACTTCTAAACATACTGCTGCCATGGGTTATACTGTTAATTTCTGTTTGATTTCATCAAATGTTTTAGTGATCTCCAATCCCAATCATTCAAGAATTTTTTCTGGCATTTCTTTCTCAGAGATGATGATGGTTTACTACTATCCTTCCAGGTTTTAATAATGCAACAGTCCTTAACCCAATTTTAGCTTTTTCAGCATTCTTGGGTGGTCTCTTTGCTTGATGGAGGCCACTAATTTAACCTTTCTGAAACAGAGTTACATCTTTTCCATGACCATGAGATACAGTACATCTTTCCACATAGTTGATTAAGAAATGAGATGCTAACTTATTGCATCACTCAGGGATGAAGAACTTGTTGCCAGCACTGCGGTAATAATCAAATGGAAGGCTCTTATCTATTTGCTCAGGTAAATTGCGCCAGTGGAGGCTGCCGTTGAACTGTAATGGAGACAGAAGATTTTATTTAGCCAGTCCTCACTGATATATCAAATGGTGTGGAGAAAATAATAGAAAAACAGTTTTATGACATGCAATTCCCAGATTATTAAATATTCCTAATATCAGGTTCTACTGTAGTCAATCATTTTTATGCTCCTGATTTTACAGCTAACACTCCAGCTCTGCAGATGTCGGAACAGGTAATTGTCAGCACAAAGTGATATAGAAATCTGCTTACAAAATGAATATGAATTTAAAATGTCAAACTAATAATTTAGCTCTTAAAGTATGTAAACTAAAGAAAACTAAACTGTTTATTCTGTATTCCCATTCTATATACAATGAATTTCCATTACATTGTATATGTATAGAGTAAAAATGATGATATAGTTGAGTTTAGCAGAACTTTGATGGTGAGATACTGATTGTGCATCAGTACAATCCTTCAGTAAAGCCTTCACTTTTGGCCAGTTGTCCTGGCCCATGGTTCAAGACTCATTTCATTTAACCAATGTTTACTTAATCCTGTCTTCAACCTGTTCCATCATTCATCACAGTTCCTATTCAGCAGATGCTGCTCACATATTTTATCCTCAATAAACTCTTCCTTCCTTATTTGAGTGTTTGATTCTTGCTCATGAAACTTTAGTGAATCTGAAACTTTAAAAAATGAATGAAAAAAATAAAGTTCCGTGGCCTCATAAAGCATTAGTTGGCCAATTAGCATTACACTGTATATTGATGAAATAATGATTATATTTGTCCAACCTTTAACAGGTTAGTGACGACACTAAAATGATTACTACTGTTACGTAGCGGATGGATTTTCTTTAATGTAATGTTGAGTAATATAACTTTATATTAAAAAAAAAGCTTCAACTCAAACTGCAGTTTTTACATATGTAGCTGGCATTTGCTGGTTTGCTATTTCACTGTTTTTATCTTCATGCTTGTGTTAGTGTGTGAGTAGGTACCTCACAATAGACATATATACTACTAACCACCAATGTGATAACACAGGGACCAGATAATAATGAAAGACTATAAACAGACACAGCAAACAGTTTGCAAAATCATCAGGCCTGTGTTTACATAACACACTTCCTGTGTGTTACTTCTTCTATTTCTATTCCAGAAGAGTAGATCCTGTTTTTCTCTGAAATGTAGTTTTCTGGGCTGACATCACTGCTTGAACTTGCAATAACAAATACAACAGGCAGTGCTCTCATTGTAATTTCATAGTAAAGAGTGACAAGTGTGACAGAGTTGGACCAGAAAACGTTACGTCTAAATTAACAAGTAGATTATCTCTGACTACAGTTGAATACTGGGTAGATTCTACTCCTTTCGGTCTGTCCCTGCTGGGGAGCTGACACTGGCTTTCTGCAGGTATCAGGATGATGGTCTGTCAGTGCAGATGAATTTGCACAGATGTGCACAGACAAAGCGATAATAAAATTTGACAGTCTACATATAGCTCTGTATGTGTGTGTTTCTAAAACAGGACAAGCACATTTTCCTGTCACAACCACACTTCATCATGACAGTTACTGCATGGCTGATCATTGCACAGCATATGACGGCTGTTTAGCTTTTTAGATTTCCAAGTACTTATAACCGGTGAGTTTTTTTGCTTTTCGTTGTTGTAGGGCTTTTCTTCTCTTTCTATGGAGCAGAGATCAGCAGTAACAAGGCAAAGTAATTTTCCTTTTGGCATAATAAAATTGTTTCAATCTTGAATCTTCTGAGAAGAGCTTTGTGCACTATTGGAGTACATCTCGTGAAAACAAATTATTACAAATTGAATCAAGCTAAATCAAATTAAAATCAACAGAATCAGGAGATTCAGAAATGCCAATATCCAGTCCTTTTTGTGTGTTTAGTGAGGGAAGGGGGCTGGGAAGAAGTAGAATTTTGATCATAAAAAAATAAAGGAATGGCCGCTGGTAGTGATAACAAGAGGCAGGTAATGAATACATCTATTGGTTGCCTTGGTGATGGCTATTTTGGACTCCTCTGATTCAGCATAAGAGCCCTTTAAAGCTGCAAATATGATTTGTGAACTAACACTGTAGAAAACAAATTCAACCATAGAGGAAGGATGTGGAAATCACCTTGTAAATACAACACAAAGTGCCAAAAAGCACCCAGAGTTAAACATAGGTTCATTTTAACCTAGCTCCTAATATCCTGAGTCACAATCAAGCCTCATACCATGTCAGTTACCAATACATGACAACAACAGATGTATGATTATGCATGGAAAGAGTAACCTGCTCAGTCTGAGCCATTATCTAGAATTCCAACACCCCTTTGAGAGCTTCCTAAATACTCCAGTCACAAACTACAGGTCCAAGGGAACAACAGCAGTAGAACAAAAACTTGCGAAGCATTTAACAATGCCCACGCCCCAACCACCCTACCCCACACCAAACGACCTGTCGCATCTTTAACAAATGGTGAAACCTGATCCTGATCTGACACTCTGGAGACCATTTGTCCTGTTTGCTGTGTTCGGACTGTGGGTGTCACCAGACAAGGAAGTAGCAGCCAGCATGAGACAGCAGGCTTATGACACATGAGATGAGACCCTCTGCTCACATCCACACTGTCTGTGATTTTATGCCGTCTTTTGCACAAAGGTCATTTCAACCTGTTCTATTGTTGCTTTGGCATATTTCAAAATTTAAACACTGAAGGCATTTTTCAGATTTGCATGATCATGTTTTTTTAATGTGTATATTATTATGACTGGGTATGATGTGCTCAAAACCCTGGTTTTTTGGCTCTGCATGTGGAATTATAGTTTTTTTATATATATATATATTAATTTGGATAGTTACAATGTTTTTTTTTAAAGTAGTTTTGCAGTTTTACACGCTTTGGCATGCACAAATACTAATGACTAATGCTAGCAATTTCTACTTAGTTTAAAAAAGTGCCAGACAGACTGTTTTTAACCGACTAGAAGCGAAAGCAGCGAAGTCATTGAAGCATATGTGAACTACAGCAAAGTGTGTTGCTTTGAGTTTAATCGAGGCACCTCTGTGCCCTGTTCTCTCGACACAATGAACACAATCGGGTACCTCAGCATAAGGTGCAGCTGCAAGAAAGGCAGCTAAAAACAGCGGGGCTTGCGTAATTTCCTAAAGACATCCTTGGGAATGGGAACCTAAGGTGATGCACAGCGTCCCCATGTAAGCAGGCAGTATCACCGGGATGCACTACATTACCTGTCCGTACACCTTTGGCACGGCTGCTTCCCCCGTGCTCCGGCGGCTTCGATAACGCGGGTAGACGTCGGAATCCGAGTCGGCTTGAGCAGTTCTACGAGCCCCCAGAGGGAGCCGCGGAGCCGCGGCGACTGCTCCATGTACGTCTCGTAAATCCTCGTTCGCGTCTACGATGAAAAATCCTCTGTTCTGACTCAGTTTGTGGCGCTGCTCAGGGTGAGCGCGGAGGGTCGACGAATTAATTCCAGCAACTCCGAGGGCTAATAAACATAACGAAGACCGAAGAGCGGACAGCATCCTAGCCGTCCGCGGTATCGCCATGTTTGTGTACCTTCTGCTTCTGTGTGAGGTAGAGCTCCTTCTGCTGGTAAAAAATATTTGTGGCATTTTTAGACCTTTTTTTTTTTTTTTTTTTTTTTTTGGACCATATTAAAATAATAGCTTCTGTTTTTGGCTAATCTAGCAAATTTTATACCTACCACGTCAAAGTACTTAAGCATATTGAAGTAAAGCATATTGCCTTAAATGCTTACTTTTACTCACTCACATTATTTGTTGCCGCAATGGCCTAATGATATCTTGAGGGCATATTTGTTGTGGCATAATAATCACAATCTGAATTTACTAAATTATGCATACATCATAGCTGCCTATATCATTAAACCGCCCTGTGAGTTGTTTAGGGAGCTCTTCACGATTCAGTTTGGGGGGTCTAGGATAGAGGCTGTTGTTTTAAGTGGATAAAGTGTATTGTTGTTATGTTCAATTCTGTTTATTGGTTGTATTATTTTTAATTTTGTCTGGAAAACTGGGAAATCTGAATTTCCTGATTAAATAAAGTGTATCTGAATACACTAACTAACTGCAGTAATTGAGACATATGGTTATATTCAGCTATAGAGCAAATAATGATGCTTTTAACCTGGCCCACCACTTCACACTACATCATCTGGACCCTCCAGGAAGCTACACTAGGATGATAAAGTATTTGTCGATTTTAGCTCTTCATCTTAGTTAGGGAGGGTTGCATCAGGAAGGGCATCTGGCATAAAAACCAAATCAACATGCGGACAAATGATTCACTGTTACTGTGGTGACCCAGAACTCACCGGATAAACCAAAAATAAAAAACAAATCTTAGCCCTACTACAGGACAAGCTTCTCCACAGACTTCCTCGCTGACTGAAAACAGCACATGAATTTGGAAAACATGCCTCTGACCCTCTAACCATCAGCACCACCCCACAAAGCTGCGTTATTCCTCCCTTACTCTTCTCCCTGTAGAACAGCTACAACTCAAGCCACTAGTCTGTCAGGGTCCTAGACTTTACAGGGGACAGATTCACCCTCACTGGGCTCATCTCTGAGGGAGATGAGTGTCAGTGGAAGATTTACCATTGGGTGACCTGTGACCTCATTTACAGTAGGGCAAAAAGGTATTTAGTCAGCCACCGATTGTGCAAGTTCTCCCGCTTAAAATGATGACAGAGGTCTGTAATTTTCATCATAGGTACACTTTAACTGTGAGAGACAGAATGTGGCATAAAATAAGTATTTGGTCAATAACAAAAGTTCAACACAATACTTTGTAATATAACCTTTGTTGACAATGACAGAGGTCTAACGTTTCCTGTAGGTCTTCACCAGGTTTGCACACACTGTAGCTTGTATTTTGGCCCATTCTTCCATGCAGATCTCTAGAGCAGTGATGTTTTGGGGCTGTCGCTGGGCAACACAGGCTTTCAACTCCCTCCACAGATTTCCTATAGGGTTGAGGTCTGGAGACTGGCTAGGCCAGTCCAGGACCTTGACATGCTTCTTACGGAGCCACTCCTTCATTGCCCGGTCGGTGTGTTTGGGATCATTGTCATGCTGGAAGACCCAGCCACGTCTCATCTTCAATGCTCTTGCTGATGTCTGCAATTTTGCTCCTGGTGTCCTTCGACAGCTTTTTGGTCTTGGCCATGGTGGAGTTTTGAGTCTGATAATTTGAGGCTGTGGTCAGTTGTCTTTTATACAGATAACAAGTTCAAACAGGTGCCATTAATACAGGTAACAAGAGGAGGACAGAAGAGAAACTTAAAGAAGAAGTTACAGGTTTGCGAGAGCCAGAAATCTTGCTTGTTTGTAGGTGACCAAATACTTATTTTACGCAGGAATTTATAAATAAATTCTTTAAAAATCGGATTTCCTGGATTTTTTTTCCACATTCTGTCTCTCACAGTTGAAGTGTACCTATGATGAAAATTACAGACCTCTGTCATCATTTTAAGAGGGAGAACTTGCACAATTGGTGGCTGACTGTATTACTATTATTTATTTATTTTATTTTTTTGTCCTTTCAGCTTATCCCATGAGTTCAGGGTCGCCACAGCGGATCATTGTCCGCATGTTGATTTGGCACAGTTATTACGCCGGGTGCCCTTCCTGACACAACCCTCCCCAGTTTCTACTGGGCTTGGACAGGTACTGCACAGCCAGGGTCGGGGGTTGAGCCACTGACCCTGTGGTCTGTGGACGACTGCCTTTACCAGCTGAGCTACAGCCTCCCTCCCCGGTCGCTGACTGTTTAAAACTGTACATAGAATCAATACTAACATATTATATGTATATGGTAAATTGGCTGCACTTATATAGCACTTTTCAATGTATTTGTACTCAAAGTGCTTTACACTGCTTTTCATTCACCCATTTACACTCACAATCTCACACACACACTGATGGGGGAAATGCTATGCAGCTGGCCTACACTCACTGGGACCAACTAAGTTAGGGTTCAGGGTCTTGCTCAAGAACACTTTGACATGTGACTGGAGGAGTCGGGGTTTTTCTGCTTATCTTTGTTAGATGTATATGGCCTGTTGTTGTAACATTAGTGTCATACCTTCGATTTTGTTATTTGTCCAACAAATTTCTAGATTAGGTAGGTTCTTGGGATAAAAAAACTAAACACCTCTTCAACAAATGCAGGCACTCTAAGTAGAGAGAGGACAGATAGGGGAATATATTAGTCTGGAAGCTCCACTGATCTTTTGGAACACTGCAGGGAAAACTCAGCAGATTTTTACTCCCAATATGCAGCTAATGAATTGACATCAGCTTTTAGTTACCTTGGGACAGTTCCTTGATGAATTTAACTCATCTGCAGAGAAACTCAGATGTGAACTGTGTATATCTAACCGTCATTTTAATTAACAGTGCCCCCGGAGGCCAGACAGTGATGGGACTGGCCTTGTACCTTTCATACCAAACATGAAAAAAACCTTGAAAAAAAGAAGCATACGTTCCTGTAATAAAATAGATGGGATGGAGGCAGAAAAAGACAAGGGACATAAAATGAGAAGTAGCCAAGATCAGAGCAAAAGCCATCACTGGAGAGAACAACAAATGAAGGAGGGACCTCAGGGACAGACATCATACCAGATAAGAGGTGGAACGGTCTGTTGCTCAACATTCAGTCACAACCAAAGTCAATAAGCTGCACCCGAAGGACATCATAGGTGGTATGGCTGCCTCCACCAGCTGCTTCATGATGATCTGAAACTGAAGAGTTAGTGCAGTGAAGAAAGGACTCTGAGGTGCTGCTAACTCTTTCCAACCAAAAAAGTCGACTGGAGGTTACAGAGGATCCGACAGAGTGGTTCCTTAGCACTTTAAAGACTCCGCTTAGGTCCAGAAGACTTTCTTTACACTGGTCCACAGACCACAGGCTTAGGTCCAGAAGACTTTCTTTATACTGGTCCACAGACCACAGGGTCAGTGGTTCAATCCCCGGTCCCGGCTATATGTCAAAGTTTCTCTGGGCAAGATAGTGAACCCCTACAGCCCATTCCCATCCCTAGCTGTGCAGTGCCGGTCCAAGCCCGGTAGAAATTGGGGAGGGTTGAGTCATCAGGTGTAAAATCTGTGCCAAATCAACATGCAGAGTACAGAGTAATTATCCAAAAGGGGCTAGACACATCAGTGGACAACCCCCAAAAGATATTGCTTGAATGATTGTGAAATGTCAAGATAAAAGTGTGTTAAAACCTAAAATATATCAACAAAAAATTGTTTACATATTAGGTGAAACTGTACAGTTAAAAACAAAGGATCTATTAAAAAAACATATGTATTTGAAAGTTTTTAAATTACAAAAAACAAAAATTGTATTAATATAGATCAAACTTTTTCCTGAAAAATTCTAAAAACTCTAATATAAAAATCCTCATTCAAACCTCTTGGATAGAGGCCTTTTAACCATTTTATACATAGTGGTCACTACAGAGGACAGCTATTCAAAAACTGTTCTCATAGCTGTCCTCTTGTATATGAATGGGTTTTGGATTTTTTTCCAAGGCTGCCTCCCACCTTTTTCAAAAATCTTTATTAATAATAATCTGATAAGCAAAAAGTTCAACGTCCATGAGACTTAATTACATGCTTTGTTCATGTAGACATACCCAGAGACAAAATCACATCTCAATACAAAAAACAATATTATATTTTGGGAGACATTAATCCAGTATCAAAGTAATGTACAGAGGAAATTAAAAATACATGAATTAAAAATAAACATAATGTATTTGCATATCAGCCAACATATTGGATCCTAGTGCGTGATCCCATACACTGCCATCTATTGGCCAATCGTGATAAGTGCTTTTTCTAAACCCAAATCCAAGATTGCCGACAGAAATGCCGAATAAAGCAGGAATATTATTTTATAGCAGGAAAAAAACATAGCATCAAGCAACATCTAAGGATTAATATAATTGTTAAAATCTCCAGATATTTATATTATATATTGAGAAATGTGAAATACGCAATGACTCAAATAGACTTCATGCATCACTGGCTATATTTTTAAATGCAATTTATACTATTACTGTAACTTTGCTATTACAGCCCTGATCCACAGTGACTTTTTTGTGTTAATCAATTCATAACCAATGGAAATGCATTACATGTCCTTCTGTGACCCAAATCTGTATTGAATTAACAGTGTAAACAAAGTAAAACACGTTTCCAGCTGATAATTGCAAAATAGCTGCTGCCTGAACCTCATATGAAACTTGATTCAGTAAAGATGAATCACTCTGAATGACATGCATGGTGATGGGGTCTCTACACAAGGCAACCTAGGGAGCTAACAAAGTCAGAGCTTATATAATTATAAAATTAAGCACCTGGTACCTTTAACAATGGTAAATTATTGTAAATATTTTTAAAATTTTTTTAAGTATTTAGTAATTTAGCACACACCTCTCTTATTAAAAGTGATTTTAAGGCTTTAAAAGTCAAGCCCGTGGGGTTGTATGACCTTTAATGAATATCTAAAGCTATTCCATACATAACTTTGTCCTGCTGAGCGTCCATACTGTTTTCAATACTCTATATGTCTAGCTTGTATGCATGACACCTACTGCATGCCTGTCATCTGTTGGTCGTTCTAAGGTGTTTCAAACATTTTTGGTTTGGAAGGCTATTGGAGAGTGGAGAGTGTTTTTTACTCCTGCAGATCGGTGCTGCCTGAAATTACGAGGAACCTCAAACGCAGCATCGGTGCTGTCTGAAATTACGGGGAGCCTTAACGCAGCATGTAAAAGATTTAAAACCCCACGAGCCAAATTTTTAAACTTCACTTTAAATAAAACTATAGTGATTTTAGCAAGTTACTTAACCCTCAGGTTGTCATCGGTTGGATAATTTAATATTTAACAATTCCATACGGACCCTGTATATCTCGTAAGCAGCAGTAAGTTAACATTCTCTAGTTTTTAAATCTATTTGCTAGTTGCTAGTAGCAAGTAGCTACTAGCTTAGATACTTAGGTTACTAGCAAATTTAAATGTTCTTAGTTTCTGTTAGCTGTAGCCTTATGTTTGCTAGCTACCCCAGTGGCAGTCGTAGGATATTAAACAAGAAGACTCCAAAGGCTTAATGTTATTTCAGAAAGAAACATTATTTCATAATCCTCCGATATCATTTTAACTAAACCTAAGTTAGCATGATATCTTACTCAGTGAATCTAACCTACTTGCAGCTTTTCGTTAACAACACAAATGCCCTTCAACAAAGTGTTTCTACTCTCTCCTTATGCAGATTGGGGGGGGGGGGGGATTATGTCCCTTTCATCATAGCATAAGTTTTTAATACTAAGTCAGATATCAAAGGTCTGTAAATAAATGTCCTTTATGTTGCCATCAGGTTACAGCTGATAGGTCTGTAACAAGCAGTAGGATTCCAGCATTTTAGGTAGACTATGCAGAATAAAATAAAATTAAAATTAAAATGACAGGAATACTAAGATGAATATATATTAAACAGCAACAAGCATCATATTAGTTAATATATCAATGGCAAATCTTTATTAGACAGATGACAGTGTTGCTCAAACTCAGTCTATTGTAATTGTCCAAGGAACGGCTAATAATAATATAGGTAGGTAACAATGTAGCATATTAGATCCGTAAAAGACTGATACAAAAGCAGCATAAACAACAGTGTATTGACTAGGGTCCACTTTAACAGTAACCAGTTTTATAGATATTCATTTGAAACATGCTGTATAGTACCAAAAAGGACTAACCGGCATTTCCAATAAATAAACTAAAGTCAGGTTATTAGCATATATTCTTTTGTTTGCAGCAACATCACATCACAATAAAAGAAGCAACACCGACAGAAGAGACTGATTTCACCAGCATTTAACAAGAGGGCAGTGCACAACAACAACAAAGGGTCTGTATATACACAACATCTCAAAAGGTAAGAAGACATTCTTAGACTTTCATTATTCAGGAGGAAAGGTTAAGCATGTACTAAAAAGGATAGTGGATATAAATAATTTATGTTCCCATGCATTCCAGACGTTGCGTCTTTGCAAGACGGCATACAAGTAGATCACTGCAGTTTATTGTGAAATCCCCTTCAAAAATACCTTAAATGACCTTTCAAAAATACAGAATTTCAGTAATTACTTACTGAATGTGGTGTAATTCCAGAGTTTTTTTTTTATTTCTTAGTTCTCTTTTTACTATGATAAAAATAAGAGAAAATACAAAACAAAAGATGGTTAAAAACTGTGTTCTATTATTCAAATTTAAGAATTTTCAATGTATAAATAATGTTTTAGTGCAACCAGTCATTTCACCAATGTAACAGATGGATCATCTACCTGCTAATCATGAAAAATCTCCACCAAAAAAGAAAATGCCTCCCTCTAAGCCATCCACTTTGGAGTCACCAGATGTATTGGAGGCTATAGCTGCAGGTATGTGCAGTGCATATAGGTGGTTTTAAATCAAACAGGAAAGAAGCAACAAACAATCTGCATCCATGCATCTAGCAACAGAACAGGAAGTTAGAATGAAGTATCCAATAATTGTGCATGTGAGAGGTGTGCAATGGAAACAGCATTTGTCAATGTACCTGTAAACAAAATTTTTTCAGATGAATTGTGTAACTCTTATTGCAAATTCACTGCACTAACTCGTCACAGTCACATAGTCTGCTGGTCAAACAAGTAACTTTATGATAACATGTTAGACTATTGAGTGAAATTAGCTGGTTCTGCTACAGGTGCAAATGGGGAGGTCAATATGCTGTTTTCAAAATTTGCTGAAGTGTTAAGGTAGGTCATTTAACTAGTACATTTCAGTTATATAGATGTATACTTGCTTGATCTATTCTTGATTATCTATTATAAATAGATAAATTGTTGCATAAATTGTTCACATAAATTGTTACACTGGAGAAAAGAAACTGAATTCTAATGCTCTGCTCACTTTTGATCTACCACCATAAAGTTATGCTTTGCTTAAACTAATGGCCAATATCTGAAATGCCTGCACTTTGAGGTCAACACTAAAAAAGTATTCAAAATGTTTACAGGTGAGAAAATGTTGTACATATAATTATGTCATTCTGCATAAAGTTTATCTTCTGACATTGATTTTGCTGCTACAAGAATATTTCACTCTTCTGCTAAACCCAAACAGATCATTAACAGCAATCATCTTTGCAGCACCATGTTGTCGGCCTTTATTAATCTAAGATAGTATTTTTTTAAGAGTGCTACTTTTGATAGTGTTGACCACCGCATTTGTATTGAGGAAGCAATAACACACTAGGTTTTCAACTGTTGTGTACATCTGCAACTATGTACATAACAGTTAAAAAAAAATAACATTAAAGTAGGGCAACTACAAAACACGTACACATTTCATAGTTGCACTAATTTAATGTCTGCATTTGTGTTTTGTTCAGGGAGAGAGCTGCAGTAGACACCTCTCAGATGAAAGAGTTGGAGAATATTTTGATAGAAGCTCGAAACTTTGAGGACTACTTAAGAGAGAAAAAAAAACATCTGAGGCAGACATTGACTCTGATTTCTGATAAGCTGCAGGGTTAAACATTGACTATTCCCTACATATGAAGCATGAGGTAGAGCTGTTTCTTTTACTGACTAGTAGCTTCTTTTAGTGAAAAAGCTTTGTTTCTAAACTGTACACGTGACTTATATAACTAATACACATTTACAGTAATTTTTTTTTTGTTATGACATTTAGTAAAAACTAATTTTGAATTGGAATTGTTATCCATTTCACATCAATAAAAACTTCAGTGTTATTATTCATTCTTTGTATCAGGCTTACATTTTGTGATATAATCTAAATATTAATGGCAAAACTTCTTTAGTTCAAGAACAAAAAATATTAATGAGTTTACTGTTGTATGAAGAGTATTAAAGAATAAAAGTAAAGACAATTTTTATCTTGTCATTGATAGTAAGCTTATTAAGCGATTAAAGCCAATTCAAACACCCCAAAGCACACACCATAGAAAATACAAATGGAGAAACACCAACTATGAAAGAAAACATTGAAAAAGAAATGTTTTTGCAAAAGTTGCACTTCCATTTTCCTTTAAATGACTTTTTTTATTTTATTTTTATTTTTTTGTCCTTTCGGCTTATCCCGTGAGTTCAGGGTCGCCACAGCAGATCATTGTCCCCATGTGGATTTGGCGCCATTTTTTTTTTACGCCGGATGCCCTTCCCGACGCAGCCATCTCCAATTTCTACTGGGCTTGGACCAGCACTGCACACCAGAGGATAGGAATGGGCTGTTGGGGGTTCAGTGTTTTGCCCAGAGACACTTTGACAAATAGCCGGGACCAGGGATCAAACCACTAACCCTGTTGTCCCTGAGTGACTGCCTTACCAATTGATTTAGTCTGCAATATTATGACATTTACTGTGTTGTGGAGATGTCTGGTCAGCAGAGGGAGCAAGTGCACCATATGTTTAGCTGCTAAAATCTTAAATTGACATTACCAAGTATTTTATTAACATTGAATATTTAGAATCACTATGATGGAAAGTGGGGGTTTTTTTTAGCAAATATTACAAATATATTTATCAGATTTTAGTTCCAAGGAGTAAAACTAGATGTTTTAAGAACAGCTTTGTTCCTGCTGCTGTTACAGTAATGAACAAGCAGTTACTTAGCTACATTTTTAATTGAGTTCTACATACTTACTTAAATTGGTATTTCTTAAATTTCTTGTTGTTTATCCTCATATGCAATAGCACTCTTAATCTATGTAGCGTAAATGTTTGATTTTGAAAAAGCACTAGAGCACTTTAATTGTTCCATTGATTATTATTTATTATACATTTTAATTGCTGTAGTTGCTTTGGTTCCAAAGGGTCGGGAATGGCTCAGTTGGGAGAGTGGCTGCCTGACGACCATAGGGTAGGAGGTTTGTGCCCCGCTCTTCCCGACCACATGTCAGGGTGTCCCTGGGCAAGAAAATATCAATCGTACTTATTTTTACTTAAGTCGAAATGTCAGTGGGTGCACACTTTTCCATTACTTTATTATTAATTTAACATTTACTCAAGTACACTTTGTGTACTTCATCCTCCACTGAGCAAATCTACCTACAGGTACAAATAAAGTATCCTGGACCTGATGTATTTGCAAAACTTGAACTGAACCGTAACATTTTCAGTTGCAAGATGATTTATTGCAGCCAGAGTTAGTATAAAGATCTACAGGAAGGATACAGACTTGCTACAGCCAGATAAGAGAATTATTTGTTTTCTGCTCAAATGCTCTGGCATTGCATGTCCCATGAAAAGTATTGTTAACAGGCAGCACGGCCCTGCCCAAGTCGTTTTTGGCATCTGAAACAATTTTTTTTCACCTGCCTTTTAAAATTAAGTGCAAGAGGAAAAAAAAAAAGATTTTCAGTTCGCACATTAACCTTTAGCTTTGATGCAGTGCCTCCAATCCCACAGTATCCTCCAATTGCACTGCTGATATAACCAACTGCTCTTTGACTTATTTGTATTTGCATAAGCTACAGGAAGAAATTGTGACTCCATGAATTAGAGTTGGGTAAAATTTCAAGCCAAATATAAAGGTAATATTAATATAGTTTTTCCCAAAACTTGGAACCTGACCTTATTTGCAGGGGATTTCTGTGAGGGTCGTGTAAGAGAGCTCAGGGTACATGTGAGATTGTTTAATGTTACAGGGAAACACAGATAAATAAGAGGGATTTAGCAAACTAATTTTCACAGTACCAAAGTCCAATATCCAAAATCCAAGTTCCAATATGCACAATACAAGAGCAAAATCACTTTCCTTAGCCATGTCCAATGACATGTCAAAGCTGCTGAGATCCAGTTTTAGCAATCCAGCAATCAACTAGTCGTGCGGGACGTACGACACGGAGTGCGCAGTACCGGAAACCAAGTTGAGCCTGGTGGTAGTGCATCACAGAAAGGTAGACAGGTTATCAGGCAACAGATCTAGCAGACAGACTTTCAGGAAGATTAACAGACAGAGGCAGATAAGGAGTAATAGGCAAACAGATTACCAAGGTCCAAGGCTCGAAGCAGAAAACAGATAGAAGACTCACTGTAGACATGCATACAGACAAATTAGCAGAACTGTGGTGAGAGCTGGCTTTAAATAGGATGGTGAACAGGTGAAAACAATCAGGACTGTTGATGAGTGGTAAAGCTGCCAGAATGAACTATGAAACCGGAAATGAGGCAGAGGAACGAAAGAGGTTCTGTTACAGCATTTAAACTAAAGGTAACTGAACTGTTTACTAAGGAAATGTAACTTGAATGGAACAAGCTCTTCTTATTAGACTCCATGTTATTCGCTAAAACAAAGATCAGCAGTTAAGACTGGCCTATTTTTGGGGGAGGAATAATGCCCTGGAGTGCATACTGAATTATATATAAATAAAAATGACTGAGTAATTAAATGTTTTAATTTTAGAAAATTAATTGTTAGGTTATGTTATTATTTTATGTTATATTATTGTATTATTATATGGGGCGGCTGTAGCTCAGTTGGTAAAGGCAGTTGTCTGTGGACCACAGGGTCATTGGTTCAATCTCCAGTCCCTGCTATATGCCAAAGTGTCTCTGGGCAAGAAAATATATATAGTATTATATATATTATATTATAAATTAATTGAAAAAAAAACATTGGGTGCAATTTTATTACTGTAACATGTTACAAATAAATTATATTTACTTGATTTGATCAGATGCCGAATTGATACAGCTGCAAATCTGTTTGAGTGCAGGGAGAAACCTATTTGGAGTTTGGAGACCATTTTTGGGTTCTAAAGGGTGAGAAAGTCATTAATGTTACAATGTGCCTGCTTGAATCTGGAATCCTGACTGGGGAGGAGAAAGAGGAACATTAGTAGTGATATATAGAACAATGAGGGATTTTTATTATGAGTGTAATGTATATAGAACGGCAGCTATTAGACTATGATTTGAGGCTTTTAGAACAACTTAGTTGATATGAAGAAACCACATTAAAGCTTAGAAAGTCCCTGAATTATTTTTCCAAAATAAAGATTTTAGAGGATGTATTGCCTGCCAAAGGTCTGTTCGAACAATGCTTGGAATGTCAGGGAGGAGCTGGAAACTTTAGAAGGGATGTCTACATGTGTTCCAGCAGTTACCCATTCAAAAATGACATCTCCAAGAAAGTGAAGTAGACCTGTCAGTGTTGTAAGGAATCAATAGTAGGGTCACAGATGATCTGCCCTGTTCAATAGCTGTTTTAAAATCTGTTTAAATCATTTCAGTGTATAATCAATGAAAGACATATAATGATCTCTGACTCCGAATTGAATTTTAAGGCTCATTTGGGATCTGTCAAGAAATCTGCTTTTTATCCCCTCACACATATTGCTAAGCAACACAGAGAAACCAATGCACACTTTTTTATGCATCAGACTGCTCCCCTCTCTAGTTGACCCAAATACCTCATAAACCATCTACAGTTGATTTAGAACTCTCCAGCCCAAGTCCTGACAAGTGCGTTACACCTGTGTCCTTACACTTGTTGCCTTTCAGCTTCCTTGATAATTTTAAAATTCTTTTACTTGTTTTTAAAACACTTCTAACACCTTCATCAGGTGAGATGAAGGTTCTTTATCTGGCACCAGCTTACAGTACCTGTCTGACATGAAACAGTCTGTGCTCTCAGATCCCTTGGCACAAGTCTTAGATGTTCCAAAGTGCAGAAAAAACTTTTGATGTGACAGCTTTTAGATTTCACTTTAACAAAAAAATGTGGAGATTAAGGGCAGAAAAACAACGTGTGTGTATATATACACACACACACACACACCTTTATGTTTACAAAGTTATCATTTCTAACGTTTTCAAGTTGAAACTGTCAGAAATATAATAATTCTACTGTGTGTTTATTATCGTCATAGTGGGTAGTGGAGCCATACTGGAGGGCATTATAATAATACCTGGTTAGAATTTTTGGCCTCCTGATTAATTTTAAGTAGAGTGGCCAAAACATTAGGACCAGTACAACTTCACCACCCACTGGTGAAGTGAAGTTTCTGTTTTATTGCTTGGTAAGCTTGTTCATTTTTTTCAATAATCTATACAGCACCTTAAATTGCATCAATCTACATAAAAAGGTCTTATATAAACAGTTTGATTGATTAATTGGTTTATTTAGTAATTCATTGATTGGATTATTGATTGACTCATTGATTCATTCATTTAAGTACATGGTGGATGGATAAGCTGCTCATTAAGGAACAGTTTAGAAAGATTTGCCTAGAAAAATGTTTTGTTAGTTAGTTAGTCTCTAATACTACTCAAATAATACTTAATGTCTAGGACCATAATAAGACTTTGAAGATCATCTTGCTCTGAGTTTTCTTTGCTCTCTTGTCATTTTGTATTTCATTCAGGGACCCTAAAAAGCACTAAAATTACTCAGTCGGTATTTGACTTGTTGTGATTGCCGTGGTCACACAAGAAGAGTTGAACATCACAGAGCTGAATTTTACATAAGACATTTATTATAACATATAAAACATAAACATAAATTCTGTACTGCTACTAAATACTGACATTTTATACCAGAAAGTGATCATGAAACAAAATCAGCACAAAAGCAAATCAAGCACATAAATTCTAAAAGAGCACTTAACCCTAAAAACACTAACATTTATCTGCTTTTACATGTCTTGGTTAGAGTGTGGTTAGTTTTTTGACTGACATAACACAATGTGTTGCAACTGCCAACATACAAAACACTTGTTTCTGCATTGAATACATATTTTAAACACTGACAGTGAAAGCTGGAAAAATATATGAGCAGTGTCAACTTATGACATCGGAAAAAGTATGAGTTAACAAACCAGGAATCAAAACAATAATTAATCAGTAAGTCAAATCAGATTTTGGATGTGAGTCAGAGCTACTTTTTTTTTTTTTAAAGAAGTCTAAAACATTCTGCTTGCTATTGTCAAGAAGCATCTCATAAAGAGGTGTCAGAAGATCTCAGAGGAGACACAATCAAGAAATGAGTGTATTAATTTGAGAGGTCAACAGACAACATTGTGGAAGTATTTTTGTTTTTGATTAAACTGACCACAGTTTTAAACTCCTTCAGCAATTATAATTATAACGTTTCACTATAATCTTTCATTCTGAATGAAATAAAATAAAGCGTTATATATTTGCAAAGGCATTACCTTTTTATATTAGTTACAAAATAAGTCCTTTCTTCTGTTTTTCACAAAAAAGCTAATTTAGTATTGGTTCAAAACTCGCACCACATATGTGCATCAGACCTCTGCTTGCTTTCTTCTTAACCCTGCCAATCCAGCCCTGCATGACACATCCACCTGAAAATTAAAGTTACAACAATGGCATCCGACAAAGACAGATTCCTCCCACTCCACATTCATTACGTGTGCCAGCATTAGTGCAAAAGATTCACTAGTTGTTCAGATGTGGACCATGACATACCTGATCTCTGTTCTGAGTGTTTTAGTACTGCATTTCACAGATTCCAGTTATATCTTTATTCCATTATTTTTTTCCTAGCAGGATAGGGTGTAGTTGCTAAATGCTTAACTAGACTGACAAGCTGCTGGTGAACTGTGACTGCTGCTGGACAAATACAGTAGCATACAATCTTTTTTTTAGAGTTGATTTACTGCATGCTGCTGCTAAAAAAGGCTGATTAGATTGATGCAAATACAATTAAAGAGTAAATTAGCAGATCAGAAAACCAACACAGTTAATTTATTAAACAGCTCTAGTTTCAGAGTCAGATGTGAGGTGGTGGATGAAAAATATTCTAAAACCTTTAAAAAAAACTCTAAAAACAAGTACAGTACATTAAGTCTTTGTTGATTTGATTACACTCACTAAAACAAAACTTTGATAATTGAACAAATGCACTTTTTTAATAGTTTAAACCTTAGTAGCCTTATTGTACTCTAGGTGCACATCACATTTATTCATTTCTCACTGCCTTACATCATCTTCTTCAGAGAATAGTCACTCTATACATCTTAAAGTGTCAGCCCTACATGTCTCTCCATACCGTTTTTCTTCATATTTGTAGAAGAGTGACATTTTTAATTCAATTGAATTTATTTAGTGCCAAATAAAAACTTTAGTTACATTAAGGCGTTGTGTTTAGTAACCCCAAGACCTTACAGACGTTTAGAAAAAGTCCAATATAGCCTTGAACAAAATACCTCCGACATGTAAAAGGGCTCAGGGTTGGCGGTCACCTGCCTGAATTTGTAGATTGTACTAAACTGAACTCTAAACTGAAGGCGTTTCGGTGCGTTTGTGCACCTATGATTCCACACGTGTGGGAAAATGAAATCCAAAACACTTGTATTCAAGGGTAATATTTCTATTAGTTAGAAGGTGTTTGCAATTTTATGTCTCCCAAACATTTTTGTCATTTTCCCAACAGCTTGTTTTGGCCCTCTGGTGGCAGATAGTTTCTCTACATGGTCAGAGCCATCCAACCAAATTCATAAAAAAAATTATATTATTTAGGAAATCATGTTTCATTTTCACTATATAAATGAAAACCTGTGTTTTTGTCAGATGCAGCAACTAGCACAGATGAACATTTAGTTTTTAAACACATTTTCAACTACAGTAGTCATACACAAGTCAAAAAGATGTTTTTATGTTAAAAACATGTATTTTTAAGCAGAACAAAAGCAGACCAGGCTTAATGGAAGAAGAGCACATTTTTTCATTTTGTGGAAAATGAAACCGGAATGAATTTTTTTACAAAAGCAACTTCTGACTCTTGCATTTTCACTTCCATCTCAGCGCTGGGAACTTTGATTCTTTTGTAGTATTCACTATATTCACTATTTTAATATTTTAGTATTAACTTGAAATAAGTGCCATGTGCTTATTTGTGTAATAATGTTTTTTCTAGTGGCTGGAATCAAGGGAAAATAAAGTCTTAGTGGATATAGTATAAGAAAGTATTTAATAACCTGTGGTTTGCCTATATTTTCCATAGTGATGTATGTTCACTGAAATAAAAGTCCTGCCTTGACTTATTGTTAACTGATTAAAAAAAATATTTTAGATCTAAAACAAGGAATAAATGCAGTATGCACTATGCATGACAGAGACAAAAGAACTTCTGGGATCTGACGTGAAAAGCTGAAAAAAGTTCAACTTTATGCAAATATGCTATGTTGTAGTTCAGTGAGTAATTACCCAACATGAATGACTTTAATAAAATCGAGGAAAATCTGATCTCCACAGACACAGTTTCCTGATTATTTTCTACACGTTTGCATGTAATGTTGTTTGATGTGTTACCTGGTTATTAAAAAAGACGTATGAAAACAAATCACAGATTTAGAAAATAACTAAAGCTACACATTTTTACACATTTTACCACACAATTTACTGCTTCAACCATTGAAGAGTCACACACACATTTTCATAAAGGTGGCCTGTACTAGGCAAATGTTCTGCACTTATATAGTGCTTTTCTACCTATTGGCACTCAAAGCTCTTTACACTGATTGGGGTTAAGTGTCTTGCTCAAGGACAATGTGACCGGAGGAGTCGGGGATCAAACCAACAACTGCGGCATTGCTGGACTACTGCTCTACCTTCCTGCTCCTCTGTCAGTTTTTTTTTTTTTTTTGGCAATTTATGCAGCTTGTAGTTTATTTAAAAAAGGGGTATAGGAAGGGAAATGTGAAAGCTTTTCAGTGCAGCATAGAGCTATTTTAGAATCAGGACCATAATCAGCTTTGGCAAATGTACTAACACACACACACACACAGAATTTCCTCTGGTTGTTGATAGCTCTCCAAGAGTAAACTTACAGACACTATAACAATGACAACAACAGAAAGAAAATAATAGAAGCAAACACAAAATGAGTAGCAAAGCTACAGGCCAGGTTTAGTGTTTCTGCTAGTTCCAACACGTTTACTTGTAAACCAAAAGTGCAGTGTGTGCTTAGATATTGTGTGGGGTCATAGTGGTTGTTTACTATCCACACCACAGTGTATAGCAGCAATGCAACATTATGAGGTCAGCGGTTAATGAGTATAGTGGCCTTTCTAGTTATTTTGCAGAAATCCACAATATTCATTTTGAATAAATTGAGGATGTGCATATCTGAAACTGAAAGCCCATTATACAAGCATGGAAAAGGGATGTCTACTACATTTCTTAATTTGACTGTGTTGTGGCTTATTGCAGTATGCTTCTCAATGCTGCGCCTATGCTGTCAAATTGAAGAAGTTACTTTTTTTATTTGCCTGTGTTTTGTCTATGTGCAAGTGTTTTCTCAATATGCACAGCTGTGACCACCATAGAAAACAGTACACATGCTGTGCTACATAGAGTGTCTGAATTGGTCCAGTCTAAATGAACAGCTGATTTAAAAAAAAAAAAAAGCTTAGGTGTAGTCTCTTTTTAATCTCTAATAAAATTGATAAATGTATTTTTTGTCCATGTGTAATGACTGATGAAGTCACACCTTTACAGTGTTTTAAAGTTTTGTTGTTTGATGAATCAATTTGCTTTTGTTGCACGTTTTTAATCTTTTGTTAATGTGAAAACATTTTGCAAACAAAATGTGTCATTCAGTGAAGTGAGCTTGAGTTTCATCTTGCGTGGTAACTGTTTTGAAAATGTGATTCTGGGTTAACCCTAAATGTATAAGCATAGCAGAAATACCGTAATAAGAGCGCTCGTCGTACTCGCTGGTTTGTCATGTGATATAACGTCTTGACGTCACTGTTCCCCAATGTTAGGCACTAACGTCCACCCCCAGCCTACAGCTAATGTGTGCAGATCTCATTCCGAGGCGCATCGGAGAGCAGGTAATTGAAAAACACAGGGTTTACATTTTTTTTTCAGTAATTAAAACATGTTAGATTGTGATTAAACTGTTTTAAAAACACACCCATAGAAATAACGTGCAGACCAACTTTACTTTGGCGGGTTCTACGGGAAGTTTGTGTAGGTGAAAAGGCAGCGTGCTTTGTGAGGGAAGAGAGAAAACCACTGATTCCATCGCATTTGTTAAGGTAAGGGAAACCTCGTTCCTCTCATCTTCAACTTGTCCAACCAGTTACCTGACTGTGCCTGTAGTAGCATGTAAAGCCTGTAGTAGTAGAGCGTAGCGTTCAATTCAATCGTCTGGAAAAGCAAAGCAAAGCTTGTTTGCCAATGTTAACGTGGTTTTTCCCTCTGGTTGTATAGAAAATTAAAGCCAATGGAAATTCCGAAACTTATTTACTCACAACGTTTTAGTGAGTCTTCAACAGAGAAATCAAAGGCGGCGTTTCACCAAAGTTGATTAATCAGATCAACCCTCATATTTTACCACAGTATCTAATTCTCATAGATAATGGTGAAACACGCTCATTTATGTTGAATTTAAAAAGCAGACGCTCAGTTTGACACAACGTTTTTTTTAGACATTACTGAACAGTAATGTCTAAAAAGAACGTTGTGTCACGAATATTGTTTAGCGAGAGCGATCTAGAAGAACACGCTTCGTCCGTTTGGAGCTCCGGGGCGGATTGTGCACGCGCAGTGTCAGTTCTTATGTGAACCTCCTTTCTTATACATTTACTACTATTCACACTTACTACAACATATGTTTTTCCTTTTTTCCCAGGTCGTACTGATGGCTGCCTTAGGTTGTTCCAGTGTTTTATTTTTTGATACATGTAGCAATGGGTTCTACTTTGAAATGGGTAAAGATGAATTCATACTTGATTCATTTTTAATATGTTAATTATGTAAGACTAATATGTTACGTCATATACATGCTTGTATTTCTCATAATACCATCTCTATTCTTTTTTTATTTGAATCTTGGGATCCTTTGCTGTATTCCACTTTCCAGAGCCTGCAGGTAAAGCATTTATCATATATAACAATTTTTTCCTTCCTCACCAGTCTATCTCAGGGCCACAGAGAGACATGCACAGACAAGACAACCATTCATAATCACATTCACACCTAGGGACGATTATAGATTCACCAATTAGCCTAACATGCATGTTCTGGACTGTGGGAGGACGCCAGAGTACCCGGAGGAAGCCCATGCAAGCATGGGGAGAACATGCAAACTCCATACAAAACTCCACACAGAACGGCCAGAGCCAGCCAGCCGGGGTGTGACCCGCAGCGCAGCACTCATAGGGTCATGCTCCATACTGAATAATGCATTCCAGCATGACTCCACTATCCACTGTGACCTCATATAAACACAGAGTATAATTATTGCTTTCTGACAACTTAAAAATTGGGAAATTATAATATTGTAGAATTCATGGCAGAGTTTCTGTATTGGATTGCTTTATATTGTAAATGTATACTGTAATAAATTGGTCAATGGGTTTATATTTAATACACAATCTTAAGACATTGCATTTGGATCTAGTTTATTTCTTTACTTTAATGCTTTGCCCTGTATACGTCTTTTCCTGATGCTATTATGTTTTTCTTCAGATTCTTCAAATTCAGATGTGTATGAGGACGCGTTTAACATTTCCACTCAGTGCCCAAAATGTCTGATCAAAAGCAAGGACAACAAATTCTTGCTTTTAAAGGAAGACCAATTTCAAGCACAAAATTTAACTACAACGGAGTCCGGTAATATACACCAAAATACAGATTAATATACTTTAATTTGTCATTTGTAGATTGAGCTTTATAAACAACTAATGTGTGCTGATGTGTGGTGCAGCAAACACATTGTCTTCTAATTTAATGGACTGACTTCTGATATTCTAGATCTCTAAAATAAGATAATTGCTGGAAATTTGTTTTTATTACAAAATTTGAACAATGTGTAGTACTTTTTACAAAATGCTTATTTCTCCTCTCAGGTTGTAGTTTCCACATCCAGATCTACAAAAACAATGAATTAGGAGGAGACAAGGGCAGGCCCGTCATACTTTATGCCAATAAAGATGGGAAGAAGATGGTGGTATGTTGCAATGAGAAGGAGGAAATATGTCCTGTGGCAATGGTGAGCATAAACAAGTTAAAAATGTTTGCTTAGGATATTTACACTAGTGTATGTTTGTGTAAACACATAAGAGGACTTTGAAAAGCTCCATCAGTCTGGGAAGAGTTACAGAGCGATTTTTGAGGTTCTGGGGTTACACACTTGCAATTCTACATGCATTCAGCTCTTAGACCTTCCTGAAGGACAGCATTGGGTCGTCTGTGAGTTTAAGCTCAGGTGCAACTAGGTTATGCAGTAAAGTAATGATCCTTAACATAAGAGTAAGTCGAGGGTTGTGATTTTATTCACATTGGTGATTAAGATACTCGATAAAGTTTTTGCTTTGATAAATACAATTATCATTAATAAAAGTATTTTGTGTTTGCCCAGGTTGACTTTTTTTTATGTTCAATTTAGTTTGAAGATCTGAAACTGTTTAGTATGATCGGCACACAAAAAGAGAAGGAATCAGGGGGGCGTTGATTGTTTTTTTAGTGTTGTAACTGAACAGTGAGTTTCTTTTTTTTACACTTAGTGTTACAGGAAAACAAACACACTTCCTTTTCTGATTAGGAAGTTTCCTAGATAACAAATCCACTATGAAAAGAATACAAAACCCTAAACAGAATTATAACCTTAATTCCAAAAAAGTTGAAGGTGTAAAACTAAATAAAAACAGAATGCAATGATTTGCAAATCTCATCAACTCATATTTTATTCGCGACAGAACATAAACAACATATCTGATGTTGAAACTGAGATATTTGACCATTTCATGGAAAATATTAGCTCATTTCAAATTAGATGGCAGCAACACATTTCAAAAAAGGGGTGTTAAAACTTTTTGACAATATCCCCAGTTTTGAGGTGTGCTGCTGCCAACAAATTCAACTTTCTTGGAACTGTACAGAGATACGGATCCTGCAGTTACACAGCCCCATACACAGCAAAATGCCGAAGGTGGTAGAACAAAAACTCACTAAGGAAAAGTGTAATTATTGGCCTAAAAAATTCTCCATTGCGAGGATCAAATTAAATATTTTGCACAAGTGAAATTACTAGGCAGAATATCTACATTTTACTTCTTTAAGGTACATAAGTAAATGTAATTCACTCAAATTAGCACTGTATTTTAAACAATAATGATTATAGTATTTATGGCACAACATGAACAGTTGGGCTGTTGTTAAATGTGGAGCTGATTTTAATAACTTGTGCTGACAGGCAGTTAACCCGTAATAATGCATCAGCATTTATTAGTTCATAATGTTGTTATAAAAACATATAATACTTACTTAATAAAACCACCAGGTGGTATTAATGTTGTGGCTGATCAATGTCTACTTAAATCAGGGGATTTAAGCACTAGTGAAATTCACCTGTTATAAAGTTTTCCATCATAATCTATATATATGATGTATAATTAATAATATATTGTATTGTTATTGTGCCTGCTGTGTTGTAAATATGATGTTTTGACTTTTACAGGATCTTCCAAATAACATTGTGGAAACGTCACACAAAGCCGTTTTCTACTTAACCGATCTCAAAGCTTCTAACATGTTCTTGTTTGAGTCCTCTGTGTATCAGTATAAATTCCTGGGATTTGAGCCTGATGAACATAGGCCATTTCTGAGCAAACTGGTCTTGCAAGAGAAAAATTACGATGAAGTTGTTGACTCTTGTGAGATAACCATAAGCAATTTAATGTCATAAAAAAAAAAAAAAAAAAAAAAAAAGCAACAATAAAATGCCACAAACAACTTATGGTGCAGCTTGTCTACAAAGCTTTCTCACTGTATTACTTCAATCTACAGGCACATCATAGATTGCTTATACAAAGACCTGTGCAGTGCCACTGACACAGCAGAGTGTAATTACTGCAACTTTAATAAAACAAAGAAGCATGACAGTGTATAAAAAACAGCTAAATCGTTATATCATTTTGTATTTTGAATGAGTAACAACTTACTTTGAAGCATATAAAACCCCCCGTGTTCAATATTATAAAAGTTTAATTTATTATAATAACTTGAAGTAATCTGTCATTACTAAAATCTAATGACCCTTTTGGGGGGGGGGGGGTCGAATTCATATCCACTTCAATAATTAAAGATTGAAAACTGTGGGCCTCCATAGAAGCAGCTTTGGAGTGTTCTCAATTATATTTGCCAAATCAGTAAAATGCTGATTGGATTGGATGGGCTGAATTTGAATAACCAAACACCAGAAATTAGCCTGTAAAATAAATTAGTTCACTTACTATATTTGACTTCATATCATCTCTGTGTCATTTATATCTCTGAGAGGGTAGTGTTATATTTTTGTATCTATTACTTCAATTTGATTTTATAGTTTTATATCATGCATGTAAATGTGCACGTCTGAAGGAGTTATTGCTACAGCATGGACCTTAACTACATTGCAGACCTGTACTTTTTATTTCAGTAAGAAGTTTTTTTATATCTTCTGTTCTCCTCTGTCATTGTATGGAAATGTCTAAATATAAGGGTATCTGTAAATCTCATTTTGTTTATAATCTTTTCCTTACTGTAATAATGTAATATGCAGAGCAATAGCAATCTCATAAGTGCAAATTTTTTCACCCAGAATTCTGTTAAAATGTTTTTTTTTTTTGTTAAAGTGAGATTTCAAATAAACTTTTCATAATGGCTCTAATCCTATTATTGTAGTAATACTCATGTCAGGGGTACAACAATAACTGCTTGTATTCTAAATTGGATGAAACAGCTGTGTGTGTGCTAAATATATTTCATGGGTAAATCTTCAAATATATAACAGTTTAAATTACAATAAATGTAATTACTTTTTATTTTGAAAATGTTTATTTTAGTAATTGGAGTTGGTGAAAAGAATTTGAAATTCATACATTATGTTCAAGTCATTACGGAAGGTACTTAAAAGACAGAAATTTGCAGCTCTTAATTTCTGACGTTGCTGTATATTATACAGTTAGCTGTATATGTTAGATGTGTGACTGTGGTGCAGGAAGGTAGAGCGGTTGTCCACCAATCTCACAGTTGTTGCTTCAATCCCCGGCTCCTCTGGTCACATGTTGAAGTGTCCTTGAGCAAGACACTGAACCCCAACTTAGTTGCTCCCGGTGAGCATTGCATAGCAGCTCCCCCACCGGTGTGTGTGATTGTGAGTGTGAATGGGTGAATAAGAAGCAGTGTAAAGTGCTTTGAGTGCCAATAGGTAGAAAAGCGCTATATAAGTGCAGATCATTTACCATTTAGCTGACAAAATGTTTGTACACTGACACACTTTATTAGATGCACACAGGTACACAGGCTGAGAATTGCTGAATGGTTTGAGTTGATTCATTTCAGATACAATTTCCCTTACTCTTCAATAGAGGAGCAGAGCTGATCTGGAGAAAACAAATTGATGCTTGCAAGCGGCATGTGCTCCTGTCAGTTAGGATGCCCAGAACTTATGATGTTAACACTGCTCAAATCTGTAGCACTGTCTTTTTATTCCTGATGCATTCAGAAGCAAAAGTTATATACACAAACAAAAACTGCTGCAAAAGGACCCAAACATGAACATATTTAATTAGATTTTGTAAGACCTTATGGAAAGTATTGACTTTTTTGCTGATAATATTTTGCTATTAAATATGTTATTTATATATCAGGATACATCTTCTTAGCAGAATGAGTAGTGATATTTAATAGCTGGACATGTTGCTTATGATCAAACTCTACAGGGGAGCACAGCTTTAATTTAGTCCACACTGAACATAAATAGAAGTTCATCTACCTACCACACAAAGGAAAACTGATTCAAATAACCTAATGATTACTGTAACTGAAGGAGACCAATCCTGAGCTGAGCAGTTATAACAATTACACACCTGTGAATCACTGTAATATTGTAAAAATTGTACATTTATAAGAATTTACATGTAAGCCAGGACAAGAAGGTTCGCATCCCAGCTTCGAGTCCACAGTCCTATTCATTTACTCCAGAGCAGGGCAATGGCTTTGCAGATGCCAACATCATTGTAGTTGAAGTAGCAAAGACCACAGAAGGTGACGGAGGACAGCAAGAAGAGACCTGCCTTTGCAATCTTGAACTTTGTTTCCCCGTGAACGTAGTCCCTTAAAACCTGTTCGATACCCCTAGACAAAAACAATATGTAAATGTAGAAAAGTTGAGCAGTCAGTGACAAATGCAACAGTTTTCAAAATGAAAGCACAATCAAGACCATAGAATGGTGCAAATAACTTAGTTGAACAACATAAAAAGGTAGTACTCATGTGGTCACCAGGTTCATTTTTTACCGTGATTGAAATTTTTTAACAATATCCCCAGTTAACATCAAAATATGAGAGGGTTGTAAATACTACACCTATGAGCCTTAGATGCTCTTGCTTTGTACTGTAGAAGAAACTATTCATTAATTCAAAGTACTTTGTTACTCCAGTTTGGAGATGACCACTAAACAAAACTAAAAATGTAATTGATGATTTAAAAAGTAATTAAAAAAAAAATATATCTCATTGCTTCATAATCTTCTCCCATTAGACAGATGGATATTGTTGTCTAGATTTGCTAAATGTTTTCAAAAATGGGCATTTATTGTCAAGTTTCAGAAGTTGTTTGTGTTTTTTGTCTATTTGCAGGGCTTTGAGCTCTCAGGGCAATTCCAGGGAACACACAAGTTACTTCAGTGAATACACTACTGTGATGTTTATCCGAAGTTTGAATCATGTCACGTGGACCTCATACTTCTTTTCTACTTATCCAAGCAGCTTCTTTGGCTAGGGAACCCATTTATATCCTCTAGAGTAGGTCTTGTTTCTCACCGGGCCTAAACATGCTTGTTAGATGGATAATAGGGGAATAGAAGAGGCCGGACTCATAGGGATGTAATGTTTACAACTCTAAACACTCTAATCCACTACGTTAGGTATGGCCTCCTTGGTGGATTATGTGAAGTGGTTGTGCCTGGTATCCTTTAATGTGACAACCCTCTTCCCCACCACCGATGCACTGACAATCATTTAGAAGAAGGTTAGAAGAGTACAACACCCTGCACATCAGAAGCAACCTCAACCTGGAACAGGTCTGTGCCCTCCTGGACTTGTGTCTGAATACCAAATATTTCACCTAATGAGGCGACTTCTAAAGGCAGAAACACAACTCTACAATAGCGTCCTCACTGTTACCTATTGTTGCCAAACTATACATGGGACAATTGGAGAACTCCAGCAATGACCCACTGGCTCAGATATGTAGTTGAAGATCAAGATCCAGGAGGTACAGGCTTTAACAGACCACATAAATGTAGTGGACATTAACATCAAGTTCACCAAAGAGGAGACCAATGAAAACACATTGGCGCTCCAGGACTGTGCAGTTAGTGTTGGGACTTGTGGCAACCTAGAAATAGAGATCTACACGCAACCCACACACGCCAACCATTATCTGCAGTTTGACTCAGGATCCTGCATCATAGGACAGTAAAACATTCCCACCTCCATGGAAGCCAAAAAGAAGAAAGATGGACATCTGAAGACAGCTCAAGGCCTGTGATTACCCTAAGTAGGCCTTGCATCCAAATCCAGCAAAATAAGAATGAACAGAGAAGAGAATCAAAGGAAAAACCTGCTGATTCCTTATATGACTGGAGTGGCAGAAAAGTTAAAAGCATTTTCGGAAAACAACACTTACTTGTTTACTAACAACAACCTACTAACACACTGAGACAAAGACTCGTTCAAGACCAAACACCAAAACACAAGAGCAACATAGTGTGTGCAGTCCAGTGCAGGGAAGAGTGTTGTGGCCTAAGACAGTAGAAACAACTTCAGGATCAGCAGCAGTGTACCTACAACTAAAGGACAAAGGACAATTGTTTGAGGGTACCAATGTTTACATTTTGGACAGAGAAGAGAAATTATATGAGCGAAGTGACAAACATAGCCTATTTTGGAGGATAAAACTTGGTCCCCTAGCCAAATTTCCCTCAAACTAAAGAAGCTGCTTTCCCCTCAAACTAAATAGTGAAATATTTGCTACAAAGAAGAAAGAGGTCCCGTTGACATGACTCAACCTTTGTTGAACTAATTAGATGATTCACTTCCCTGGCAGTTCTGCCACCTTCGTTCAAAAAGCTTAAATTTCCTAGTGAAGTCATGTTCATCAGACTTGAATAAGTCCCAACATTCTTTACTCCTATACAAATCTTGTTAGGCATTTCCCCACAACCAGCTGGAAAGAGAAGGTTTGCAACCTCCTTCTTCAGCCCATGGTGATGTAGATGCCAGGTGACATGGGAGCATTCATCTGAGTGCTTCTGGTCAAAGAGGACATAGCTTAACACTTGGAGATGCCCACCTCCCCCAAAAGCTGTTACTTAAGGAGACTTATCACTAGTTATGACTGGGATTTGAGGCCTCCACCTGCCATGTAGTTTAGTCTGCATTCTAACTGATGGATGAGCACAATGCTGTGATGTTAGCCTACAGCCACCTTTTAAAGACTGCAAATATAGCCAGAACTAACCAAGGGCAAATTAATACCTGCTGACAGTTACACTGAGGCCAGGAGCCTGTAAAATAAAAGGAATTTAGCCACTGTCATTTTCCCATGACTGGTGAGGTCTGTGTATCACTCACATTTATTGGACATTTTTAATGCAATAGTTGTGATACTGTTAAAATAAATTCATACTAAGAAGTGCCAATATTCAATGTAATCTAATTAATACAAAACAGAATTGACAACATATTGGAAACCCCTCTCAGCCCCAAAATTTCCATAAAGTTCCACAGGGAGAAAACAGTGTAACTGAAAGTGAACAGGAACTAAAACTGAAACTTCATCATAAGCGCTTGAATATATTTTGTAGTATTCTTGTCTTCAGACCTAATGAAACCACAGTTCACGTTAGTTTGCTTGTCTTACCAGTGGCCATGCAGTGTCAGGGCAGCAGCAAGGGACAAATCCATGACAGGACCAGGGTTAAAATAAGCAACAGGCCCCATGGCCAGCAAAAGCACACTCAGCGCTCGCTCTGATGTCCAGTGCAGGGAGGCAGTTTTGGAACCAGAGCCTGGTGTAGAGCGTGCTGTAGAGCAAGACAAACAGCAGATTGTCAGCAGACTTCATTATCTGCATGGTAAAAACACAAACAGTGGCCCTCAACAAGCTGGACCTTTAATAAGATCCTGACATGGATTCCCTTTAGCTGGTTGGAAGACAGTCAAAAATTCATATACCCTTTCAGAGTTGTAAAGTAATAGCTCAACAGTTCCTTATAAGCCCTTCTTGCTGATTTAGACCAGAAGACTTTCATTTCTGCAATGTCGAGATTATTAGACAGTAGCTTCCAGACTGAAACTGCATTTACATAGTCATGTTACAGTATGTGTCTTTGTTAAGCAGCTAGCCTGACACACAAATCTACTGACAGCACTCATCTACTAAGGTAATTTCCTGATTAGGCAATACAAATAAAAAAAAGGTGAAATGATGTAATATTTTCAAGAACTTCCTTAACATACATATCGCTTTCTCAGTCATCAACACTGCTAGGTCTTGTTGAGAAAAATAGTTCTCGAGTTTGACATCAACAGAATGCTGCTGAATGAATCCTTCTCCATAAAGATACTATCCAGAGAGTACAGAGGGTCTCTGAAGGAACTCAAAGGGATTTAAGCTTTCACAAAAAGGAGTTTAAGAAAGTCTGTGCCACATTTGATTTCTGACTGAATAATTCAGAATTTTCTGCCAATATTCTCTAAACACGAACAATTTAAAACAGTAAAAGTATATTGACTGATAATTTGCTTAAGAATCAACTAAGCCATGCCAACTTTTAGTATTGACACATATACGTGGCTTTCTACATAAAGCCTACACCCTTCCGGTACCCTACATGATCCACTAACCCAAATATTGGGTCAGGGTGAGCGAAACCTACAAGCATTAAGTTGACTTTACATATAGCTGGGGTCAAAATACTGTCACCACTCTACTATTTTAGTATTTGAGGTAATAGATCAAGACTGTAAAACACCAGTGATATACCACAAAGCTGTCAGCTACCTGCTATGGTGTCAGACTGGAAGAGCAACTTGTGTGTGCAGAGGGGGAGGTGAAAGTGAGCTAAAGTGAAAGAATTGCTAGAACTGCTAAAAAAATTTTTTAAAATAAGTACACAAGGTTTTGCCCATTTGGACACATCACTACCACCAATATTACATTATGCAATGATAGTTTGATTGAACAAAACTTGATTTGAGGTTCCCTTATAATATTTTGCAGAAAGAATGTAGTTCAGTTAAAGTGAAAAAGGTGTCACTTTTCATATTCATTTAGTTGGTGAAACTGTGTCAGATATTTATTGAAAACTGTGGTCTACCACTGTGAACTGGTTATTCACCCAGCACTTACTGTATAGTATAAACTGTTTATACGTTTGTTTCCCCTAGAACATTTTTTAAGCACAGTCGCAAGAGGATAATTTTTACACACACAAAAAATTTTTTTTCTCATGCAGCACCTTTGGTTGGTAAACTCCATGTAAGGGGTCAAGTAAAACAAAGTGAATATTAATAAGATGTATTTATTACATCCAAATAATTTCACCTGTATTTCTTAATGGGGGCCTCAATTAAAGCCCTCTTTTCACAGGCTGTTTATTATGATGGCATAAATGACAGAATATTCCTGCCAATCCTGCCAGTTATAGAAGACAATGTTAAAAAGTGCTATTTCCATAAATACTGCCTTTAAAATAAACTGAATTATAATTAAAATAAGTTATGCGTTCACTAAAAAAAGAGAGGAGTGGATGTAGGAGAAGAAAAAAGAAGTGGGTTTGTTGTGAACGTTATCATCATTAGAAAAATGCTTTTTTGCATGTTGTGTAAGCATGGTGGGTGGTCTCATATGCCGCCATGCTTGTACCAATGTAGTGGAAACACTGTATACCACTGCTTACTTCAACCTTTGGTCACCCACCGTTCAGAGCCTGAGAAGCATGAATCCTCGCTGTTAGCAGGGGGGGCCGTTCCTGGTATTTGTAAGGTACAACCACCGGACTGGAAAGCAGAGTGCTTTGGTAGAACAGAGCTGAAGAGAAAGGATAAAAAGTTGTGTATTTTCGAACAGCCACAAGTTATTACATTTTAACACAACTTACCCAGAATGAGTCTTAAACCACTAATTATACTGTAATACACTTTTATGAAATATAACTAACATATTCTTCTCGCTTCCTACTACCCCATACTTCAAAAATACACAATTGAGTGTTTTAAGATTGTTAATTTTACCAAAAAAATTGAAACAAAACCACAACAAAGTTCAATTTAACTAATTTTCACCTCACCAATTTAACAGAAAATAAGTTAATGAAAGCCTTACTGTAATGTTTTATTCATATCAATTAATATTGAAATTTATGATATTGTTTAGGTCGTTATTCTTTAATGATACTGATAAACCATTCTGAATCAAAGAATACTGGTGTTGTTGCTCGAGCATTTGCCATATTTTCCTTTTTATATTGATAGTGCTCACTAGCAACATAAATCCCATAGTCTAGATCACCATACAGGCAAACATGTTACATAACGGAACATTGCCAAAATTAGGAGCATCCTGTCTCAAAGTGATGCCGAAAAACTGGTCCATGCATTTGTTACCTCTAGGTTGGACTACTGTAATTCCCTACTTTCAGGATGTCCCAGTAACTCCCTAAAGAGCCTGCAATTAATCCAAAATGCTGCAGCAAGAGTGCTGACTGGAACTAGCAAGAGAGATCATATTTCACCTTCACTAGCTTCTCTCCATTGGCTTCCCATAAAATGTAGAATAGAATTTAAAACCCTGCTTCTTACATATAAAGCTCTGAATAGTCAGGCTCCATCATATATAGAAGACCTCATAGCACCATATCATCCCAGTAGACCACTTCGCTCTCAGAATGCAGGCCTACTTGTGGTTCCCAGAATTTCCAAAAGTAGAATGGGAGGTAGAGCCTTTAGCTATCAAGCTCCTCTCTTGTGGAACCAGCTCCCAGTTCAGATTCGGGAAGCAGACACCCTCTCTACTTTTAGGTCTAGGCTTAAAACCTTCCTCTTTAATAAAGCATATAGTTAGTTATAGTTATGCTGCCATAGGCTTAGACTGCTGGGGGACCCACCCCCCAATGCACTGAGCTCCTTTCCTCCTCTTGACCATCTCTCCTCTCCTTTCATCCCGCAATTGTCACCACTGTATGTCATTAACTCTGTGTGTTCTCTCCCGTAGTTGTCTTTGTCCTCCTCTGTCCCCCTCTCTCTGTCCCTTTCTGCAGGTGTCCCCGGCTTTGAAGCTGTGTGTCTTCCAGCGTGCAGCTACTGGTCCTACCAATCTGCCCGATGTTTTGTTGTTGCTCTGTTCTTTTCTCTCTCCCCTTTCCACTCACCCCAACCGGTCGAGGCAGATGGCCGTCCACCCTGAGCCTGTTTCTGCTGGAGGTTTCTTCCGTTAAAGGGAGTTTTTCCTCTCCACTGTTGCCTATGGCTTGCTCCAGGGGGAATTGTTGGGTTCTCTTTATATATTTTTATAATCTTGACTTTATTCTGTAAAGTGCCCTGAGATGACTTTGTTGTGAATTGGCGCTATATAAATAAAGTTGAATTGAATTGAATTGAATAAGCTTTCTGATGGTCATCTTACTGCCAATCCTCCGTTTCTTTCCACTGCTGATAGACTACCTATAGTCTGCAATTTAAATCTACAGTATGGGAAGGTGAAATATATACCTGCAGCATTTACTCCTCAGTCAGTGCCCTTGACAGTCAAGCTCAGTGTACAAAATACTCAGGTAGAACCTTCTCATTTGAGAAGCTTCATAACTGCACAGAGAAATCAACTGCCATACAGTACATACTTGTTACTTTCCCATTTGGCTTGTTTAGCTGATGTACTTAGACAGCTGACACTAATTCCTCCCAGTGGACAGTTACTGCCATGCAACAGAAAAATACCCATGTTAACCAAAAGATAATAACTTTGCTTGTAGACAAATAAAAGAGATGTCTGTAAAATTGGACAGGAGTACAAAAGTGTCTATAAACTGAGTGAAGGTAACACTAACCCAGATGTGCATGGAACTGCATGAAATTTTGAAATTAATTTGTAGCTCATATGCCAGATTGTTAATCAAGTGAGTGAGCTTCATCTTTGAATCCAGTTCTCATTAATACAACCATGACAAATACAGACAAGAACACTTTGAGATCAGGCCCCACAGTTGGCTCTGCACGGATTCCGATACCTAGGAGCATATAGGAAAGGACACAACTGGCTCTCTCCAGCCTAAGCGTCAGATGTTGAATGAACATTTTATATAAACATGTCCTTTCTTGTTTAATAGGGGATATGCTGTACCCTGTACAACACAGCCTTGTTTAGCAGCCATAGGAAGTAAAATGTAGCAGCAGTGCTACAGTGTAATCCATCTGTTATTGAGGTAAATAGATCACTAGCTTGTATTGCTGTTACTCCATGTTCACCACTTAATATAATTAAAATTCAGTCATTTGACACACGCTTTTTTCCAAAAGCGACGTACAAGACAAGAAAAAATCTACGTCAAGGAGACAACCTTTTTTGTTCAGAGGGAGTTGTGGAAGAGTTCTGTTTTTTTAAAAATGTATGACTAAGGCTGCTGAGCATGTAGAGTTTGGTAGCCCATTCCTCCACTGTAGGACCACTAAGCTGAAGAATTTTGCTAATGATCTTATTTGTTGGCAGAGTGCAGTAGGCGGGAGGGATTGTAGACTTGAACGAGGGAGCAGACATAAAAAGAAAAATGCACGGGACAAGAGCTGCACCAGTTTTGTCTAGGTTCATTACCTCTTCAAGGTTGGTAGTCTATACCGTTAAGTTATTATTTAAGCCATTTTAATTCATTTGTAAAATTTTTATCCAGGCCTAATATAAATTTGTGCTAAAAGCTTTTTTTTTTTTTTAATTACATACTACATTTTAAACCATAGACCTCAACACTTGATTAACATTAACAACAAAATGCCTCCAGTGTGGTGACTTGTCCATTTGCATTTGGTTTGTGCACGCAAGACTTAAACATTAGCATTTCATGTAAGGTAAATATGATCTAAACTGAAACAAAACACGGTTGTTTGTTCTGCTAGCACAAAATAAAAAAGAGCAACGAAAACCCCTTAGAGTTCTATTACATTTTTAATATTTATTATATCTTTCGAGCACAAAATTTAACTGTGAGCACAAATAACCGGAAATTGTTGTATCGATAACCTGATTAGATTGATCGCCATCCTCAGGGAGGAGCAATAGTTTCCCGACAGACGACTTTATTTCTCTATACCGTTATCTCTGTTTATTTTTCTTATTAAATTTGTTTGTTTAAACATATTTAAACAAAACAAAACTATTACCAGACTATGCTGCACTTTACTCACTACTGCGTTGAAGCCAACGGACCCACATATGACGTCACTGCAATTTAACTCAGACTGATTACTGTCGTGATCTTGAACATAACTGGCGTTTTTGCCAGACGTGATTTATTCATACAAAGGTGTGTTTCACCTCTCTCGTTTGTCGTAACGTCCTGCTATCACCTGCCATACTCAAATAAACACATACAGGAAAAAAATCAATACTAAACAGAAGCAAGTTACTTACGTGTAACGCCTCTGCGACAAATAGAACCCAACCTGAAGACAGCCGCCATGATGTACTAACCAAGGTCACCACGGTTACCCGGATGTAGTTATGTCGGTGTAAGATTTTTTTAAATAACTTTATTATAACGCAGGGTTTGAACAATGCTTGTACCAATGTACTTAACAAGCTTTTTAAAATACCACTTCTGTAACTGTAACGGTGCTTACACTTTGCATTCTAATTTCAAAAATTAAAATAGATGGCTCATCATTAGAGAGCTCTAAATTATGGCAATGAAAAGTGGCTTTTAATAACATCAAACATCAGATTTACAATTAACTATATTTTCTTTTACAGAAGAAGAAGACATTGTAAAATTGTAAAACCAAACATTAATATTTCAAAAAAAGAAAACAAAGCCAACATTTTGAGTAATAAATGCATTGAGATTATTCCAAAACGTATAAAAATGGAAACATATTCAGTAACCTGATTAGATTAATCGCCATCCTCAGGGAGGAGCATTGCGTCACAGCGGCTCATGTTGTCTGCTTGGAAAAAGACTTCTTCTGTGTTTTTTTTTCTCCGATAAGCTGACTGCACCAACCTATATGGCACCTCACTTAACTTTTTGGTTTTTGAAAGGACACTCATCATGACATCATGTTTTTTTTGTTTGTTTGGTTGTTTGTTTTTGCATGTGTGGAAAATACAGAGGGCCCCAATCAAGTTTGTTATTTTAATTTTTAAGACACCCTATTCTGCACTTTTTGTGTTATAGCAAAGGCATTTGTCTAATTTCATTTCAGGAATAAGAAATACATTTTTAATTGTGAAGGGGAACCCATGAGGAGACTTTATTTAAAAACTATCAAACACAATATCAGGGCATGTTGCTCGGATTTTCTCGTGACTTAGACAGCTATTACACATTTTATGGCTTCTGGATGGCTACTTTTCCACTTAATCAAACAAACATTAAGGAACACAACAAATCTGTAGTTTGAGGTGAAAAAAAGAAAAAGAAAAGTCAAAACTGCTTCACATTTACTGATTTACATGCTTCTGTTTACAGAGTGCTGCATTGTTTTGATTTACCTCTGTATGCAAAAACAACTTAATGAATATGAAATGTGGCTAATCACAGAATTACTAAAAAAAGTATATATATTTGCTTTCTCATAGGATTTATTTTGAAACCAAAGAGCACATTTTCAAAAGACAGGACAAAATCAGGCTAAATAAATGTAATGATTAAAGCTGACGTGGTTGCAAAATAAATGTGAATAGGTATTTTTAGAAAAAAAAACAGATGACACATCTCACAAAATGATGAATGAATCTTTGAGTCTTTGTAGAAAGACCATACAGGGAGCCAGAGGTACAACATTTCACTCCATCACAGTCCACTACAGTATAGGTCTGTGCATTTTTTGGAATGACAATAAAGTTTTGTGAATCTTGAATCGGAATGTGCTTGTGGGTTTGTCTGTCAGTTGAATCTTCCTCCAATCTGCAGCGCTCATTTGCAGTAAACCTAAAGGTAACCTTGCCACCTTGTCAGCAGGAATACTGTGTTCCATAACTGTCTCAACCGAAATGGACAGTTTGGACAATTTAAGTGGGGCGGAGAAAGCAGAAGCGGCGGAGCTTCAGCGTATGATCGCTGTAGAGCAACAGAAAGCACAGTTCCAGGCCCAGGTTTGTATGCTAACTGTGCTAACTAGCGTCTAGCGCTTTAGCCACATGTCGGTGTGTTTCTCCTGTGGTGGGATTTCAGACTCCCATTGAGATATGACCGGTCGCATCAAATCGTCAGATTAAGTTACAGTTCGGCATAACCGTGTCTCAGTACAAGGCGTGTCGTACTGCATTTATAATCAATAAAATATAACGTTATATCAAGTTAAATCTACACGAGGTATCTTAACTGTCTTTACACAACCGGTGAGTAAAGAAAGATAAATAAAATGTATTGTGCTTCCTTGAGATTACTTTTATGTGCATTGGCACTATATAAATAAAGTTGAATAAAATTGGTTGCAAATCACTTATTAGTATCAAATGCATCAAGCCTGGGACTTCGTAACATCACCAAATGGTTGGTTTCTTAATTTAACATGCTTTTTCAGGCATTTACTGCAACTTTCTTCAGATGTTAATTTTAGTTGCTAAGTTTTTTTTTTTTTCAGTTGCTAATTTTAATACAAACCTTTCCTCAGATGTCTGCATAGGAAACATTTAATGCAAACCATGATTCACAGGAGTCAGAACACGCAGTCTATCACACAGACCAGTCAGAGTGCAGATGATCAACCCTATTCCCCACAATATCTATTTGCACAGGTTTTTGTTATGTGTTTAAAAGTGATTCACTAAATTACTAATTCCACCTTTTATATAGATCAGTTCTCAATCATGTTTTAAATTCTGATTCTAGGTACACACTTTCACAGACATCTGCTGGGACAAGTGTGTGGACAGCCCAGGCTCCAAGCTGGACTACAGGACAGAGCAATGCCTGGTGAGCTGTGTGGAGCGATTCATTGACACCACCCTAACCATAACCAACCGCTTTACACAGATGGTGCAGAAGGGCGCTCATTAACAATGGATTATAAATGCCAACAGAACTGTGTGATGACATGAAATATTTCTGTATTACTGTCATGTTGATGAAACATAACATGTAAAAGTCAAGTGACCATTAAGTCATTCCTCCTTCCATCTATAGAGGATGTTTGAGCTATCTTGTGTGTGTTTGGAGGAGAGAGGAAATGTGGACAAAAACATTATGTTTCATCAAAGCATTTTATTAAAAAGAAAACTCCGAACACTGCAGCTGGAAAATCCCAACCAATTGTGAATTACCAGTAATTTAAAATGATTGAAATTTGAGATGTGTTAATAAAGTGTAAAACAACTTCTATTTATCATAAGATATCTTTTTGGTAACTTTGCTCATTACAAACTGCATTATGAATAAGATTACAGAGTGAGGAAAAGTGTTGTTTTATTAGTATTAGAATTAGAAACATCTTAAACTTTAGACTTTGTAAAGTAGGAAGTCCCTGTTTTACCACCAATTTAAAGAATTACCATGTTCCTTAAAACATATACATTGTACTACTATTTAAAATTTTAGGCAGCCACAACCACACTGGTTTATAACAGATTGTTTTATTGTATTTATTTATGATTAAAACCAAACATAAATGTACATTCTTCACCAAAAAAGACACTGCAGTCTACAGTCATGCTGGTGATAGTGCTTTAGCATTAGGTACTGTGTGACGAGGGGAGGGAGGTGTTTTTTGATGTTTTAATTTTAAGAACAGTTATTGTATTTTACAAACTTTACAAAATCCCAAAAATAGATTTATGAATTGAAATGAAAACCTTACACTATGAAGGCTAAAACTGAAATAAATATATTTTTTTAAAAAGTAACAAAAACTAAAATAGATTTATGGACTATAAAACAAAAATGTCTGGGACATTACATGAAGTCATCAGTCAAGTTCTTAAGAGCTGTGGAAGCTGTTTATGCCAAGTTACTTTACCCAGTGTGTATCTCTAATTACTGAGATCTGTAGAAAAAATATACATACCTAAAATATTTTTTATAGAATCAGAACTAGGCTGGAAACACAGGAGAACAGAAGCTGTATCCAAAGGTCCTCAGCCATACTCACACCTGGGATTCTGTGCTAACATGGCATCTGCTCAAACCATTCAGCCAGAACTAGATTTTTTTGAAAACATAACCAACAAACCTAGTCTCCAAAAATCAACTTAAATCCTTTTGAAGAGAAAATAAAAAACCTTAACCAAAATCGAAGCCAGGGTAATACTATGTTGTCTAATAGATGCATTTGTGTGCATTGTGGGTATAAAGGTGTAATGTGCTGGTATGCAGGCTCCCACCACAACCAACAATAACTGGTTAGATCTTTATATAAATAAACAATGTTAAATTGCTGGTAACCCCTGTGACATTTTACCACTAAACCAGTTGTCTCGTTAGGGATCACTGTGTTAACACTACTACACTTGTTACATGCCTACATATCTTAAACATTTTAAAACCAAAGATACCCTAAATATACAGCACATGATGTAGTGTAACATAGAACATTGTGTCAGAGTGGGCTTGTGCTAATAGACCAATACAGTTGCCTTCAGAACCAGAACTGAAGACATACAGAGGTAGAACTTCACCAGCCATTCTTCTCTACATATTTAACCCTTATATGTTGTTGGCAGGGTTATTGATACCTAGGCAGAGGCTTTAAGTTCTTCCAGGAAGCTAATGCAAACATTTACCCCCCCCCCCCCCCCCCCCCCCCCCCGCTAGTTAATTAGATATACATGGTTGTTAAATGTAATTCTTTAAAGATTTTCTTAATGATTTTACTACACCACTGGGCTAATTATGTAATTTTCACCAAAGGGCACTTATGTGTTATTTCATTGAATGAAGAACTTTTCCACACAAATCATCCAGCTCATCCAATTACAAGGACAACACTGCATTACATCTCCTTCATTTAAAGGGCACTTTGTCTTATTTTTTTCTCACACTATCACGGGGCACTATCACCTTTTCTAACATAGAAAGCCCACTGATTAGGGCACTTAATTCCATGCTATCAGATATACTGTAGAGTAAGACACTTCATGCTGATTTACCCATAACCAACTTCCCCTCTGCTATATCTAATCCAATGTTTTGGATAATGTAAACCAGAAAGAACATTTATAAAAACATATATTTTTTTTTACCAATGAAACTAAACTGTAAGGCTATTAATATTTTTAGCTGCCCTAATTGCTGACTTCATGGCAGTTTCAATCCACCCATGAGGTGTAGCTGTGTGTTCTCCGGCAAAGTGCACTCGTCCCTCACTCTGGAACAGTTCTCTTGAATAGTGTCCCTGCTGGTAAGGTGTGAACAAGGCAAAAGCTCCCAGACTATAAGGATCCAAGCCCCATTTCTTAACAAGTCCCCCAGTCCACTGATGCCTGATTTTCTCTCCATGTATCTTGATCAAGTCCTCCAGGACCACAGCCATGAGCTCCTCCTCTCTCATTCCTTGGAAGAGAGTGGAATCGTCCGAACATGTGTAAGATGCCAGGAGGGCCCCTGCTGCTGTTTCTGGGAAGCTGTGGCTTGGGTAGTAAATGAAGCGGGATGGCTGATCTGTGATGCTCTTCCCTCCTCTGATGCCCTCGTTTTCCCAGAACCGCTCACTGAAGCTGAGTATCACCTTGGTGGAGCTGGCGTAATGAACTGAACGCAGGGCCTCCATCTTGTCCCCAGAGAGAGGGGGCTGGAAGTCAATAAAGAGGGTGGCCTTTGCTGTTGTTGTAACCACAACGTAGTCAACTGTTAGGTTGATCAGGGAACCAGAATTATCCTGAGATGTTACAGTCACATTTCTGCCACCTGTTTGACTGATCAGCTTAACTTTAGAGTTAAGTAGGATCGTGGCATTTAACACTCCAAAGAAAGCCCTTGGGAGATGCTCAAAGCCATCCGTCACTTCAAAGTACCTGAAAAATAAAAACACTTTGTGAGGCATCTTAAGACAAATTCATTGTTTCCTTGTTTGTAAGTTTTTCTACCCATGATGGAAATTTGTCACCATCCTATTTGTGGGGGTTGGCATGGCCTCTCTACAGACATCCAAGAGGACTGTCTGCAGGCTTAGTGCTTAGACATGCACGTGTGAGAAAAGTAAAGTAGAATGTTGTTTCAAACATCAAGTGTGGGTTATGGGTATGGTTCAGGGATACAAACCCTGACTCTGTGAATGCCCCTCAGCTTTTGTAAACATTTTGGTGTAACGGCAAAACACTTTGCTGTTTCACTTTCATCACTATCATTGTCTCCCCACCCCCCAAAAAATGTAATCATTAAATAGGCTTGACTACAAACTTTTTCTCTGATGTCTTTGTTGGTTGATAACCATGAGTCATCTCTTCACATTAAAGCCAGTGTGGGTATCAAAAGAAAAGTGGAGATTAGTCTGTCAGTATTATTGAAGCCATAATTTGTTTCAAATCAATCCACTCTACTGAAAAATTTCCCCTACATGGCATTTTGCTCAGTGTCGTCTCTCTGACCTCACTATTCACTTGCATTCAACCCAATTTAACTGTCTATCACTTTAAATAAAAGCACCTGCCAGAAACTAAATGCATGTGTAAACAGCAGTTCAATGCTGTAGTTTCATTAGGTGATTTAAAATACTTTACTTTATTTCATTATCTGTGTCATATTTTAGTCACATTAATTGTGTGGCTATGTCTGAATCTGGTGTAGCGACTGTTAGAACAGTATAGTCGGGGAAAATATAGAACATACTTTGCACTCTTATGTATTAGCACAGTAAAGTAAAACAGATCCAACCTGTACAGTACAAGGAAACCTGCTGTATGTTCACATAAGGCTAAAAACCAATCTCGACAGCATGTTAGCAGCACATTAGCAGAGCAACAGCAGACTGTTTGTTGCATCTGTCCCTTTAATTTATCCTATGCAAATCAGCGTACCTGTAATATGTCAAGTGAAAATTTTTAATTTAACCACTGTGATTATCTCCACAGGCTGCGTGTTGACAAACTCAAGGATTGCAAATTGAATATTTCTTACTCAGTTTTGTCATTGATGTCTGACTGTATGTACAGCATCTCAGTCAGTGATGTGTAGAAGAGGCTGTTTTCATTCAGGAGGTCTCCGATCATCTTCAGGGCACCCCGACTGAGGTTGCCTTCCTTCACCAGATATTCCTGATAGTAATCAGATGCTAAATGTTATTTATATGGTGCATTGTGTCATTCAAATACAGTCTACGGCTCTGTGACAGTCGGAAATGTCAGTGTAAATTAATCTTTACCTTCACAGTGTAGGAGTCATATTTATCTAGCATGGCACTGCAGCCGAGTGTCTTCAGGTCATCCTTCACCTGTGCAATCATTATAGTTCTTACTAATATATGTCTCTGTCCAATACAAAAACATGTTTTTATTTTTACTAAATGATAATGAGATACACTGTAAGCAGACCTTCCACAACGCCTGACTGAAGAGCTGAGCAGCTGACATCCCCCTCTCTCGTTCATTTAAACTGTAGTTGAGCACACCAGGGTTGTTTTCCACAGCATAGGTTTTGTGCAGCACTCTGTCTATCAAGTAGTAGGTGTTTATGTCTTCTTGGATGAAGGGGTTTAGGGGAATTTGTAATTTGGAGATAAAGGAGAGCAGAATCCTGTGGAATTGATACGAGATATGAATACTATACAGGTAGTGTATGCGGCTCTATTGCTGTCACTGTATATCCCTGTGTAGCTACTTCTGCTTCTGCAAATTAATTAATGGGACAAATAACATTGTCTTGTCTTATCTTATTAAACCTTTCCAAACTTGTACATTTTTAAATAAAACATAGTTAAAACACTCAATAACAGGTTTTGCACCAGAGTAGAATTGTATTTGCATTGCATGTGGATGGAAGATTATTGGACCGTTGAAGGTCTATAGTAAGGAACATTTAGTACCTTCCACAACATGGCTTTGGTTTTTGTCCCCAAGCACTTAAAGTAAGGTGCTTTCCACTATTGAGTGACACAAAGAAGTACAGAGCTGACTCAGCCAGGCTATTCTAGTTACCCCTGTGTATTTGTTGGTACCACTGTTATTATAATTAGGTGATTCTGCAACTGAAACTAAGACAAACTTCCAAAAGCTATTAACTGAAAATAAAATTAAAACCTAATTCACTCTAAAGAATAAAAAAAAAACTAAACCAAATATCTCTTTTTTTATAACTGAAAGTGAAATCACAAAAACATCAACACAATGAAACAAAAGTGAAAACAGAGTCTTTTGGGAGACTATTTAAACTAAATTAGTTCCTGTGCCACTTCACTTCACAATGCAGAATAAATCTACACATTTCAAAATATAAACACATTTTTAAAAACTTTTGTTACAAACTAAAATAAAATTTAAAACTAGATTTCTCAAAACCGAGATGAAACAACAACAAACCCAGACTCCAGACAAAATAAAACTAAGCCTAATAATATAAAGTGAAAGAATAAATGACACACTAATAACTATATAAACCACAAATACTGATCAAACAAGGAGCCTGGTGTGACTGTGTCAAATTTTATGTCTGAGCTGATATTTAAATGTGACAAACAAATAATTTCATTACGTACTTATGAAAGCTTGGGATCCTCATGGCACCCAACTCTGCATACCAACGCTCCTGTCTGTTCCTGTGAGTCTCCACACGGCCTCCAATACGGTTGCTGGCTTCTATAATGGTCACCTTGTGGCCCATGGGGATACATAATTGCCTATTAAATATACTTAAGTGTGGGTAGCACATGTATTACAAGACAATTTTAAAGTTTGTTCAAAAATGAAATGCCACCAGTGTTATTTCTACGCATTCACAATTTTGGCTTTGAGACAGTGGTTGTTCCCAGTGAACTTATTATCTCTCAGTAATGTGCTTGTTCTGTTGCCCCTGTACTCACAGTAGCAATGGTAAAAAAATACTTCGTCTTATAGGCAATGATGGTCTCCCACACCTGGTAATGGTTAATTCCCAAGCTACCCATCAGTCAGTAAAGTCTTTAAATTATTAAGTTTGATCTTATGATCTTCAAAACAGTATATAAGGCTAATAAAATCAGCTCAATAGTTACCAGCTGCAACATTAAAGTGATGAACACATTAATATATCAGTGTAATCCAAAAACATAATATTTATTGACAATTCAAACGTACTCTTACTTTTTGTAATTTAAGTGTTTTCTGAGCTAATTACATTTGTACTTTTGTTCACGTATATGAATACAGGACTTTAGTATCATAAAGAGTATTACTACACAGTGCTATTGCTACTTTTATTTAAGTAAATGAGCTAAGTATTTCTACTACTGCAAGAGGGTTAGTGTAGTTCTAGTACTGTATGTGAGTGTTTTTCAGTCCTGCTTCTGGAGGCAGTTAGAGTTTTTCATATCTTGCTCTGCTAATTGCCTTCAGCTTTCAGCTTTACTGAGCTAACGAGAAGTTAGACTAGCCAGATGTGCAAGGACAGGGAGAGATAGAAAAAGAGGGTGATATGCTTCATCACAAAGGTGCTGTTTTCCTCATTTTATTAATTATCATTCAATATTTAGAAACATTGTCCATGCAGCCCTTTAACCAAACATGCATGATTGTTGTCTGCTAAAAAAGGCTCACCAACTGTATCAGATGGAATATTTTTTCACCCCCTGATCTGCAAATAGTGTCAGTTACAACTCTGCTCATGCTGCGTCCTGTCCCATGCTTTATTCTGGTTACAACAAAAGAGTACATTCCACTAGCAGGCTGTCTCTGACTGTTTGTTTTTTGGTTTGTTTTTTTGCACTGGAGGAACTGCTTCTCCTTCTATCAGCTCAGTGTGAAATGTGACTGCAAGAAAATAGGTGAAATCCAGATTAAACAATTTGGTAACAAATATAACAAGGAAAATATAGAGTTGTGATTAAATCAACATGTGCACTTTGGGACCAAATAGTTACTATCCACTGAGGAGCTTTTAAAGGAACTACAAAACTGTTATGTAAGTTAGCTGACTGACTGTATGTATTCATATTTTAATTTGTAGTTAATATCCAGTCTTTTGTAATATCCAATTACACACATTTTTTTCAACTTTCCCTTTAGAAAGACTGGCAGCAATTCATCGTATTTCAGGTCAGCTTTTATCTTTTATAAGACATTATGGGTGTTTTCTCAAATGATACAAAACTTAATAAAGTGGCATAAAAGCAGTCCTAGAATAAAAATTATACCAGCTTTGAACCTGGACCTATCAGCATACGTTTATGTCACTCATGGTTCCTATTCTGCTGGCTGGGAGAGTACCTCTTTTGAAGTACAAACTAAAAATTCCCTCAAAATGTTCTTAGAACTTTTATTGTATTGTAGTTCCTGTCTGGAAAAACAAAATGTGAAAAACTTCTACCAATATCTCTAAAAACTACGAAAGAATACCTCTGGTATAAAGTGAGAGGTCAAAACTGTCTGACAGATCTGACTCTAATATAATTTCAGTTTATTCAGAAGATGCCTTCAAGTTGAAATCATAATTTCCTCACAATAAATAAATGCACCTTATGGCCGGCATCTTCTAGAAGCTTTGCAGTGGTCAGTCCAGCAATGCCCCCACCGATGACTGCTACGTGACGAGGCATCTTGGTGGCAGGAAGACCTTTATCCACAATGTCAAGTAGCTCTGCATAGTCTGTGTCTTGGAGGCAGTCATATAGAGGGTCTCCAAAGATCCCACTCACAGCAAACACCACAGCCCCCACTACAACCAGAGGAACTGAAGCAGACAGAAATATAATAAATCAGTAAATAATTTCAGTATGTTTAGACTTTATTTCTTATTAAATTCTTATTCATTTGATTATAACTAAAGAACAGTCCACTAGTAATTTGTGGGCTGTCCAATTTCTGTTTCCTTTCTTCACTGCTGAGATTTTAAACATGACCAAATCACATCTCTAAGCAGAACATACATATAACTGATACCCTAAAAATAGGTTGTAGTCCAGGTTTTACTGCATATTCACTGTTATTCTTTATGCTGGTATTCACTACACAATTAGATTTTATTCTTATTACTCAATAACTTATTTACATTAATATAGTATTATTCATTACTCCCTATAGTAGCTCAAAATTTTAACTGCTAAATAAATGTGTTAAGTAATAAAAATGTTAATACTTACAGAATTTACAAAGTGCCATGTGAGGAATCATCTTGAGGATGGAATTCCACAGTGTGGATTTCTTGCTTCTGCTGTTGATGTTGATGTGTGGAGAAGAAAAAGAAACCTACCAAACACAATTATTATATAAGCTTATTGGAGGGACTTCCCTTGTACAAGCATGAAAGTTTAAGCTTCCAGTGAACTAATTAACTTTTGTTTAAAGTGAAATGCTCTTTTTCTAAAATCCCTAAAATAATGAACTAAGTTTGTTATAAACAATTATGATATAAACCAAGTGTGGGAGAGGCGCAGTATCAGCATGAACAAGTAGAAGTTTACAATACTCTAAAGGACTACATGTGTTCGAATTAAAACTGTTTTCCAAAAACACACAAAATACACACAAGTTTGACACAGACAAGTAGTTAAATAATACAAATGGATAAGTGAATTTTCTAAAACGAAACAAAAAAATACTCGTTGGTTACATCCAACTCACCTTTAGCAGTGGTAATGTCTCGTCGATTGTTGTGAGCCGATACATGACTGAGGAAAACTGACGAGACCTAGATCATGCTAAACTTTTAATGCTGTGCTTCTCCCTATGGAATTGGCCTCGAAATTGTCCACAACCTAATTTTAATGATGTGGCTCCTCTTCTAGAAATATTTTCCCACACCAGCTCGAGAGTCAACCACACTGAACAAATCAGATTAGTGAGGTTGTACTAGTCATCTGTCTACCTCATTTCCTCTATATTCAGTCATTTCAATACCTGACCTGAAATTGCTCATTCAGTGTGGTCAAAAAATGCTTAAGTCAAATTTAAAATTGCATTCAGACTTTAAGCTGCATTTTGCTACATATTACCCATGTAACGCAAAATAGCAAATTTTTATTCTTTTTCGAGTCAGTGAACTAAACTGTCTGGCATTATACAGATAATGCATAGTTGAATACAGCGTTGTTGTGGGTCAGATAATTTCATTACAGATTTTTAGAAGTATAAGATAAAACACCCAGGTCACTGAACTAATGAGCATTTCTGGAAGAAAGTGCACTGTGAATGGTTCAGTGCTGAAATGCTGCTCTAAGGACCACTGAAAGTGGCAGAAACTTCAAATACATTGCTCAAACAAACTAAAAGGTATCATTTCTTAGTTGGAATTGGAAGTTATAAGAGCTGAAAGGCATTATTGGAATTGTGTTGTCGGTGAAAGTGTGCAAAAGCAGTTGAAGTTAAAGAAGAATTGAAAATTACCATTATAACGTTTAAAGAATGGTATAAAAAAGTAGAAATCGCTGGAAACAGGTGAATTGTGGCTAAAACCTCAAAAATATTGCTGTCTCAAATTGAAATGTAAAATGTTACAGTTTAAATTGGAGTCTAAGTGTTGAAAAACATTACTGAAACTTTTTTTTTACAAAAGTACAGTAGCTAGCCTTGAAAAGGATTTGAACATTCACATTATACATTTTGAAGAAAGGCAGACAAAGTAGAAGTGGCTGGAAGACAGTTGTGACTTGTTCAGTGGAAGTTTGAACAAAGCAGAGCTAAATAAAAATGGAAGAATGTATTTGTTAGGTGGACAGTTATATGTTCAGTATGTGTAAGTATAAGTCAGTGTTTACTCATATATCAATGTTTTAATGTACTGTATGTCAGCATTATGTTTAAAGATTGTTGCACTCCAGCCAAGTGGTCAGAAATGTATCTTTTAGCATTTTAGCATGTTTCATCTGTGTTTGTTTGGGAGGTGGGAATTAAATTCACAAGCACAATACAGAGTAATTATAACAAATCGTACAAATGAGACAGCAGATAATGTGTTAAACCTGACAGAAGCCAAAGTAACTGCATATAGAACTCAGGGTTAACACAGAGAGACATACACAGATAGACAACCATTCAAACTCCTTGGTGTGAGAGAAGAGGATGCAGAGGACAGGGTTAGATGGAGGCACATGATACGCTGTGGCGACTCCTGAAAGGGAACAGCCGAAAGGAAAAGAAGAAGAAGGCATTTTAGAGTCACAACTTAACCTAGAGGAAGAGGAAACTGGAGTATCTGGAGGAAACCCACACAATAATAACAATAATACTTTTTATTTATAAAGCACTTTACAACACAAGCGCACTGTGAAAACATGCAAACTCCACATGGGAATGCAACAACAGGCCGTCAGGGATTCGAACTTATAGATGTGAGGTGACACCACTACACCAGCATGATGTCAGTAAAAAGTGATATTCATAACAAAGTAGTATTAAACAGCACGCAGTATTTACAGTATGTACAGCAGTATTTTTAGGAAAATTAGGTCATCATTCGTCTGTCTACTTTATATATCAATCCGTATTTTTGCATCTCAGAAACAGTGACCCTGCGTTGGGTCGTTCTCATGTGAACCTACGTCATGATACCGGAAGTAAGCAAAACAGAATGGTTATGAAGAAGCTCACAAGATCTCCCAGTTTAAGCGATGATAGCTCGTGTATGTAAAATGTTTTTGTCGTTTATTTAGTAAAATAGCTTGGTTTTATCTTCAAAAGTGCGACACTAACATATTATACAGTGCAGGATTTAGATGAAGTGGTATTTAGCTAGCTAAATGAAAGCCTAAAGCTACGCTGCGGACTTCCAGCCCAAAAGATTGTAATTTATGGTTTGTTTGCATATCAGCAAATTATCACAAAATGCTGGACATTTTTGCATTCTTCCCATAAAACAATAGCACCTTGCCTTCTTTTCGGCATATAAGCAATACATCAAGGAGGTATTTTGTTTCTAATATTTCGACGTGTGTCCCCTCAGCTTTTAATATCTGGTCGTCCTCCGCTCCTAACGTCATTAGTTAACGATAATAATTCAGACCTAGACGGTCTTGTTGCTTATTACGCTGTTATTCTAATGTTGAAATGTCGTATAATTTGTATAGAAAGTTGTTGAGTCTAACGTTAATGGAGTAAACATTTTAACCCAATTGCGTAGGCATAAACAATTAAGCGAGGTTTGGTTTCGCGTTGTCTTTAAAGAGCCGACAACGGTTTGTATCTGGACTATATTTGCCGGTTGATGCTAACGTTATTAAAATCGATATATACGGATCAGCTAATAACACCGGAACAAGGTCTGTGCAAATATTAGGCGAGTAATCATTAAACTCTAATACATTCATGGTAAACACGTGCAACCCATTTTTAGTAGCTGTGCTTTACTAATGTGACCTCTAAAAATTATCAGCTAAATTAGTTGTTTATAGGCTAGCCTCAGAATATTAAAAGTAAGCCGTGTTTAATAAGCACTACAATATATACAAAAGAGTTTGGAGGAAAATTAGGTCAGTACGGGCCCAGAAGTTCATTTCTGTCTCTGGCCCTATTTTGCAGCTTTTTCAATGTTTCTATCACTAACACTGCTTTGTAGTTTGTTTTGACCCTAAGCTGTAATCTGCATTGATTTTGTTTTTCAAGGAATGATTTTGCTCCAGCATGTGTGATCTCCGCAGTCTTCCTGAGGTTGTCAAGCCAGATACTAAACCCTGCACTTCCATGACTGAGGTTTTGGGAAAAAGGAGCTTATTGGGCTTTGGTGTAGTTTTGGCATGGCTGGTGCTGTTTCATCTGCTGGTCAATATCTGGCTGCTGTGTGTGTTTACCAGCTTGCTGGTGGTGCTTGGTGGTTGGCTTGGCTCTCAAGCAGTCCTGGAATCCAACAATGTTGTTCACCTGGAGAGATTTATTACATTTGAGCAGGTAAATGTATAGTTTCCTGTGGTTAGTTTTGTATTAACAAAAATATTTTATTTGCGTTTTACTGGACTAACATGATCTGATTTATTAAATGGTTTTGGTAAAAAGGAGCACATACCTTGTTCCAGTGTTGTATTTACATTAATTTTGTCCTTACTGAATTTCAGATTCCACGCTCTGTGGAGGATGAGCATCGCTTGGACCAGGAGATCCACAACACAGTGCGAAAAATCATTAGGGACTTTGTCACTTCCTGGTACTCCACTGTGTCCTCTGAGAGAGCTTTTGAAACAGATGTTCAAGAGGCCATGATCTCTATGGCTATGGAGCTGAAAATGCGGGGAAGACAAGTAGATAGGAAGGTAATATGATTCAAAGACCTCAGTTTTGTAGTGTTGCAGCGCATTTACATATGTTTGTGTCTGCCATACCCTGACAGCCTAAATGTAATGGAAATTGGAAAAGGTGTCTTTTAGTTTGAATAAGTGTTTCAGTGAAACACCTACCCACCCACCCACCACCTAGCTACTTCTGGTAAAAAGGATAACCTATAAATACATATTACTCAAATTTGTTACTTGTAAAGTACAGTAAGCTACTCACTAGTTTATTCATAGGCATTAAAAGAATGGAACTATCCTTTAGATATGCAGTTGTTTTTTTCAAATATATCACTGTGCACTATAACAGGGGATGGGTTTTCAAATATCGGATTGATATTCCAATGAACTTTACTGACTGGTGTTATACAAGGATTAAATGTGTTATCAATTTTGTATATAGGCAGATGTGCAAAAAAGAAGATACTTATAGTTCGAAAGATGTTACTGTCAAAATGTTTGTTTACATTACATTTAAATTGACTTTACATAAAAGACTTTTTCCCTGTAGGAGCTGACACAGAGGATTTTGAATCTTATTGGCTGCCACCTTCAAGACTACATCAGAGCCAAAGAACTGGTGATGGAGCAACAGACAGCACTTAGAGTAAAGTGGACTTGCGAGAGCGAAGCATTATGGAAAGCCTATTCTAGTGTTACCACACCTCATCTGGCCATGGCCAGTGATAACCTGGAACTCAACTACACTGGAGCAGTTGTAGATTTGTTGCTGCATGTTTTAGTCCCATCGCCACACTTGGAGACCCGCACAGGACGTTTTGTTGTGGGAAAGCTTATTACTTGCAATGTCTTTCTACCTCTTATTGCAAAGCTCTCTGACCCTGACTGCTTAAACCTCCTCATGATTGAAATATTTGGCAACTTCACCAAACAAGAGCCAGATGTGACAGAACAATTGACTTCTTCAGCACCACTGACACCACCACATAATGAATCAGAGATTGCTCTTCAACAAGACACGACACCAGTACCCCAGAATAATACTGATGCCCCACCAAAAAGAGCAGAGACTGAAATAATCCCTGAGAAAGAGACAACTGAGCTTGCTGCTTATGTATTTGATTCCAAGGAGGCGCACTGTCCTCAGAGCAACGGTGAAGATGAAGTAACTCAACCTTTTTTGAAGAATTACATGAAAGCAAACAAATCAAACTCATTTTACCAGGAAAGTGACTCTGACCTGGATTCTCCTTGCACTGATTATAAACAGAACTCTATTGATTCCCTGGTCATGATAGGCCAAGGGGAGGGTCTCTGTGACAGACAGAAAGACTGCACCACATCTGCTGAAAACAACAATGGTCTGAACTTGGAAAAAGTTTGCCCCTGTCCAAAGGATAGCTCTTGCCCTAAAGTTTTAGTGAATTTAGAACCAGTAGAACATCCCAACAGCAGTGGCTTGTCATTAGCTGGGGCAACAGAGGGGACTTCCAGCATCAACCTGGATCCAGAGAGAGAGGGCAGTTCATCATCAGTGTACCCAAACAAAGACCTTGGTCTGCATGTAGACCAGACTGGGTTAGGGAACTCAGATGAGCTGATTGTAGTCAGCCCAGGGTTACAGGTTTCTTCACCAATGCCATCATTCAGTTTTGAGCCCCTCAGCAGCCCTGATGGACCAGTCATCATCCAGAACCTCCGCATCACTGGTACCATCACTGCTAAGGAACACAGAGGCACAGGCTCACACCCCTACACACTCTACACCATCAAAGTAAGTACATGACTTGATCCAGCCGCTTACATGATTTGTCAAGCTAATCATTCTATTGTGCTCATGTGTGAGCCTGAAGTGCCACCCTTCAGCAAGAAAAATTTAAATAATACTGTTTATGGAAATCTGTGAACTTTTGGACTACTAGTAGTGGTCCCCAATTTGCATGTTTCTTGTGCATGAGCACATGGGTGGCATAGTATTTACATTGTTTAGTTGTTTTTTGGCCATTCCCCTGTTTCTCGCTTGGACTTTTTGTCTGTCTGTGACGACAAATCTCTGTCTGTGCTAGTTATGGATATGTATGTTCATCTATGTTCAACTGTAGCTCAGTTGGTAAAGGCCACTGACCAAAGACAGGGTCAGTGGTTCGATCCCCGGTTCTGGCTATATGTCGAAGTGTCTCTGGGCAAGACACTGAACCCCTAACAGCCCGTTCCCATCCCCAGCTGTGCAATGCCGGTCCAAGCCTGGTAAAAATTGGGAGGGTTGTGTCAGGAAGGGCAAAAACTGTGCCAAAGCAACATGCGGACAATGATCCGCTGTGGCGACCCTGAACTCAAGGGATAAGCCAAGAGGACAAAAAAAAAAAAAGTTCATCTTTTAAACGTTTGAGTGGGCAATATAGTTCCATCCTTTCTTTAGATTAAATGGCTAGCTTGCATCTCTGCTCTGCTTCACTGCTCTCAACACTTTCTTAGTTCCCATCGTGCTTTATTTTTTACAGAGTCAGTCATCCGGACTCAACTGAAAATCTAGTGGCATGATGGCATAACTCAGATACCTGTATTGGCTCTGCTTTGCTACTGCCTTTCTCTTTGTGGTTGTGTTTTCTGCATTTGCAGGTTTTTGTGTGTTGCACACAATACAAATTATGATAGGATTCAACAATATATGGCAAGCCTTACAGTTAATTGAATTGGTTTTCAGTACGAGACAGCAATGGGTTGTGAAAACCCAGGCAACATCCAGCCAGGCTCTGAGGATGCTGAAATTTTACAGACCAGCTGGGAGAATCCATCTCCCATGCAGCAGGTAGCCTATCACACGGTCAACAGAAGATACAGCGAGTTCCTTAACCTGCAAACACGATTGGAAGAAAAAACAGAACTACGGAAGCTTGTCAAAGGTAGAACAGCGGAATTTTGTGTCAGTTAACACATATGTTGTGTATTTAAAACTTTGCATCCTCATACATTGAAATGGCAAAATAAGTGAAACAAAGAATGTATTTTTACTAACATAATATTTAATGGACATTCAACTATTACAAATGTTCCTCACTATCAGAAGTAACAAAATTAGGCTAGGAGTTTATAAAAAGACAAAAAAGCAAAACATTTCTAATGTTCTGTGTTTTACTGTTTTTGCCATTTTGGTGTATGGGGGTGCACACTATTTCACTCATCTTTATGTTGCAGTGTGTACTGTGTCCTAGTTAGCATCAGTCTAAATTAGAAACATTACTGAGTGAGCCTAAATACACACTTCAATCTGTTTTTTAACACTTGAACATTGCTTAGAAGATCCAGGATGATTTACATTTAGTATCTTCTTTTAATATAACTGTGTTTTAGGTGTGAAAGGTCCAAAGAAAGTCTTTCCAGACATGCCGTTTGGAAACATGGACAGTGATAAGATAGAGGCCCGGAAAGGATTGCTGGAGACTTTTTTGAAGGTTTGTGGATTAATATGTTTTTACATTATTTGTTATTTTACTTTTTAACATTTTAAATAGTGTTGATCTTTAAGGATGTATGCTAACACTCTGTCCACTTTTTTTTTAGCAACTCTGTGCCATTCCTGAAATAGCTAATAGTGAAGAGATGCAGGAGTTTCTGGCTCTCAACACAGATGCCAGAATTGCCTTTGTCAAGAAACCTTTCATTGTGTCACGCATAGACAAGGTTTGTTTTCTGAATTTGTCATTAGCCACAGTTAAATAATATATTACTTCATGATTAGCACTGTGATTACTAATTACAAAGATATTCTAGTTAATATAGTCTAAATAGAATTAACATAACCTGCTGGTGGTAATGTTGCTGGACAAGGGACAGCACAGGAAAAAATGTATTGTGAAAATTATTGACACTTTCTGGATCTTATTTTTATATGGCTGTTTCTTTGCATGGGTGAGTTTTAACTTAAAATTGTTGATGCAGAGACAAACTGCGTGGTTTTCAGAGGTATTCCTTAAGCCTATGCAGCAATTTGTACTACTTCATCTGTTTTGAATGCAGTGCTGCATGATGACCCAAAAATCACAGCCATTCAGTATAAGTTTATGGCCTCTTCCCTTGCCTATTTTTGTTTAAATGATAATATGTACAGTGGATGGTGAAATTCTTTAATTCTTACTTTATACCCAATCATGACACTGACTTGTTGCCAATTAACCTCATTAGTAACCAGATATTTCACCAGGTGTTTTTTTAAACATTACACAACTTGTCCATTGTTGGGCGAAGCATTGTATGTCTAAGCCCCTGTTGGATTCATAGTTGATTTGAAATGCAGTAAACATGTATATTTGTTTATGTAGATAGTGGTGAATGCCATCGTTGACACCCTGAAAACAGCATTTCCTCGTTCAGAACTACAGAGCCCCACAGAGGACAATGACCCAGAAACTGATGGATGGAAGATGAATGTCGACAAGAAGAGCAAGTATGATTGCTCATGATTTGTTTGTCAGCCTGGTCAGCTTTGTTTTTTTAATCTGGTAACAGCAAGAACAGTTTTATTCTGGCTTGTAGGGGAGCAGTAATTGAGCAACTTAAGTTAAAATTTACTAAGAACTCCAGTGGGTAAGCTTTAACAGAAGCCATTGCAAAAGACAATAGTATGAAAATTGTAACAATCACAGCTTTAAATGAATATTTTTCTTTCCAGCACTCTGGGAATTGCGTTACTACAGAAAATAAGTGCAGTCTTAGGAAAGAAATGTGATTGTAAGTTATATAAGGACTAATCCTTCTGACTATACTCATAGGTGAGGGAGCAGCGTGATGGGTGCATGATGGATGTTTTAATTCTATGTATTATGTTGGTGAAGATTATCGGTCATCCAGGTTTGGTTATCCGAAGATTGAATCATGTCAACTGTACTTCTTTCTTCTTGGTTAGAAACGTTTTGCTACTTATCCAAACAGCTTCTTCAATTTTTATTGCAAGTATAGGTAGCGAGTCCAGTTGACATAATTCAATGTTCGGAATGCCAAGTAAAGTTATTGTTGGATTGTTTGTATAAGTCTATAGATTTCTTTATGCACTTGTAGGTCTCGTCTGAAGTTCTCCAGTAAAAACGTTACGTTTATGAATGGCTCAGACATAAGACCTCCGGTTTTGTTCAGTTTGGAGCAAAATAGCACAGTAAGTAACCTACATTTGCCCTAGCAATATTTATCATTGGTTCTAATCCACATTAATCACTAATGTAAGCGGATTTTATCCATACGTGCACAAAAAAAATATTTTTTTTGTTTGCTGCTCATCAAGTCTTAGTCACAGAGCTGACTTCATTACTTTATTCTCTTTTAATCTTCTCCTATTCTCAAAGATGTTTAATGGGATGTCTTTGGAAGATTTGCAAGCTTTTATCACTGAACAAGAAAAACTGGCAACGAGAGCTGAGACAGACTTTGTGGACAGTCCAGCAATCGGAGAATCTAGAGGTTGTCTGGATGACAGTTTGAGCGGAAGTCAAAGTCAAGAACTTGGTAAGTGTGGGGCAAGTGGAAACAGTAATACTTTACCCCTATTCACTTGGATTGATGTCAAGTTCAGGAAGTGCAATCACTTTCATAGTCTGTGGTGGGTAGAGGCTACTGCACATGCTCAACAACATACTATTTGCTTTTTTAAATTGTATGAACTTATAGCTGGATAGCTGTCTGGAGCACCAAATTATTCCTCCATGCTAGTAGCTCTCTGTTTTTCTTTTTTCATCTGAATACTCAAGCTCCTACAAGTTTTGTTTTATTTTGGTCAAATCGCCTTATCCCATGACTTCAGGATCACCACAGTGCATCATTTGTCTGCATGTTGATTCCGCACGTTTTACCCTCCCCAATTTCTACCGAGCTTGGGACCAGCAACATAGTTGTATGAATCCATAACCTCAGTCCAACAAATTCAAGTACAGTCAAATAATTGTATTGATGTTGGTAAATAAGTTTGAAACTCAGTAGGCTATTAATATGTATACACTTATTTCATTAACACTTATATATGTTCTTGTGCTATGTAGTGGACAGTATATTTATTTTTACTGTGTATACTGTATATTTGAGGATAAATTCCATTCAATATGATCTTATGTTCAAGTTATAGCGGCAGTTTGAGAACATTAATAAGCCTGCCACTGAAATCTTTGCACATCTACAGATTTTTTGTTCAGTCTGCTAATCATCCAGGCATGATGTGATGTGAGATAACATAACAATTCTTTCATGAATGGATATTTCTGTTACTTTCATCTACCAAGTGCAAGTTTATTGAAACCTGTATTTGGTTTATTTAAACCCCCTGGAAAGTCTTAAAAGGTGTTTAAATGCCATGTATTTATTGAAATTTCTTTTCTAAAATATGTTGTTAAAAGGGTTTGCTTGAGCCAATGCAAAGCACTGCCTGTGTCTGTGTTCCCATGATCACGCGCACAAACTAATTTTGAGCTAGGAAAAACCCTGCAAATGTGTGAACTCATCATGTCTGCTTGTCTGAGTCACTCTGTTTTCTGCTTTCATTTTCCCATGTCTCTGGTTAGCTCACTGTCTAACTTCCTATTTTGTAAGTTTCACTCCTCCACTTTCCATTCAGTATTTCTCCATAATTAAAGCAGGACCATCCGGTGTAAAGTAAGCTCTTCCATATTACAGTCACTGATTAATTTCATTGGAAAGTTTAAATGGTTGGCCAAAGAGACAAAACAATGATGGTATTATTGGGCTAAATAATTTTAATTTACACGTGTAAAAATTTATTGGGTGTTTGTAAAAAGTAGAAAGTCAATTGTGTCAATACAACCAAATTCCAAATAAGTTGGGACGATGTGTGAAACCTAAATAAAAACAGAATGCAATGATTTGCAAATCTCATCAACCCATATTTTATTCACAATAGAACAGAAACTAAACTAAGACATTAGGACATTTTATCATTTCATAGAAGATTTTAGCTCATTTTGAATTTAATGGCAGCAACATATCTCAAACAGAACAGGGTGACAATTGTGTAGCATTCCTTCTTCTTTTAACAACTCTCTGTAAATGGCTGGGAAGTGGGGAGACCAGTTGCTCGAGGATTGCTGTCCAATTCTTGTCTGATGCAGGTTCTAGCTGCTCAACAGTCATGGGCCTTTGTTGTCGGATCTTTTGTTTTATGGTGCACCAAATTGTCTTCTATTAGTGAAAGGTCTGGACTGCAAATAGGCCAGTTCAGCACCCGGACTCTTCTCCTGTGAAGCCAGGCTGTTGTGGTGGATGCAGTATGTGGTTTAGCATTGTCTTGCTGAAATATGCAAGGGCTTCCATGTAAGAGACGTTGTCTGGATGGGAGCATATGTTGCTCTAAAACCTCTATGTACTTTTCAGCATTGATGCTGCCTTTCCAGATGTGCAAGCGGCCCACGCCATAGGTACTAATGCACTCCCATACCATCAGAAATACAGGCTTTTGAACCATCAAAAGCTGATTACAACCTGAATGGTCCCTCTTTAGTCCGCAGGACACAGTATCCATGGTTTCCAAAACTTATTTTGGAATATAAATTTTTGATTAATCTGAGTTTTCCATTTTAAGACCATTTTAAATTGGCTTTGGCCCAGAGAACAGTGTAGCATTTCTGGATCCTTTTCACAAATGGCTTCTACTTTGCATGTGACAGCTTTAACTAACATTTGTGGATTGCACAGTGAACCGTGTTCACAGATAGTGATTTCAGGAAGTGTTACTGAGCCCATGCAATGAAGTCCAGTCGAGAATTATGCCTGTAATGTTCCCTTTAAACCAAGTTATATTACTGAGCGTTTGCTAATTACCACAATTAGTTGTCAAATGCTCCTCCATTTGTTTTTGTTTTGCGGAATTTACTTTTCCAGACTTTTGTTGCGCCTGTTCAAACTTCTTTGAGATGTGTTGCTGCCATCAAATTCAAAACCAGCTAATATTTTCAACATCTGATATGTTATTTATGTTATATTGTGAATAAAATATGGGTTGATAAGATTTGCAAATTATTTCATTCTGTTTTTATTTAGGTTTTACACATTATCCCAAGTTCTTTGAAATTGGGGTTGTACATTGAGGTTTAAATGTTCTATAATTCCTCATAGGAAGACACAGTTTGGGAGAATGGGCAAACAGGAGTAAACATGAAAAGTGAAACTGAAAGTCAAAACATGTTTCGTAAAATATAAGTATAATAAGAAAGTTTCAAATAAAATGAATTCAGACTCCAGATAGGTGGTTTCTAGAGTAAAATAATATGCTGCTGTAAACTCTGTGATATTTCAATTCCAAATAAAGAGAAAATCCATCATTTACATTCACAATAAATCTAAATATAATTTTAACGAGAACTCTTACATAAAGTCAATCATTTCAGTAACAAACACTCTTCCTTTGTAGACTTGGTAGTGTTGTTATTGGAGAACAACTTATGATCTGTTCCAGTCAAATTTGTGAAAAGGATTAAGCTGTAAACATCTGAGATATAAAGACAACACAGAAGTGATTAATTATTGATCTTTAGAGGGTTTTTTGTGGCCAGTTGATTTCTGATGCCATCATGGTATTTTGTGTTTTGTCACTCTTAAATATATACGTAACCAATATAACATTCTAAATGAAGTGATTAAAGAAGAAGCATTTGGGTGGAAAAAAACATAAAACATGCAGCTGTTCAGTAGTAAAACATGAAAAACTATAGAGTTGCAGAAAAAAAATAAACAGACGCATTCTGTGGAACCACCAGCATCTGACCACATGAGGGCAATGTTGATAAATGGTGTAAAGTACTTATGTGACTGCTGACCAACATGTTCATCAGATGCAGACAGAAAAAATCTATAATTAGAAAACATAATGTTTGGCTGTTTTTTTTTTTTTTTTACATTTAAATGTCTTTCTGTCAGAGCTGCCCTTACTGCAATGTGCTTTTAATAGATTTTCATTGCATGTCTCTTGTAGTATGTCATAGAAAGTTGTGTTTTTAATGTGTGTGTGTCCTGCATGTTGTAGACACAGCATCTGAGACAGGGCTGGATGAGGTGGTTCTGAACATCCTGTGTCTGCTCATGAAGGAACAGTGGAGCTGGCTGTGCACTGAAAATATTCAGAAGACCATCAAGCTGCTGTTTGGGACTCTCATTAACAGGTGACATGTAGTTGTTGGATGCAACAAAATTAAATGTTTGGCAAAATCATGATCAATTATTATACATAACAGTGAATCTTCAACTGTAGACTAGAGGTTTAGACATCTTGAAGAGGCCATATTTTGCTTTTCTGTATTTTCAGCTGTAGCTTTACTGTTGTCACGGTGGGTATCTATATTAAGGCTTGAATGCCAACCCTTGAAAAGTATTTCAGTAGAGCCCTAGAATAAAAACGTCAGCTTGAAATTATGCATAATATAGCCTCTGCAACAAAGTTGCTCCAGTGATGGTGATTGCCAGGAATCCCTTTATCTCATCAGCTGTCACACTTTATAACACATTTACATGAATTACACCACTGGGGGTCAAGTGCAAACATACGCTAGTCGACATAAAACATAACTGAACATGAAACTCTGCATACATTTCATATGTGCATGACAGTAAGCAATGTGTAATCCAAAATCATTGTGTACACAGTGCCAAGCAAGTGTGGAAACAATTAATATAATCATTTACTAAAACAAGTAATCAAAATATTCTAAATGCTAGCATGTTAGCTAGTGGTACTATACAACTGCAATAAGGTAATATTTAGCTGACAGACCTTTAGCTTGTACTAATGAAAGTAATAATGAAATTAATTAAGCAATGAAAACTGAGCTCATCATAGCTTTTTGATTTGCACACTAGTGTTAAATGGTCGTACATCAGCTCCATAGTTTTGTTGTACTGTAATAGGTCTGTTTGTTATCTGAGTTGGAATGGCAGCCAAAGTTACCAGAAGTACTTGTGTTAAAATTAAATTATTGAAATTGTGCATATTTTCTCACCCTTTTCCAGCTGGTCAGTCATTGCATGAAATGGGTGGGATACAGTGTTTCTGTTACTGTTACAGTTAATTTAATTTCAAAATCAGAATATTATGATGGAAGAGCGGAATTAGAGACTGTCTGACATTTCAGTGTAATGACACCTTCACAATGTATGGAAGGGAATTCATTTTGATCTCTTCATTATCTTTCTGTTCTACAGGCCAGGCATGAAACAGCTTCACCACAACAGACCTATACAAATAGATGTAGGCAGTACAGATTTAAAGTTGTATCATGATATTTTAAAATATTTGTGCAGCAACAATAAAAATGATGATATCATAGTACAACTAAACAGTAACTTTCTGTCCACAAGTCACAAGACACTTACTCCACATAATAAAACATCAAGTGGCATGAAATTAGACCATGAATGAGTGATATTTGTGGTCTATATATATTAGCACTCATTGCAAACACTTCATCAAATAGAGTAGTGATATTGTAGTCATGTCATTGCATAGAGGAACTATGACGATATATTGTGGACAAGATGATATGGCACATCTCTACATACAATGGCCAATGCTACAAATTTATCTTAATACTGAAATACTTATTTGTCCTGTAATACAACTCAGTCTAACACAAAAATGGGAAATCCACTATTCTTTATGTGAATTTATTTTGTATGGTTAAGATTATGGAAACGAGTCTTTTCTTAAGTTCTGCACGTTTGACAGGTTTCATTTATACATGGGGGAAGTATACTTTACACAGCTGACATATTCACATTTGGAGTTTCTCTATACAACTACAGTCCTCTACTGTCTTCCCCAAGAAGTAACCAATTGCAAGTAAATTCACCTTTGCTTGGCTGCAGGTCATCTCTAGCAGAGACTTTAGTACCTTGCTCAGTTGTGTTTGAAACTGAATTTTTAACAGGAGGAGCTGCTCATTTTCATTCAACTTCCACCTGGCTCATGCTGTCACAATGATGCAAATTATTTCTTATCTCTATTTACTGATTGCACATGATGGTCTTTCTAAAGAGATCACACAAGCTTTTCTGCATGAGACACATGATGGAAACTTCTAGACTCTAGACATAGCCAGGTCACTTTTGGAAATTCCACAGAGATACTGTTTATGAGGTGGAAAGGGGACTAACATACAGTCAAGACAGATATTTTAGAGTTCTATCAACCAACTATGAGAAACATACCCAGAGGCTTTGGCAACTGGAATAGTATGAAGCTGTTTTACCATTACCTTGGAAAATATACAAGTTCATGTGCATACATGCATGCCTGCACTCTTTGGCCATCAAGAGAATGCCTGACATCCACCCTCAAAGCATTTGTCACAGATAGGTATAGCTCCTACTGCCAGTAAACTGAACACACCAACAGTGTTCTCACGTTGTTGTGTTTGTGCTGTTAATGCTGTGACCTAATGTTCCCTTGAGTGTCAGTACCAGAATATTGTTGATCTATTTTAAGATGTTCCACTAGACAACTATGAAAGGTCTGCTGCTTTTGTTTGGCCTTGTCTAAATTAGGGAGCACTCTGTCAACAATGCAGTGACAGCTCTCAGTGTAGCAGATATCTCCTCTAACCACATAGTTTCTCTTTGCAGAGGACGCAATATGTTTCAGCTGTGAACTGCTGTTAATCAAAACACAGTTTTTCTTTTACAAAAGTGGTCATATGCAATAGTACAGTTGATGCATATACTAAAAAAATCACTACTAAAAGTAGAAGGGATTGAAAATGCATGATTAATTTTTAATTGTTAGTGTAGTATGTCTGGGCTGCAGCATTTGGTCTAGCTAGGGGTGTGCTATATTGTAAAGAAATTGGTGTTGTGTTGATGATGATTAGAGATATTTTGAATCTTTTAAAAACTTGTAAAAGTCATATATTATACTAGCTTACTCATTAAATAATTTACATTATATATAGATAATATTACTTGTTGCTTACCAATGAAATTGCACATATTTAGAGAGGCACTAGAGCATATTTTTTGGTACTGTTTAAATAATTACATACAACCCCAATTCCAAAGAAGTTGTAAAACGGGCAATGTGTACAATGCAAATAAAAACAGAATGCAATGATTTGCAAATCTGATCAACCCATATTTTTTTCAGAATACAACACAAACAACATATCAGATGTTGAAAATGAGACATTTACCATATCATGAAAAATATTAGCTCATTTTGAATTTGATGGCAGCAACACATCTCATAAAAGCTGGAAGAGGGCAACAAATGGCTGGAAAAGTACAGTAATTGCTGCAAATCAAAAACAAATGGAGGAGCATTTGACAACTAATTAGGTTAATTGGCAACAGGTCATTAACATGACTGGGTATAAAAGGAGCATTTGAGAGAGGCAGATCCTTTCAAATGTAAAGATGGGCAGAGGTTCACCACTCTCTGACAAACTGCATCTAAAAATTGTGGAAATTCTTATTGGAAACCATGAACGCCGTGTCCTGTGGACTTAAAAAGGAGAGGGACCATCCAAGTCGCTCTGTTACAATTTTTTTGAAATGTGGTGCTGCAATCGAATTCAAAATGAGCTAATATTTTCCATTAAATAGTAAAGTGTTTCAATGTTTCAACATCTGATACTTTGTTTGTGTTTTATTGTGAATAAAATGTTCCCTGACATCTATCCTGATGATGTGTCTGTGTGTAGCTCTCATGTAAAACCCATCCAACTTGCACATGCACATATGCACATGCTTCAGATCGCTAAGGTTGCAAAGGTTAAGGTTATGTACATGTATTTTATGTATAGTTTTTTCTTGTGAGTTGTTGTTAATTAACAGATCCACAATTTTTTTTAAATCTCACATAGAGCTGACATGATATGTGTGGACATTTTGTTTTTAATAAGATCTGACATATGTTTAGTGGGAGGCAAATGGAAGGCTTGTAAAACAAAGCTTTTTTTTTTAATTTACGAAATAAGCTTTTCTTTTAAATTACCATAATATTTCTCTATCTGGACGTCCTTAAATCATAAATGACTACCCTTGTGTTCAGTTGAGCTTCCACCCTAAATTTGCAAAGAGGTAGATCTCCACAGTCTCAAGCAGTTTGCTGAGAGGAACAAAAACAATGGGGAATCAGGAAAACAGCTTTCAGAAGACCTATAACTGAAAATGGTAAACCTTCATAAAGCTGGAGAGGGATATAAAAACATTTCAAAGCATTTAGAGATACCAGTACCAACTGTGAAGAAATGGAAGAAATAGAAAACTTGTGGTCATACTGTACAATATTTTTATACATAGCAAGAGAAATAAGAGATAGTTGCAGTGTGTTGAGGGTTTGAATGCTGAAAGCTGTTAATAAGTCTGGTGGTTTGTACAATAGCAGAAGATTTTAAAGCAAAGCATCCTACTATCAGTCAAAAAGCTAAAAATGAAGAGGCAATGTGTCCATCAACAAGACCTTCAACCAAAGCTCGTAGCAAAGCCAATACAGGAATGGTTTAAAAAGAATAATGTGGATGTTTTACCATGGACTTCCCAGTCTCCAGACTCAAATTGAAAATCTGAATAGGTTTGAATATCTGAATATGGCAGTCAATGAAGCAATCTCACCTTTATGTCAGACACGAATTTGGTAGTCTGAAGTGTGTGTTAAAGATAAAACCAGAATCCAACAGGCCAAATCTGGGCCTCTGTAATGTGGGACAGCTCTGGCTGGAAAAGATTGCTCTCTGCTCCTATAAATGGGATCCAAGGCGAGGCTCTGGTTTGGGAGATGTCTGATTTTTATGGACTGGAAAGAGGGAAAGTTTAAGATGAATATAGCCTCTTTTTCTTAGACAGCAGTCTAAATGGAAAATCCAGCTGGAGCCAGATTGTTGAAATGGTTAGGTGTACTGTAGGTATACAGTGTGCAGCCACTTTATGTTAACATCTAAAGCCTGAATACTGTTCTCAAGTCAACTCACATTTATTACTGCATGTTTAAAATGTATATCATTGTAGATAAGTTCAGATGCAGCAGCATGGTGGGCTATAAGGATGTCTTTTCTCAGAATGACCAAAACCAAAAATAATTTTACAATGGACCTGATGATGGAAAATAAAGATTGACATAGTGAGGTGTAACATAATGCCTTGGTTTGCATTAAAGCTTTTTTGTATTGTATAGTTGATACATTGTTTATGCTTGGAGCCGGGGCCCCTCCAAATACAGATGTTTTGCCTTGTCCAACTACCTCAGACTGAACGCTATAGAAAATATCAGCTGTACATCACTCCTGTAATTTCTGTACTATACAATTACACACTGCCTATTGATTTCCCACTTGCCAACTGTTATCACACAAACTATATCACACTAAAACACTAAAATGGCCCCAGAAACACATTCAGACATCTAAATAAAATAATAATAATAATAGTTTGTGGACCAACATTTCAGACCCTTGTAATACCCCTGGAGAGAGTGTTACAGACCTGAAGCTCTAGCTTAAGTTAATTTTTCAATAATTACCCATAATCTAGTTGTATTTTCCAAGTTCTTATAGACTCTTCTTAATGTCGAGGTAAATTAAAAGGCTGGTTGGCGGTGAATTCCAATATTTACACAAGTTTAAGATTAATATTTCCAAACTGTGTTTTAGAAATGTTGCCATATACTTATTGGTTATCAACAGTTTATTTCTCTTATGTGTAAGAATGTAATAGATGAGAGGTACAAGCTTGGAATACAGACCTGCAGTATCTGTTTCCATTGTCACGTAATCATAGTTAATATTAGCATTACCACCGCGGCCTGTATGTAACTGGTTTGTTAGCTAGGTGTAGATAAGTGTAGTGCTACGGGTAGGCTATAACATACATTTGAATTGTTAACCACAGGAGTGGTGTTAGATAACCATTAGCCTCTATGATAACCATTTTTTCATCATTATCCAAACTTCCTTTGGATGAAGTCATCACGACAGGAAAATTTTGTATTCCAAAATCATTCAGGTGTCATTACTTCTGCCAAAATGGCAGTGTTGCCAATTCTAGGATTGTGTGACATCATCTCATGAACTCTTTGTACAATGTACAATAAATGTATTGAAATAGTACCTTTTCAGCTCCATGTTCACTTCACTCAACTAAAACAGATACTAGCTTTGAAAGCAATTCCAAGCCAAAGTGGCCATACAAGCAGAATCATGGGTGTAGCCTTAGAGGCACTGTGTTCATTTAATTCAGTTCTTGTTAGTGTCTTGTTGGAAATATGCAAAACATATGCTTTGTTGTGCCTGGTAATAAGGTACAAATTTAGAAAATAATTACATGTTCGCTAATAAAGTTGACTAGTTTAAAGACTTTTTCTACCGGTGAAATACCCCTTTATCAGCACAAATTCTCTTAATAGTGGAATATTGGCAGGACAGATTAGCAGTTGTTTATATGTGGAAAACTCACTGTCTTTTCTCTTGGTTGTTGTCCTTCACACAGCCTGTATTCCTGCCATATCTTGTCAATGAGAGTTTTTTCCCAAGGGAAACGATTTTTTTGTCATCCATCACAGTTGTTTTCCTTGATCCTCTAGGCCTGTCAGTGTTTCTAACATCGCCATTATTTTCTATTAGAAGAAATATACTTTTGAATATTGCCAGTATGAGTGAATAGCTACGTGCCTGACTTGACAAATTTTAGTCTAGTTCTGACTTAAATATCTGCTCTTCCTAGAATTTATTTTTGTGGACATAGTGTTTCTTTTGGCACATCTGCCTCACTTTACAAGTGTCAGAGTTCTTTTTTTTAAATAATTTATTAAAATAACAGAAGACATAATGATTCTTGATGACAGTGACATGTGGAAAACAGGGACATTAGTGTAATTCTTGACAGATTAGAGAGAAGTTAATATCTACTGTCGTCAGGAATTCATTCTGAGTGTTTCTGGAGCTACTTGGGTGGGCCATACATGACCAATTTGGTATTCACGGTAATAATTGGAAATCATATTAGATGTTTGTTGCATAATGAAGTCAGCTGTCTTTGATTCTTGTACGGTGGAAGATGTGTAACGTCCCTGGACATGCTGTTCCAGAGATGAAATAAATTCTGACACACTCCTCAAAGTAGTTTCTGGCTGTGAGAGTGGTAACTCTCATCCTGAGTTCCAGTTAGAAGTTAACCTTATGTCATGTCTTTGGCACGTTTGTTTAGGACTTTGTTCCATTAATACATTTGCAGGCATTTCTGAACTCTAAATATTGTATTATGTTACAGGCTGATAGTAATCAGAAGAAGTGCATTCCTATTCCTACAGACCTATGTAATCATCTCAAGGGACATCATAGATCAAATACCTAAGTCATGTCTTGTGAAGGCTATACAACACCATTATACCCCAACCCCATCATCAGTTAAAGCTTGCCTGCCTTTGTCCTTTTATCCTTTATTAGTGTTGGAGAATTGTAGCGACATTGAAATCTTCCATTAGCCGAACATGAAAGATAATATGGCTCATTATTATTCACACTCCTGACTAAGTTAATGAGTGATAAACACTGTCTTAAATAGGAACAGGAGTCGGATGATGCTCTCTAATGACCCTGGGGTCTGAGATGTGGCTCCAAAGTCATGGTTAATCTTCTGTCTCCTGAGACATACTTGGGCAATGACATTTTCCCTGCTGAAAACTGGGTGTGGGCTTATTTTAGCTCAAATATGACCTGGTTATACAAGTCAGTATTTACCATAAATGGTAACAAAAATAAAACCAAGTGGGGTGCATTAAATACGGTTGGGTGCAAAGGTTTATTTCAAAATGGCAAAAAGAATAATTTTTTATCAACTTAATATTTAATGCACAGTGCACTGATTGTACAAACTTTCTTAAACATAATTTAAAGTTTAAACAAATTTTGCACTTACATATATTTTTTTATTTTATTATAGCATTTTATGCATTCATTCACCATTTTGCTATATTTAATTTTTTTAAATATAAAAAGAACTTATATTTTTATATATTTTTTAAATTCTGTTATTAGTTTCCTCCCAAGTTTTCTGTTGTTATTGATTATGACAGGTTATTATTGAAGTAGAGCCCAATAGTTCAGTTCAGGTACCCTCGAGCTTGTGGGTGTAACTGGCAAAATATTGCTACCTACAATTAGCTCCTTGCAGTTCAAATGCTCAAATTGCTCAAATTGCTCAAGTTGTAAACAATGTAGCTAAGCTAATGAAGCTAATTACTCTACAACTCTACTGAGTAGAATGCAGACAACCACACTGGACCAATGACTGGTCAGTGACAATTAGAATTTCTGGAGGTAGACGAGCCCTCAAATCCTGTGTGATTGGAAATTCTCACATGTTCAAAACAAATCGAGTGTTAAAAAAGTCTCAAGATAGCATATATAAGTGCAGACCATTTACCATTTACTTGTATGTTTTTTTTTCGTTTTTGTTTGAGATTTACCTGCTGCTCTTCAATTATGTCATCAGGTTGTGACCTCTGTTTCGGCAGTGTTGTTTTTGTTTTTGGCATTACCAGATGTTTACCTCCCTGTCCTCAACCTGATAGTTGCATTAAGGGAGTTGATGCAGTAATCACTAGCAGAGAGAACTGCTGGCAAGCTCCCTGTGCTCTGTAATGCGAGCGTTGTGATGTTCACCCCAGCCTTGGCTCATCTATAAACATCACTTCTTGTGTACAACACTGGTAAATCAGCCTCTTGGTCTAATAATCCCGCATCTATCTTTTCTTCAGGATCCATACCATATAAAACACAATGAGGAGTAAAACCTCTATAAGGAGTTTGCAGGCAGACAGGCTAAACAAGTTTCACCAACAAATATTTTCCTGATGGATCTAGACTTGGCACTTAGAAAAATGTTAATACAGATAAACAACAAGTTTTGTGTAATTTAGGCCCCGTTCTTCTTTCGAGCAAAACATTAATTGGTCATTTAAAAAATAGCTTTTTGATTTAGTGCTGATAGAAAACGAATATGTTGGTTTTCCTGGTAGCATTTAGACTTCACACTCCAAGACTTGGAATTACTTTGCATTTGTCAGCTCAAATTGGCTGAAAGGTGCAGGGTCTAAATCTTTGTTTAGGAAAAGTCATCTCTTTTGTGGTCGCCATAAGACTGCAATGATGATGACAGCAAAGACTTACGTTGGATAAATTGTGTTGTATCATAGGCACAGAGCTTGATGTTTGTGTGTGTCTGCGCGTGCATGCTTGTGTGTGTCTGTGTGTGTGTATGATGTTTGCATGACTGACCTGTTTCAGTGTTTTTCTGTATGTTTATTAATATGACATAAATAGAACACAGATGATTAATACAAATCTGGGCAACATGTAATTAAATTTTGTCTCAAAGCCATAACTAAAGTTTTTCTTGACCAGGCATTGAAAACAAGGGACCACAGCATATAAAACTAGTTCCAGCACATACATGTACATGCACAGAGAAGCAGAATGGACTTGGCTATAAGATGACACTGTGGCCTGAGTGGAAGAGGTTATGTGAGCCCTGAACAAATAGACAAGTAGAATATGAATAAAATATTTCCTTCACGGCATAATCTGCGCTTTATTTCCATCATTTCCATTAATCCATCCTTGTCAGCAGTTTGTATTCGTCATTTTTTATGGCTCAGTTATTCACCATGCATTTTCTGTTATTACAACAGATATTATGTAAACATCATCACACAACTATATCGTTAATATCCCAAAATGGAAGTGTTGCTTATGTAGCTGGATGGTGCATAAATTATATGATATGGAACAAGAACATTTTACCTAGTTAGCTAAATTATGCTAACAGGCCAGGCATAACAATCAAGTTATGTTAAACTTAATGCGAAACATTAGGTGATCGCTTTCTTCTTAATGTAACACTATAACCACTTCACATTTCTGCCTGTAAAAAATACTTTTTAGCAGCTGGATATCAGCAGATACTATCCATCACACCTGCCAATCGGTGCCCACATTGTTTTATTCAATGTTCAAATCCTAGAGCACATTATCCGGAATTACCAGCTGAGTACTTAGACAGCCCAAGTAACAGAACCCCAAAGAAAAAAGATATTAAAGATTAAAAATTCTATCAGTTCAAGATATGCCTGCTGTCATTTACCATCACAGCTTCTAGTCGCAAGAGATGACATGGTGTGTTCATATTAAGCAGCTCTGTGGTGTCCTTTTGCTTTTAGTCAAGAATTCTTTGTTCATGGCCTTGGACAAAGTTGATCTCCACATGACTCCTGTTTGCCCTCATTACCCTGCCTATATTATGGCTGGTTATTCTTTCTCATTGGTCACAGACTGCAGATGAATGATTTCATCTTTGGGGGATGTAAGCTGTTTTCATCATGTCCATGTTCTCCTGCTGTTGCACTCTCTGATGTAAGACTTTTTACTGACAATATTACCCTTTAATGGGAACCAGGGAAAACAAAATGCACATCTGTCACGGTTCACTGCTCACCTGAGGACTGAAGTCAGTTAAGGACAGTTCTAGAACACTGACAGAAAAGAGTAATTGCCTATTGATTGATTTTATTTATGAAATTTACCTCCATAAATTGATATTTATTGTATCAGTTAACAGAAAAATATATACAAGCCTTGGCTATAACTAACTACTTTATAAAGTGGACTTTTTACAGACTTTTTAAATGTTATCATATTTTACATTTTATATTGAGAGGCTGTGTAAAATGTAAATAAAATGCAATGGCTTGCAAATAATTTGAAACTTATTTTATTTTAAATCATAGAGTCAACATATCAAATATTAAATCTGTGAACAATTACACTTATTTTAGGTTTGAAAGAAAATATTTTCCCATTTTTACTTGGAATAGTATTTCAACTACTAAACAGCTTAGGGCCTCCTAAATCATAATTACTTGCCCCACAAAGTGCCAAATGATGACCTGTTGCCTCACCTGTATGACACTGAGTAGGATTGACTGATTAGCAGCATTTTATTTGCTGATATTGAACTTGCTTATTTTGGGTCTAGTTTGAGTAGTACATATAAATACATGCCATTAAACTTCCCGTTGACTTTTTCACATTAAAATATCTCTCTGCTTTTAGCTATAAAATGCCTCCAGATGACATCACTTATAGGAAATTTTACTTAAGATTATGCCATCTTGTTGCTCATACTACGGAATTTGTTATCATGGTCAACCTTCATTTCCTAGAGCACAGATGACATTATCTTAACTCCTATTAATGAAAAACTATGCGTGATGTCATCTGGAAGAGTTTTTCAACAAAAAGCATAAATCTACATTTACAACTAAACTTAAGCTTTAGAAGGCAAGTTAAAAATTGGTGAAGTTGTCCTTTAATAAATAAACACCTTTCAAACTTTTATTTTGTGTTTGCTCAGGTTGCCTTTGTGTTATGTCACAGTTTAGTATGAGATATACACAGAGCAAGAAGAAAGGTGAGGGTCAGCTGTTTTTTTACAGCACTTGTAGGACTAAATTATCATAAATTATGAGAAGCCTTTATAGTAAAATAATACAAGTGTTTTATATTTTCTGCTGTGCAGCATGACTATCTTTTCTCATCTGTAGTAGGGAGAGATTAGATGTGAAAAATACAGTTCTATTATTGAAAGGTTTGCCACTTTAAAGCCAAAGATGTACTGTACAGCTCTGGAAAACTTGAAAGAACACATCAGAAATTAGTGGATGTGAATCGAAATAAGTTGTATAAAATGTTTGGAAAAGTATATTTTTTCCATAAACTAAATATTTTTACATCACATTTGATGTAGCTGCAACCCTATTTTAGAACACTGAGTGAAATTTGTTGTTCAGCTTTAGGGCCAACAAGGCTTTAAGTGTTCACCCTGGGCCTGAGGCTTTTATGAGCAGGAGAATACTGTACCCATGAGCCTTTCTTTAGCTTAAACATGTGGATTCAATTTATGATACCAGACTTGTCCATGTGAGTGGTGATGTACTTACTTAGACCACAGACATGTTGTTTTTGACTCACATCCTGTTTCAGTACTAAGAAAACATACCAAGATTGAGTGGCAGGGTGTCCAGTCATGCTAAAACCATATTATACTAACTGACAAATAGAAACCGAGTTTATCATTCAGGCTACAAGAATAACTTGATGGCGAATAGTTATTCAGTCTGTTGCAGGTTATGATGTATTGTTGTTTCCTTTTGGTCTTGTCCATAACCTCTTGAATTTACACAATCACAATTGCAATAGACTGTCAGCTTACAGTAATTTAAGGATATAAGAGGTATTATTATTAGAGGTTTAAGAGATTTTGTATTGGTGTATTGAATACAAATATGGAATTGCCTTCAGCTTTGCCTTCAATATTTTATTTTTCTAATAATTTATTGAGAATATTTCACTTTGCCTTAAATTTTGAGTTGGTTTCACAGTATTTTTGGTCCATTATCCACCTGCTCTGTGAAGAGCTGTCCATTAATTTTTGAAGCATTTGGCAACATTATCATTGTTTTCAGTTTTTTATTTTTTAAGCACAACCATGATCCCAATTAAACTGAGAATCATATGAAAACAAAGAAGAACAAAGTAGAACAAATTAGATATACAAAGTATATCTAATTAATAAAATGGTAAATGGCCTCACACACACAAACACACCTATGGCAGTGGCTGACATGCAAAGTGCTCACGTGACCCACAGGGAGCAATTTGGGGTTCAGTGTCTTGCCCAAGGACACTTCGACATGTAGCCGGGAACGGGGATAGAACCACTGACCCTGTGGTCCGTGGACGACTGCCTTACCAATCTCACTGAATTATGGTTGAAATAAAATTTTTGCAGCTGAGCCTTATGTACAAAACTTTCATAGTAAATAATAATCTTGGATGATACCAACAAATAAGTGGTCTACACTCAAAGCACTTTATACTGCTTTTTATTCACCCATTCACCAATAAGGACCGGGAGCAACTAAGCTGGGGTTCAGTGTCTTGGTTAAGGACACTTTTTCATGTGATCGGAAGAGCCAGGGATCGAACCAACAAATGGGGGGATGGGTGGACAACTGGTCTACCTTGCTCTGTTTTGTTCTATATTTTATTTTAAAATGATTGCCGTTAAAAAAGAACTAATACCTAAAGCCCAGTTTATGACATTGCTTGGTTTTTATGAGCAATAGTCAAAAATCAATAGGTTTATTTTAAATATTAGAATCTTTGACATTTTCAATTTGAAAACTGATCTTGACTAAAACATATGGACCAAACAGTGGGCAGGCCTCTTGAATAAATTATCTTTTCAGTGTCTCCCACACCTGCTATGCATTTGCGGCTGCACAGCTTAAAAAATCTGAAATACCATCACTAGTAAGGATTTAGTAGCTATTGCGCTGTTTGGAAATACTAGTGAATAAAAGTATTTTAATAGTGGAAACCAATACTGGTGGTTACAACAACTTCCATAGCTTCCCTTGCTGCAGTTCTGCAGAGCGATATCCACCCAGAATAAGCTTATGAAAAAACTTCATTAGGGCAAGCGAATGAAGCAGAACGTCAGGTCCAGACAGTAGTAGTTCTTTTTAACACAGCTCTGAGGTTTTGAACAATGTTGCATACCAGAATCTGCATCGTCTTTTACATTCTAGAATTACTTTTACAGGATCCGAATTATTGCTAGGCTTTAAAAGGTTGGAAACACTGTGACTTTAATAACTATTATGATTTAGACCACTAACACGTAGCTATTATCAGCTACAAACTTTACTTACAAAGTGACTGACACATTGATGTTGTTTTTAAGCTTTTACTTTGGCCTTTAAATAACCACCTAAACCAGTCTGGATGGCAACTCGCTCTGTTTTCCCCCTCATATGGTAAATCTTATGTGAAAAGGGTCAAGTCAGGAACAAATGATCAGACTTTCCCACCTACACAGAGTCTATTCAAAATACTTGTCACAAGACCTTTAATCTTGTACTTGTCTGATGACTATTCATTCAGGTAATCCGTTCAGTTATCCACTGAATAATCCATTCATTGGACAAAACCTATTTTTTCCATAAAGTCAGTTTTAAACATGTCCTGTATGGGACATGTAAATTGTAAGGAGAAACAGCCTCAGATTGCCTTAAGTGTAAGACCTTGACAGACCGGCTTTCCCTGCTGAAACTTTCAAAATCTGTGTGGCAGTGCAAATAGCCTTGGATTCCATTCCAAGTTTGGTCAGGTCAGGCATGATGAAAAGGTTACAATTGACTGATCTTACTGATCAGAATCGTGGGACCTCAAACTCAGATCCCCAGTTGCAGTGAAGTTTCTTTGAAACTTTCAAGACATGTTGCTTTCTGGATTAAGATGTTAAAAATTTTATAAAAGGGGTTTCTAAAACCCACAAGTGTTGATCAATCAAAAACCACAACATCTTAAGGTTGTGTGCAACTCCATTGTCCAGACCTTCCATGTATGAAATTTGCTGAAGAAACAAATTTGAAAGCTTTTGGACAGAAATGTAAATGGCAGAGAGTCACATGTGAGCGGTTTCCTATTTGTGATCTATGTGAAAAGATCCCTAGTATTTGGAAAATAAAGAATTGTGTTTGTAGCTTGTGTGGTTGTCCGTTTTTTCCCTTGTGAATAGTGGGTAAATCTTTGGCAAGGTTTGTCAAGATAAGAGTCTCCCAGGCTGTACAATGAATGTTGGTACTAATTTGAAATAATTGATTAATGTCTGTAAATTTCAGGTGGCTTGATGTCAGTGTAGCCAACCTGATGTGCACCAGTTACTGGGTGGTTTACCTGCAGGTCATTCAGGAGGCTGTATGGCCAGGTGGAGCTCTGCGAACTGCCCCTGAACCAGAACGCAGTAAGGAGCAGAAGGACAACACCAGGCAACAAGCCTTACATTGTCTGATGAGAGTCCTACCAGGTACATATAGTTACAGATGCACATTAATGTCACTCTTTCTACACTTCAGCATGTATAATATGATTGGACCATTTAACCTTAACATAAATATGAATAAATGCTATCTAATTCTCCTGGTGTTTGCGATTTCAGATTTAGTCTCAGATATGTTGGGGTCAGATAAGTATAAACATAGTTGGCAGACTGCATTGGACTCTCTTCAAGACCCCTACATTAACAGGTGAGTAGGCAGTACGTCATACCATACTGTACTATTATACTTTGTTGCTATTAATAGTAAAGGCAACACATGCAGTTTCCTTGGGTGAAAGAATGAAACAATAGTTTGAAACATTGAGTACTGCTCAGGACAGGCATGATGAAAAAGTCATAGTGCAGAGACACACTTGAAAAGTGGGGCTGAAGATGTAGCCCCCAAAACATTATGGTCTGTGTCATTCCCGAAAAGAAATCTGAAATGAAAAACACGAGTCATGCCAAATTTATTAATATAAGCTTGTTCAATCAGTAATCATTTAGCCATGTTAGCAGTATGGCTTTAGTGATTGCAGTGGAAAGGTCAGTGAGTCAGTCCAGCTATTGGATTGATCATCGTTAGATTTTTTTGAACAGAAATGTTTGGTTCACAGAGGAAGAATCCTTAAGACTTTCATCATCTTCTGAGTTTTCCTTTAGCCTCATTGGATACTAATTAATTTAGAATGTAGATAGCCATTACTGACCTGATCTATGAAACCTCAAAGAATTAAAACCATTTATTCATGCTATTTATTATTCTTTGTTCTTGATTCATGATACATTTCAGATCAAGTTTCCATAGTTTCCATAGTCATTCCGCCAGTGAGTATGTGGTCTGATTTTATGCTTGCAGAGCTGGACTGCATGTTCTTTTCCTTATCACACATTGTCAGCAAACACTACACAGTTTAGAGCACAACAGTATAAGCAAATGGGAATAATTTGGAAATGCCCCCTCTAAAAACAATAATGACACCACATCATTGACTTACCTCACATGTTATGTCTAATGTTAAAAGTACATGATGATCTTTAATCTGCCTGCACGCTCCATATATACGCCGTGTATACTCAGACCGCAACCACATGGTCTGCTGTTTAGAGGCGCTGCTTTGTGGTAATAAGCAAGTGGATGTAATCAAGTGGTCACAGAATGAAAATGCTTACTTGCACATACTAAAATACACATAAGCACAGATGCCCACCTGGAATTACACAGATTTTCCCCAAATAATAATTAAACAACAGCTGAAGAGGTGTGTAAAAGATATAGAAAAAGCCATGGTACGGCTGTGATGTGGTACTGACTGATTCTAACCAAGCTTGAGGTAACTTTTCACTTTTCCCAGGTTTAGTTTTATTAGAAACTGGATTTACTATTACATTTCATCAAGATCCTTCAGAAATTGATTCAAATTCCATACAAATTATGTCAATAAAGACTGGTTGTGTTTTCTTAGGCACCTAGTCTACTGTATATTTGACCTTCTGTTGGAGTTCATGGTTCCTGAAATATCCAAGGCAGACTTCCAGAGATGCCTGCTGCAGACCCTCAATAAAAACCCAGAAAAGTTACTGGCATAAGGAGACAACTCATAAAAGCCCCTGCAACTGCACCCAACTGCTCATTTACCGCTGACGAATTGCTGAGAAGCAATGTGACAGCAAAGCTGTTCCCGTTCAGCTAATGTTCTGCAATGTATAGTGTAGAAAAGTGTAAGTAAAAGACTGTGGTAAGACTGATTCTCTCTGTCTGTTACACTTTCTAATCCTGAGCTCAGTTCTTGCTAAATGTACCTGTTAATGTACTAAGACACTTAAACATCTTGTTCTTTACACATAGGCACACATTTAATCACACTCTACAATTGAGTCAGCTTTGATAACATGAGAGTACCTGGTTTGTGTTTGACTTCAAAAAAATATGTTTAGCACAGAAATCCAAATTTGGTAAAGCCTCTGATTCTCCACATCTAGCCTCTTCCTGCTTACTAAGTCCCCCAGTTTGGACTAAAGTCATTTATCTGTTTCGTGAATGTCTAAATTTGATTCACAACAAGGCTCCACAAAGGCAGGAATAGGAAGGATATCTGCATGGTTTTAGGCCATGAAGAGGAAGTCATGAAGCTGAGTAACTGCTATCTGTCTTCCAGTTACTGTAGAAGCCATCTAAGGAGAGCACACTTACCCAATTTGTTGAATCTTTTGCACAAATTTAGTATCTTATTGCTTTTACGGTGGCAACACAACTATCTGATTTTTTTTTCCCAGTTGAATAAAAACAATCAACAGAAAAAAGTTTTATTTTACTCAAAAACACGTATATCCATGTATTTTTCAACACATATGATTATTTGTAATTAGTATAAAATGTGATACTTAAGAAAAATCGCAGTCAGATTTTGACACTACTATTGTTACAGTGTTTTGCACGTACACTCCCTGCTCATTGGTCTCATTCCTGTCTTAAATGTATTATTAAATTGTGATTCTGTCTATTTAATAGCCTATTTATTAGCTTAAATTATTTATTTGGTCTATAAAATGAAGGAAAGAGGATGCAGTGCAGTGAAAATAATGTTTTCAGACTTTTGCTTTTACTGAGAGGTGGCAGCAAATTAGGCCAACTGTACATTATGCTGTTGGCAGTTGTGGATTTAGGCTGTCTGAAGGCCAGGGGCAAAACATGCCAAGGCCACCTGGTACTTTAAATGGTCCCTTTTACACATATTGTGATGGAGCAAAAAAGATAAAAGATTACGTTATACAGGAGTTTATGTCGAACGGCAGTGTTTTTCAGTCCCGATCTTGAAGGCACATGTCCAGCATGTTTTCCATCTCTCCCTTCTCTAGCACATCTGCCTCAAATTAGTGTACTATTATGTATATATTTAATAAATAATTATATTAATAATAGAATTGGAGAAAAATATAAACGTACATTTATAACTATGTATACTTATATATTATATACAGTATATGGTGTGACCAGTTTAAACAAATAGCCTGTGGGGTGTGCCACAGCAACAGCAAAATCACAAATTGCTAGTGATTTTAAACATGACATACTAGAATGACTTCGACATAAAGGACATAGTCAAGGGCATGATTATTATTGTAGTTCAGTTACGCTGCCGTTGTAGCCATTGACTATACATAAGCACCGAGAACATAATATATATTGAGAACATAAGCACCAAGTCCCAGCTCTCTGTAATAATACATACTGCATGCATGTTTTATTGTGTCAGATTGTGCTAAAGCAGCCCTAATGTTGGAGATGATTAGATTTGCTTGTGTATTCTTCTGAAGGATTTCAATGCACTGTATGTTATACTGAAACTGTGTAATGAATCAGCACACAATCACTTGCTTATCTACTATTGTATATTGCTGCCACGGCGATAATACAATTGCTCATTATAACAATATTTCTTGTTTTAACAAGATCCTTTACATGTTGTGACATATTTCTATGTCTATATCTGTCATGTTAACATTATGTTTTTATTTTGATCACATTTTAATTTCATTACAAATATGATGATTTTGTGAACACATAGCTTTAATAATGTCATCATAACTTGGTTTTGTCCATACAACACTCACCTAAATGCCCTTTTTTTTAAAACAAGTTTTTATATAGTTTTTTCCATCTAAACTACTGAAGTCCTCCCTAGCCCACTGTCATTACAACTATACAGTTTAGCCATAACGTTAAAACCAGTGAGAGGTGAAGTGAATAATGTTGATTTACTTGTTGTTACTTGTTGCTTTATGGTTGGGTCTGAAAACTAAACTTACATTTTGTTGATCAGTAGTAAATGATAAGTTTTACATTTTACAGCAGTGCTGTGAGAACATGACAACATAGACTGTTAAGTAATATATGACATACTAAAGATCCACGGTTCCACTTGTACAAGATCTTCACCCTTCTGTCATAAATAATATTAAACAAAGTTAAACCAACAATGACTTATTGGAACTGTACTGTGATCTGTGCAGGCATTGTTACCCTCAGAGGTTCGGGTTAGGTTTAGTTGGTAAATGCTTGATCATTAAATAACTGGGGTCAGGGAATTTAAATGCAAAGGCTGTAACAGCTTGATTTACTGTATATACAATGTGTCCTGGAGTATAACAGCACTATTGTATATTTCTCCCTGTGGAAAATGATCCAAAACAGACGAGAAACCAAACTCTGAAGTGGTGGTTTGGCAGGTGACCGTTAAGGAGAAGGGCTACACTGAGATCCTTAACTGCCTTTAAATAAAGAAACGGTCGAATCCCTCAAAACAAAAATAGATAATTGAATTGAATACATTTCTCGAGACATTCACAGGGACAGAGCATGATGACAAAGACAGATTTGCTTATTTTTCTAGATTACTGGAACTGCTGCTCTGCATTGACTTCACTTTTTCTGAACTGAAAGCACCACTTGTCGGACTCCTTTTGCTGTGCACGGCCGGGGCAGTGTTTAAGTGAATACTGCCACCCTCGTGACCTGACCCACTCACCCTGTCGCTGTGGCAACTGCACCTATAGGGGGGTAGAAGCTGGTGAACACAGTTGCTATGGTGACAACCTACCTCCCATAAAGAGAGAGGACTAAGGTAGACTGTAGCCACATGGACAAACTTGACACATAGGTTGTATTTTAGTTGAAATTGTTAGAATCTCAACTCTCACCTCATTTGGTAGCTTCTTTGGAGCTTTCCATGATTTTACATCTCCGTTAGCAGCTGGGCTCAGTTATCAAAAGATCCTAGATTTATTGCTTTTAGATACTCAACTCTAAGCTAAAAGGAAGGCATTTTTAAAACCCCCAAAGGCAACAACCAATTTTCAAACTAATCTTTTAACTAACTGCAATTAACAAATTCCCACACAAAGAACTTGGGCCCCCTGAAGAGCTGGGGGCCCTGTGGCAGTTACAGCTTTGCAAAGCTGGTAATCCAGCTTTAGTCAATCATATATATTTTACCTACTACCTTTTGTTGGCACATTGCTGCATTTAGTTAGTTTTACCTCATGTTCATCACATCAGGAGTTGAGTGACCCACCTGCACGTTAGTCCTCGGGTTTGTGCAGGAGAAAGGGACCCACTGCTCCACAGCCCACACAGGGTCGGCTTATCTGGTGCCATTCTGTCACCTCCACACTGTGTCGGATTAAAACAGCATTTACAGTAACTAATTTGTAATGTACCAAATGGGTTTTAGAGTTAAACTGTCTTGTTAATAGACTTGTCTAACAAAATATTGTATTTGTGAGCTGTAGTTTGTTGGATTGGCACTAAAATGGGAAAACTAGCAAACACCAATTCCCACTTTAAATAAGTCTATATGCAATCAACCGTGACAGCAGTGGAGACTCCAGGCAAAGAACCAGAGTGGCGCTTTCTGCTGCAGCCCTCACACATGTTCTTGACCAGCAGCACGCAGTCCCAGTTGTTTCCCAGAAAGTAAATTAGGCAAAAATGTTACACATCAGTGTCTGCAGCACAGGCAAATGTACATGGAAATTCTCCGTCTTTGACACATTACACAATGTCTTAATCGTCACGTCCCAGTCTCGGGTTTTAAAAAAGAAATTATTGGAGAAACATTCCAGCTTCTGCTCTCTATCTAAATCCTGTTTTCTTTCTTTCATAATGAAATGCACGCACACACACACACCGCACTCAATGCTGCAGCTCTGAGTACATACAGTACATGTTGGAGCTGTCTGTCCATTAAAGGACAAAACCTTAGGCAGAACCCCAAAAGTATTTTTACTGACCTGTACTAATGTCTATTTTTGGAAGCCTGGTGGTGTGGGGCTGTTTTTCTAAAAGAAAAACATCTTTAATGCCACTGGAGACATTTAGACCAGTTCGTTTTACAGCCCCATTTAGGTTTTAACATCTTAATTACAAAAATAAGCCTTAAACACTGTGCCTGCCAAGAAAAAATATTTGCAAAATGCCAATAAATAAATAAAATACAAAATTACTTTTGGGGGTCTTAAGACACTATTGGACAATCAGAGCAATTAAAAGAGGAAAATATTTTCATCTGTTATACCAGACCATGTCACATTTCTGATGTTACAATGAAGAAACATCCGCTCCTGAGTGAGCAGCACCCTGAGCTTTCCTCTCTGCTGCATCTCTGCTTCCCTTTCAGAGCACTAACAGGTTGATCTCTCTGTGAATAATAAGCAAATGGAACAAACTCTGTATCGTAACATATTTCAAATCCAAAGGCAAGTCATGCTTTACATAATGTGAAAATGCATTAGAATTGAAAGTAAAGCACACTATAAATAAGTAGGTCCGTCAGTATAAAATCACTTATATCTAGTTTAAAAACAGCTGTTCTCCTTGTTCTGTTATTTTTTGTTAACATTTTGTTTTCTTTTTGTCACCTTGTTTTACGTTTCTGACAGAATTTTTACTTGGAGAAACTTAATGAAAGACTAACTTTGACTATAAGTCAAAATATAGCACATTTAAATTATAGAAAAGTAAGGCACAAAGAGGTCTATTCTAGTTAAATAATGTACAATAAAAACAACAAGAAAATAATAAGATGAGCTCTTTATTAAACCATGTCCACATGTCTTTAGTGCAGTCTTCTAAGGTTTAGGTAAAATAACTTAAAAAGCAACTGACTTTCAACTGATTAAAATCCATAAAATGGTGAATGTAGTTTCTAACTCTCACACAAACTTCAGCAAACCAATGAGAGAACGTGTGATTTGCGTGTCTTAATTCTTCACCTCTAGATGGCACCACAACCCAACTGTTGACACTGAGTTTCCATTTGTAAAGCGACCATCAGGTGATGCTACAGCCTGTGGTAATTTATCAGAGAACCTCCTGTTAGTGTTCTGAAAGGGAAGCAGAGATGCAGCAGAGACTAAAGTTCAGGGTGCTGCTCTCTCAGTATCGGATGTTTACCGTACGAAAAGTGAGAAAAAGAATAATGTGTTGGAGATTGGGCTTAGTTTCATTAGAAACATCAGAAGAGAATTTTCAACACTGATAATAATACAATGCCAGATGTTTCAGGTGTAAGAGAGCTGCTTCAGTTTCTACATAAAACAAAACAAACAAAAAAGGGAACAAAAGCAGCAACACACCTGTCTTTTAAAGAAATGCTTGAAGAAATGGATGAGGGAATTAATTCTATTCTCACGTATATACAGAGGCATTTAGGTTAACATAAAAACTGGAACTGATCTTATACAAATTACTGCTCTGTGGTTTGATTATTAATGAACAAGAGTAAATAAATTTTGCGATGTGAATTCTTGATATCATAACCCAAAACACAGATAATGACTAGACATGTTTTTCATTGCCATCCTGATGTTTAGACTGTTTTTTTTTTTATAATTTCATAATAACCATATTTTCTTTTTTCTCTGGCATGTTTATTTGTAGCACTTTCTGTAAAAACATTTCTTTAGTGTTCAGACGAACATGTTTGAGCATGAAAACACAAGAGTCTGAACAAACCACTTTCTCATAGTCTCTGATAAACTCCACCATACGGCAGCCACACATGTTCTGCATAACTCTCCCAAGGGACTTATTGTTTTGCTTGCTCTAGCGGTTCCTTGACTTCTTCAAAGCGCTTTACACCACTTCCTATGGTTAATGGTCTGCACCTATATAGAGCTTTTCTACCCCAAGGTAGAATGGGTGAATAAGAAGCAGTGTAAAGCGCTTTGAGTGCCACAATCACACACACACACCAATGGGGGAGCTGCTATTCAGCTGGCCGACTCTCACCGGGAGCAACTAAGTTGGGATTTATTTTCTTGCTCAAGGACACTTTGATGTGACCAGAGGAGCCAGGGATTGAATCAACAACTGCGAGATTGGTGGACAACCACTCTACCCTCCTGTGCCACAGTCGCCCCATTCGAAGTAAAGCTATGATTCAGGTTTTGTGTTTTGATGGATAGATTGCCATAAAATATCGTCTTGTTTTTAATCTGTGGCCATCAGTGGGACATTTCTTGTTTGTTTAGTACTTCGTTTGCCGGTTAAAGTAATGCTGGTACCATTGGCTGGATTGACATGTATTACTGTATCACACTAACCCATGGTAAACAATACAAATGCATAGCATCATAATATCATATAGTTATCAGCATTGTGAGAACGCTTGTTAGATGTTGGCATTGAGCTAAGGCCATTGCAGTGAAATTCAGTCTTACAGAGCTGCTGGTATAGCTGTAGTCTCTAGTCTCATTTATAGGTACTGTAAGTTTAGGCCCTCACAGCATATGGTTACATTTAGGGAAAGATGGTGTTCTGGACTAATAATTTAAAAATCACACAGGAACCTTATCCTGGAGACATGTTTACTTTGTCAGGCCCTTTCCCTGGTGTCCTCCTGTATCCACGTTTATCCAGCAGAGGTAGATCTACAGGGATTCAAAAGGCACAGCCGCCCTTTTTCTTACTATAAGACATATCCATGTATCCAACAATAAAGAGTTTTGCTTTGGATTTTTTGTGTCGTGGTGAAAATACCAGACGCATTTGTTGGCAGAGTGCAGTGGGCGGGAGGAATTAATGCTGCTGTCTTTATTCTCTGTATATATAATTTCTAGTTATATAATAATTTACAGGTGGGTACAAACGTTTGCTTATCTCTACATTTAAATGCAAACTTAACTTTAAACTTAACACAATAAGAGTACACATTCAGCTGGTACTAATGTCTTTTTTCATTGAAAGTAAGAAAAATAGTCAAAGATTGTTTATAAAAACTTTTTGAATTATTAAATTATGAATATTAAAAAAACTGTGCCAAATCAACATGCGGACAATGATCCGCTGTGGCGACCCTGAACTCACGGGATAAGACGAAAGACCCTAAACACATTTTTGCATCCCCCTTAATGAAATAAATTAAAATTAATTTTTAAATAATTTCTGATTAAGGACATTTGTACTAGCTCAATAGGCATTAAATATTATGTTGAAGTAAAATATTTGCTTTCCTCTTTTTACTATTTCAAAATAAGGGGATGCAAACATTGTACCAAACTGTCGTTCACACAACTTGATTTTATTTATTGTCCACATTTGTTGCATTATGTGCATTTATCAAATAAGTGTTGGTACACATAGAGTATTAACTTTTAAACAATCCATGCTGGGAAGTATATTTTGTATCTTGAATTAATGAGTAAAACTCTCATCGCCTCAAGTCTAAAAACCTAAAGTCCGAACACTTCAAGTTTTGAAGTAAGATAAATTAACTTCAAATTAAGAAAGCATGCATATTTACATTAGCTTAACAAAAAACATTGAATTAAATTCCCCACCCCTGAAACCACTATTAGCTTTTTTTGTGTGTTTAAAACTGGTAAACATGTAAAGTATTGTTCAAAATAATAGCACTACAATGTGACTAACCAGAATAATCCAGGTTTTTAGTTTATTTTTTATTGCTACATGGCAAACAAGTTACCAGTAGGTGCAGTAGATTCTCAAAAAACAAACAAGACCCAGCATTTATGATATTCGCGCTCTTTAGGCTGCGCGATTGGGCAATTAGTTGAAAGGGGTGTGTTCAAAAAATAGCAGTGTGACATACAATCACTGAGGTCATCAATTTTGTGAAAAAACAGGTGTGAATCAGGTGGCACCTATTTAAGGATGAGGCCAGCACTTGTTGAACATGCATTTGAAAGCCTTAGACAAATGGGTCGTTCAAAACATTGTTCCGAAGAACAGCGTACTTTAATTAAAACGTTGATTGGAGAGGGGAAAACCTATAAAGAGGTGCAAAAAATTATAGGCTGTTCAGCCAAAATGATCTCCAATGCCTTAAAATGGAGAGCAAAACCAGAGAGACGTGGAAGAAAACGGAAGACAACCATCAAAATTGGATCGAAGAATAACCAGAATGGCAAAGGCTCAGCCAATGATCAGCTCCAGGATGATCAAACACAGTCTGGAGTTACCTGTAAGTACTGTGACAGTTAGAAGACGTCTGTGTGAAGCAAATCTATTTTCAACAATCCCCCGCAAAGTTCCTCTGTTAAAAAAAAGGCATGTGCGGAAGAGGTTACAATTTGCCAAAGAACACATCAACTGGCCTAAAGAGAAATGGAGGAACAGTTTGTGGACTGATGTGAGTAAAATTGTTCTTTTCGGTTCCAAGGGCCACAGACAGTTTGTGAAACGACCCCCAAACTCTGAATTCAAGCCACAGTACACAGTGAAGACAGTGAAGCCTGGTGGTGCCAGCATCATGATATGGGCATGTTTCTCCTACTATGGTGTTGGGCCTATTTATCGCATACCAGGGATCATGGATCAGTTTGCAAAGAGGTCATGTTGCCTTATGCTGAAGAGGACATGACCTGAAATGGTTGTTTCATCAAGACAATGACCCCAAACACACTAGTAAATGAGAAAAGTCTTGGTTCCGAACCAACAAAATGAATGTTATGGAGTTGCCAGCCCAATCCCTGGACCTTAATCCCTGGACCTTAATCCAATCGAGAACTTGTGGGGTGACATCAAAAATGCTGTTTCTGAAGCAAAACCAAGAAATGTAAATAAATTGTGGAATGTTTTTAAAGAATCATGGAGTGAAATAACAGCTGAGAGGTGCAACAAGTTGGTTGACTCCATGCCACACAGATGTGACGCAGTTTAAAAAAACTGTGGTCATACAACTAAATGTTAGTTTAGTGATTCACAGGATGCTAAATCCCAGAAACAAAAACCTTTGTACAAAATAGTTTTGAGTTTGTACAGTCAACAGCAGACACTGCTATTTTTTTGAACACACCCCTTTCAACTAATTGCCCAATTGCACAGTCTTACGAGCGAGCATATCATGAATGCTGGGTCTTTGTTTTCTGAGAATCCACTGCACCTACTGGTAACTTGTTTGCCATGTAGCAATAAAAAATAAACTAAACACCTGGATTATTCTGGTTAGTCACATTGTACTGCTATTATTTTGAACAATAATGTAACATCCTGCAAGTTTCCACCTGCTAAATGCTTTTATTTAGAGACAGCCTGTATTTAATGTTTAATTTGCAAGGGCCCGGTGCAGCATGACCCCATGTCTCAGTGTAAAGTCAGCAGGGTTCACTTAGTTGCCGCATTTTCAGATTTTTTTAGGTGAAAAGAAAATGTGACGCATCTTCACACTCTGTTAGGGTACTGGTAGGGTGTCTGTGAACCACATACAGACACACATGAATTGAGCAATCCTCCAAAAGTGCAAATTAAATATGTGCTCTGGCTCTGTGTATGCAGTGTGAACTTCAGGTGACCGTGTGCTCGTCACATGGGGATATCTGCAAAGATAAAGGACTCCACACATCTTATTTTCTCTTCCTGTCATTCAGAGACACACACTTCTCTGGAGGCTGTTACCATCAATTCCAAACACGCTTTTCTCTTATTTGTAGAGGAGGGTTCACAGAAGAGGTGAATGGGAGGTTAACTGACTGTTGGTCAAACCTCAGGGAAATTATTTCACCTGATGACCTGATTCAGCCCTGGGGGGCCAACAGCACATAGCTGAGTTCAACACTGATTTACATCACAGGTACAGATTTCAAAACAAGGAATTCCTGTTCTCATTAATTTATATTACTCTCATATTTAGAAGTGAAATACAGATTCAGTATACAGTTAAGAACTTATGGACACAAGTTATTATAATATAAACTCCTGACTTGAAATTATAAAATCACTAAATTGTCTCTGAAAGTTCACTTAACTCATTATATTATCTTTTGGCGAATTATAATGACACCATAGGTAAATTTTGCATAACTTTTGAATGATCCAGGAACACGAGAATTTGACAACTTTACATACACATAAAACTGCATTAGTGTTAAGGGAAAAAACTTCAAGTTTACATAACATTAAGAGACAGCATCCATTAGGGTTTGGCACTAAAACCTCAGGGAAGGTTAGGTTACAAGATAAACTACATAAAAACAAAATGCCATATACAGGGAAAATGTCACATATGTACTTCCTTATAGTAACAACGTGCATCAGGTACTACATCATTACTTTAGGCGTCAAACGTTTACGTACTGGGGATCCATTGTACTTCACTGAAAGTTAACCAGCGCGAATAGGTACCTAAAGTCTCCACATTTAACACAAGAAGACTAGACAAAGGGGCACAACTGATGACTCTGGAATGGTATAGGCTGTTTTTTTTATTGTTGCAAATAGTTACAAACTCTAGATTACAACTTTGCAAACATACCAGATTACTATGTTGCTCCCCAGTGAACACAGTGGAGTCTGTTTAATTCTGTTTGCCTTTGTGCTTGTTCATTTGCAATGTAATGATCCCTCTGTCTTCTTTCCTCCGCAACAATGAGGAAGCTCTCTCATTTCAGCCTGGCTACACTAACTAAACTTAAGGCCGCAGCTGGTTTTAAGAGACCTAATTATTCAAAGCAGAATTGAACATGTTGCTGTTCTGATTTGAAATGTTCAGATTAGATAACTGGCTTTGAAGAAAGACCAGACCACCCATTCAATCACCCATCTCTCTATCTGTACACAGATGGGGTCAGGGCTTGAATGGAAGCACATGTTTTCATCCCCCTAGCTATTAAAAATGCTTGATATTCAAGAGCGTGAACAGAATGAGATTTTGTGGGATCTCTATCCAATCATCAGTATAATTTGTGCAAAACACAAGAGAATTCTGTGATCCTTCGGCTTCTTTTTAAATAAGAGACAAAGAAGCAAATGTCATAAGGAGGAGGTTGATCCTGTGATGATTCTGCAGAATAACACAATATGACCTTTAAAAGTGCTAAACCTTTTCTGTAACTTTTTTGTTTTAGAACCACAGGCCTCACACAAACCAGGTTATGATGTGTGAAGGCTAATGAACATGTTGGGTTTGAACATCCCATTGCTGGCCAACTTTTTTGTCATATAGTGCAGCAGATGTTTTATAGCCTCTGTGGTTGGAAACACTCCATCAAATGTTTAAAGGGCAGGTTAAGAATTGTTCAAATTAGTTTTAAAGTTCAGGTATACTTGCACACACTGACAACGGTTTTGTCATTTGTAGCATTGTTCATGTATGTATGTCTGGAGGATTTAGTCACAAGGGAACAAACTCAGGCCTAATCATCCTTGACTGACATCATTTCTTTCTCATGAACTTCTGCTTTTTCTACAATATAAACAAGAACCCTGGAAACACTCAGGGTTAATTTAAAGGTTAATTTTTAGGTCATGGAAGTTTTTTCCCAAAACTTTTCACTATTATTGTTGTGACTACAAGCTGGAACTAAGATCTTCTTATTCTGTCTAACTGGCAATATGCAATATTGCAGCTTGTGTATACATAGTGTTAATTTCTGACGAAGTGCACAAATGATGCTCCAAATTAATGCAGTTTATGTGAGAATGCCAATACGCATAAGTATACACATAGTTAACTGCAAGTATACCTTACCCCTCAACGAGAGCCCGAGCCATTTTCAGTGCTAATGTGGGCACATGGCAGCTTTTAAGAGAGACTTGGAAACTGATACCTTAATTTGTAGGGATGTCCCAATACCACTTTTTCCCCGATTGAGTACAAGTACTTACATTTGAGTACTTGCCAATAGTGAGTACTAATACAAGTACTAAACTACTTTGCTCTATAGTATGAGTTGTTGGACTGTAAAATCCTCATAAATCGATTGCAGATAAGCAAGTCTTGCGCATTCTTCTGCCAAAACAAATATGGAAGTGACTGGTGTTTAATAAATAAAGCAACTTTTACTGAAAAGAACAAAAAAATCTATAAAAAAACTAAGCACGGCTTTATGGTTAGCTCCTGTCTAAATAAGTACAGATAACATGTAGAGTCTACAGAGGAATATGAAGGTAAAATATCTTTGTTAAACAAGGTGAACTTCAGGTAGAGTTACTGTACATATATTCATGGCCATAAATGTCGACACCCTTGCAATTATGTAAGAAATGCAACCCTTCTCTGACAAACTTTATCCAGTTGCCAAATCTTTTGTTTTTCACATGCTTATTGTATTTGTTTGCACTGGAACACAAAAAACAGAGAAAGAGAAGTCAAACTTGATAAAAATGCATACAGAACTCAAAAATGGACTGTACAAAATTATTGGCACCCTTAACTTAACATTTGATAGCACCCCCTTTGGAAAATATAACTGAAATCAATCACCTCCTGCAACCATGAACAAGTTTCTTACACCTGGAATTTTGGACCACTTTTTTGAGATCTCTCCACAGGTGTTCTATGGGATTCAGATCTGGACTCATTGCTGGCCATTTCAGAACTCTCCAGCGCTTTGTAACCGATTCTGAGTGCTTTTTGAAGTGTGTTTCGAGTCATTGTCCTACTGGAAGACCCATGTCCGCTGGTGGAGATGCAGCTTTCTGACATCGACCACTACATTGTACCCCAAAATTCTTTGGTGATCATCAGATTTCATGATACTGTTCACACAGTCAAGGCATCCAGTGCCTGAAGCAGCAAAGCAACCCCCAAAACATCTTTGAACCTCTACCATGTTTGACTGTAGGGACTGTGTTCTTTTCTTTGTAGGCCTCATTTCTTTTTCTGTAAACAGTGCCATGATGTCCTTTACCAAAAAGCTCTATTTCTGTAAGTAGGATTGTGATTTTGTCAGATACGTTTTGGCAAAATCCAGTCTTTTGCTTTTTTTTATGCCTTTGTGTCTCTAGTGGATAATGCGAGCTGACACTGTTGTACCCTGTGTCTGCAGATCAGCTTGAATTTGTTTGGAAGTTAATCTGGGTTCTTTATTCACCATTCGAACAATCCTTCGAAGTGTAAAGCACATGATGATATTGCGCACACAGGAACATTAACATCTCTGGAGATTTTGATCAAGTTTGACTTTTCTTCTCAGTTTTTTTTTTTTGTGTGTGTGTTGTTCCAGTACAATCAAAACAATAAGCAGGCGAATACCAAAACATTTGCAATTGGAACAATTTTCTGAAAAAAGGGTTGCATTTTCAGATAGAATTGCTAGTGTGCCGATATTATCCATATGGATATTATCCTCTTCACATGCCCTTTAAAGGACAACTGGGTTGTTTAGGCTAATTCAACAGCCATACCACAGTTGCTGAGGTCAGTCGCAAAAAATAAACATGTTTAAAATATTCTTGAGAAACATGAGTATGACTGTTAGCACAGCAGAGTTTGCATTTAGCGTTCCTCCTTTAGCGTCATCATAAGCTCTAAACCAGGGACATTTTTCCTAACCCTAAACCTACCTGTAGAGGATAACATGGTATCAGGCAGAAAATTTGAGAGGTTTTATGAGTGCAAGTACAATTTCATAAGGACAGGATTGGACCCGATGCCTGATACTGGCATCAGCATCAGCAGTTCACCCTGTGTGCCTGTTGTCCATGTTATTGCCAGGGCTACCGATGGCTATCATTGGAAAGATGCAAACAGAATAAACTCTTCTAAGTGCTGGGATTAACAGAAATAAACGTATGTAAATATAAATGAATAAAAAAGTCTAATTTTAAGTATCCAATTCTTATTCTCTGATGTCTACTGTTAGTTTTATGGTCTGGCTCACAAATATTGCATTCTTTAATTAGATAAGATCACTGTGGGGCCTTAAGGCAGATCTGAAGCAACACAAACAGAGGTCACAAAGACATGAAGAATATTTATGATCTTTCAGCATCAATAATTTACACCGCAGTCATCCTGAGACGTTAGTACAATAACCATGACACAGAACATTACTGAGTAGATTAGTGGTCAACGTTTAGCATCTCCACTTTAACACAGAACAGCATATTTATTACTGTAATATCAATCACTTAACACAAAAACAACTGTTTTTTGTTTTCTTTCGCTGTTCCTAAAACTAATGAGGTGAAATGACAGTTTACATTTTGCATTATTAGATTACATTAAGCCATCTAGCTATGTGTCTCACTAACATTTCGGCAGCACAGTATACTGCCGTCATGCTGGGCAGTCAACCAATATTTTCATTGTGATATCTGGCGATGGTACGACCGAGGATGAAGCAAACAGACACTGATATAATTTCTTGGACTTGTTGGTTTGCAGCTTCTGTGATTGATATAAGCTGATGAGATGTGTTGCTGGTAAATAATTAAAATGAGCAAATATTTCTCAGATAGAAGTTTCAACATCTAAAATGTTTTGTAGTTATTGCAATCAAAAACAGAGTAAAATGATGTGCAAACTATTGCATGGTCTTTTTTTTTTTTTTACATAGTGTCTAGATATAGGATTTGTGTATTATATTGTTACCACTTGTTTCCATTATTTTTGGTAAATGAGCCACCAAACGCTCAATGACCAATGTTCTGTGGGAAACGCAGTGTATCTGATCTGTTCACAAGCATATCACACCGATCAACACTTACATAACATGTTTAGATTATCATTCAGAAAGGGAGCTGTGTTTAAGCTTCAACTGGTTCCAGCTTCAATTTCACCATTGCTGTGAGAGAACAATTAAGGAAGATGGATGAGGAGACAGCAGCAGGAGAAGGGAGCAAGGGGAGACATTAGACAAAGGAACAGACGCTGAGCTCAGGTAATAATCCTTTATGTTCTTAAACCAAACAACACCTCCCAGAAGTGACAATGATAAGGAAAAAACTGCTTTACATTTCAGACTTTATTTTAGAGCATGTATTGACATTTGGCAAATCAAGAAGACTGGTGAGGCCAACCATGCATTCCTCTTGGAAATCAAATTTAAAAATTGGAAACTCATCTGGCGCAATTTAATGATAAACACAAAACACAATGTAATGGAAAAAAATCTGGGTAAAATATAGTTTGTCTCTTACAGTTTAGCATGTCTTAAATGATTTGTACTGACCCTAAAACAAGCAGCAGCATTTCTCAGAAATATGTGATTCCATTGCAATTCATGTTTCACCGTTATTCAGTTGGTTTTGACAGCGATAAGCTCCGGCACTCAGAGAGGTTTCTCAGTCTATAAAACATGATATACAGTACTTCATCCAGTCACCACTATCTCCATGTTCAGCTTGTCAGTTCTTTGGTTTTCTTAAAGCAACACAGTATTTTTGTTCGTTCCCAGTGTTGTCACCCTGAAACTCAACAGGGGTCTGTCTAAACGGTCTGTCTAAACTTCTACATCACAAAAAGACCTGGACATGAACCTGTACATGTACAGTAGGTCTGCAAGTTTGCTTGTCTTCATGTTCTGTCTGTCTAGAGTTGGAGATATTGGAGAGCCCAGTTATGTCTTTAACCAGATCATAGTAGATCAAAACGAGGCCTTAGAAAACACGACTTACAAAACAAATCTTTTTGTTCATCCTCATACAAGTGTAACCTTGTCCCCTAAAAATGATGTTCCTGTGTTTAATTGTTTGAGCCTTTTCACATGAAGTCCAATGAATTTTAGTGGGTCAGCATGTACAGATAGAAATCTACATGATAGAAAAAGTATGATTTATGGAACACCAAACCATGCATCAAAAAAAGAAGGAAAAAAGCCAAGGCACTCACATGACGCAAACTTTGTCGATATGTCCAACTGCTTGCTATAAATTCTCTGAAATTTTGGGAAACAGCAGCATGCTCCACATACAAACTCACACACACATAATCCAGACTTTGTATCGCGGGGCTCATAGGAAAAACTTTGGGAAATCTCTGGAGCATCTCGCTCAGACATTTGCATTGTCTTGCATTTGCAAGTCCAGAGAAGATCAGGATTCCACCACATGTGTAAAAGAATCTTGTGATCACCTTTCTTTGTTGTTTGTCTTGCACAACTGTTGCATTGGAGACCAGAGTAAAACTCCAAAGTCCTGTTTGTGAGAGGTTTAGGACAGAAAAGCATTTTGGTTTGGTTAAGATTATAGAATGATTGTGATTTTGTTTAGGAGACAGGGTTGACAAATGACATCACAGTTTACAAATGTCAGTTAGAAATTTCAATTTTATTAGAAAATCTTTCTCTTCAGCTAGTTTTATGTTAAAAAATGATAAAAAAAAGCATCACCCAGACACAATAGACTTGGTCATAGTTCTGAAAATTTTTCACCGTTCATCCGAAAGGTTTTAATATTTCTGACCCACTGGCTCACAGAGGCAGCTCTACTAAAGGCGGACCATGGTCCAGGTCGGGACCATGATTTTGTCCTTTCCGGATCCAGAGCCAGAACCGGCATATCATTGAGTTTTTCTTCCACTTTGGTGGAGATTACATCTCGAATGGCAACTCTTTTCTGACTTTGTTTCTACACCGCTACTCAGCAACAGGGACATCCTATTCAATTCAATTCAATTCAATTCAACTTTATTTATATAGCGCCAATTCACAACAAAGTCATCTCAGGGCACTTTACAGAATAAAGTCAAGATTATAAAGATATATAAAGAGAACCCAACAATTCCCCCTGGAGCAAACCATAGGCAACAGTGGAGAGGAAAAACTCCCTTTAACGGAAGAAACCTCCAGCAGAACCAGGCTCAGGTTGGACGGCCATCTGCCTCGACCGGTTGGGGTGAGTGGAAAGGGGAGAGAGAAAAGAACAGAGCAACAAAAGCAACAACAAAACATCTGGCAGATTGGTAGGATCAGTAGCTTCACGCTGGAAGACACACAGCTTCAAAGCCGGGGGACACCTGCAGAAAGGGACAGAGAGAGGGGGACAGAGGAGGACAAAGACAACTACGGGAGAGAACACACAGAGTTAATGACATACAGTGGTGACAATTGCTGGATGAGAGGAGAGGAGAGATGGTCAAGAGGAGGAAAGGAGCTCAGTGCATTGGGGGGTGGGTCCCCCAGCAGTCTAAGCCTATAGCAGCATAACTATAACTAACTATATGCTTTATTAAAAAGGAAGGTTTTAAGCCTAGACTTAAAAGTAGAGAGGGTGTCTGCTTCCCGAATCTGAACTGGGAGCTGGTTCCACAGGAGAGGAGCTTGATAGGTAAAGGCTCTACCTCCCATTCTACTTTTGGAAATTCTGGGAACCACAAGTAGGCCTGCATTCTGAGAGCGAAGTGGTCTACTGGGATGATATGGTGCTATGAGGTCTTCTAAATATGATGGAGCCTGACCATTCAGAGCTTTATATGTAAGAAGCAGGGTTTTAAATTCTATTCTACATTTAATGGGAAGCCAATGGAGAGAAGCTAGTGAAGGTGAAATATGATCTCTCTTGCTAGTTCCAGTCAGCATTCTTGCTGCAGCATTTTGGATTAATTGCAGGCTCTTTAGGGAGTTACTGGGACATCCTGAAAGTAGGGAATTACAGTAGTCCAACCTAGAGGTAACAAATGCATGGACCAGTTTTTCGGCATCACTTTGAGACAGGATGCTCCTAATTTTGGCAATGTTCCGTAGGTGGAAGAAGGCTGTTCTAGAGATTTGTTTTATATGTGAGTTAAAGGATAGATCCTGATCAAAAATAACTCCAAGGTTCCTTGCAGTAGTACTGGAGGCCAGACTTATGCCATCTAGTGTGACAATATGGTTGGACATCATATCTCTGAGATTTTTGGGCCCAAATACTATGACTTCAGTTTTGTCTGAGTTTAAAAGTAAAAAATTGTGGGACATCCAGGCCTTGATGTCTTGTAGGCATGAAGCTTTATTAACTGATTATTTTCATCTGGTTCCATAGATAAATATAGCTGGGTATCATCAGCATAACATTGGAAATTTATGGAGTGTTTTCTAATAATGTTGCCTAAAGGAGACATATATAAAGTAAAAAGTATTGGTCCTATCACAGAGCCTTGTGGAACTCCATAGCTAACCTTTGTGTGCATGGAGGATTCATCATTAACATGAACAAATTGAAATCTATCAGATAGATAAGATTTAAACCAACCTAGTGCAGTTCCTGTAATTCCATTTTCATGTTCCAGTCTCTGTAATAAAATGTTATGATCAATGGTATCAAATGCAGCACTAAGATCTAACAGAACAAGTATAGAGATGAGTCCAGTATCTGAGGCCATGAGAAGATCGTTGGTGACTTTTACCAGTGCTGTTTCTGTACTATGATGAACTCTAAATCCTGACTGAAAGTCTTCATACAAATTATTCCTATGAAGGTGATCACATAATTGTTTTGCGACTACTTTTTCAATTATTTTAGAAATAAAGGGGAGATTAGATATTGGTCTGTAATTGGCTAAAACACCTGGGTCAAGACAGGGTTTTTTAAGTAATGGTTTAATTACAGCTACCTTATAGGCCTGTGGTACATAGCCTGTTTCTAAAGCTAGATTTATGATATCTAATATGAATGTATCTATTAAGGGTAAAGCTTCCTTGAGCAGCTTAGTTGGAATAGGGTCTAGCAGACAGGTTGTTGGTTTAGATGAGGTAATAATTGAAGTTAGCTCAGAGAGATCTATGGGTAAAAAGCAGTCTAACAGGGATTGGGGCCTTATCGATGACTCTAGCACTGTTGAACATGAAGATCTATCTGTAATTTTTGGGGGGAGGATCTGGTGAATTCGTTCTCTAATAGCTACAATTTTATTCATAAAGAAGCTCATGAAGTCATTGCTGCTCAAAGTTAAGGGAATAGTAGGCTCAACAGAACTATGGCTCTTAGTCAGCCTGGCTACAGTGCTGAACAGAAACCGGGGGTTGTTCTTGTTTTCTTCTATTAATGATGAATAATATGCTGTTCTGGCATCACTGAGAGCTTTTTTGTACATTTTTAAACTATTTTTCCAGGCTAAATGAGATTCTTCTAGCTTTCTGGAACGCCACTTCCTTTCTAACTTTCGTGTTTCCTGTTTTAAGTTGCGTGTTTGTGAACTATACCATGGAGATCGCCTCTGCTGGTTTACTGCCTTCTTTTTTAGAGGGGCAACACTATCGAGTATTGTACGTAGTGAGATGGCAGAATTGTCAACAAGATAATCTACTTGTGGAGGAGTAACATTAAGGAGACTACTTTCCATTGTATTAACATATGCTGAAGCAAATGATGAAAGAATAATTTCTTTAAATTTGTTGACAGCTTTTTCACTTAAGCATCTGCTATAGTGGAATTTTTCCCTAACTGCTATATAGTCTGTTATTGTAAATTCAAATGTTATTAAAAAATGGTCAGACAGAAGAGAGTCGTGAGGAAATATGGTTAAATTATCTGCTTCAATTCCATAAGTAAGGACAAGGTCTAACGTGTGACTAAAACAGTGAGTGGGTTTATTTACATTTTGGGAAAAACCAATTGAATCTAATAATGAATTAAACGCAGTGCTCAGGCAGTTACTGTCAGCATCTACATGGATGTTAAAGTCACCCACTATAATGACTTTATCTGTACTAAGCACTAAATCAGATAGAAAATCAGAAAATTCAACCAAAAACTCTGAGTAAGGGACTGGAGGACGGTACACGATAACAAATAATAGTGGTTTTTGAGTTTTCCAGTTTGGGTGTGAAAGGCTAAGAGTAAGGCTCTCAAATGAGTTATAACTATGTTTAGGTCTAGGGTTTATTGATAAGCTACAATGGAAGATTGCTGCTACTCCTCCACCTCGGCCTGTGCTTCTAGGAACATGATAATTAATATGACTTGGGGGGGTTGACTCATTTAAACTGACATATTCTTCCTGCTGCAACCAAGTTTCAGTGAGACAGAATAAATCGAATTGATGATCACTTATTAAGTCATTTACTAACAGAGATTTAGAAGAGAGAGATCTGATATTTAATAATCCACATTTAATAGTTTTGGGGTTTTGTTCTGTAAGAGGAGTAGTCTTAACTTTTATTAGGTTATTATGATTAACTCCTCTTGTTGTCATATATTGTCCTACCTGTCTCTGATTAGCTATTACTCGTTGCCATCGGTTTAGCATGAGGACAGACACTGCTAGAGGGGAGAATATCGGCCAATCACAGACAGAGTAGGTTGGGCCTTCACTGAATAGATGTAGGGAAAACCTGCATTCCAAGTGAAAACAGTGACAGGGAGAGAAAAATATAAAGTAAAAAGATCAACAGCTTTAGGGTTTAGGCTTCAGGGGTTGATTTGGCATGAGCTTTTACGCCAGATGCCCTTCCTGCCACAAACCTCCCATTTCATCTTGGATGAGGTTAGGGCACCGGGGTTACCCTTGGTGTCTGGGCCAAATGGCAAAAGACACATCCGACCTATGTTAAGCTTGAAACTGCTGTCTTTCATCTGCTCTGAGACAATGGCAGTGGTTAAAAGTGGGAATGTAAAATGCCAATACGAGAAAAATTACCCACTAAATTAGGCATTTCACCAACTAGATTCCAGAGTTTCACAGACAATACATATTGTTGAAATGGCAAGAATTATAACTTTCTTCACACTGTGCAGATGTTGAAACAATGACAGTGCTACTTCAATATATATAGATGTATTGTAATGTATAACTAAATTAACTTGAATCTTCAGACCTTTACATGAGGACATTTTCTCTATCTGGATCTCCACAAATCATAAGACTACCCTTGCTCTAACGTGTAACCCAGTGTCAGCCAAACAGACCTGGCCTAACTCATATTTATGGCTCTATAGTGGCAGGCTAATGTTTGTTACTGGCTTTAATCAGTCCTGAATGTTTAAGTTAAAGAAAGTTTGGCTCAAATATGTACAAATGATTGTTTTTTTGTTTTTGTTTTTGTTTTGTTTTTTGCTATGTGTTTAGCTTTTGGGCAGAAAAAAAAACATCAAAATAACATGTAAACAAATCTTTTTTTATTGCCATACATGATGCACTTGATATTTTTGCATTATTGCACCTAATGTGTTAAAGCAAAGTGTAAAAGTGATGATGAAACAAGTCCACTTGGACTGTATTGTAGATTAAATGATTAGGTTGTAAATAATGTCAGTCAAATAATTTCTTTAATTAAAACTTAGTTCATTTCATTGCATTACCATTGATAAATACCAGGATCTAGTCTGTTGGTTCAAGCATCATAAAACATTTAGAACATCTTGTAATGCTGAGGTTTCTGGTGCCTCATGGATAAGGAGAATCTATCCTGAGAACAGCTGAGATCTCTTTATTCTACATGGATAAGAGCCAAATGGAGAAAAAAGGTGAAATGTTCCCAGTGGGAGAGGAGCAGTGTAGAGTTTTCCTCTTGCACAATTCCTCTTAGTGAGAGGGGGATTAGTTAATCAGCTGCACCTGTTGCAGGCTTTGGGACTGCTTGGTGGGAGTACACACAAACACACACACTAAGACGTAGACGTAGACGTGGGAACATGCCTGTGTGATTGGTAAGCCTCCCTCTGGAGATGGCTATGGTCAAGTGTTATGCAGTGGTTGTGATCATTGCTTTCACATCTCACCAGAAACACAGGGACTTTCCACCGCAGCGAGCTCCAACACAAAATGGTTTATGCATTCATGATGTCATCTTTCAGTGTGTCATAGCACATTTGAAAGATGTTAATACCTACACTGTGCTGCAGCCCAGGTTCAGCACATGCACAACATTGCTCAAGCGCATATTCTAATTGCCTATTTGTGTTTCTATAAAAGATTTATAGATATGATTGCCAAGGTCGCTTGAAAGAGCCCGCTTTGGCCAGTGCAGAAGCTTTTTGTAATGATTCGCTTGGGCTCAAGCCACATGACAACAGCCCATAGGAGGAATAGAGCAGGCATATAAATTTTGATGATAATATCTCCAAACAGTTGTGTGTTTGTTCATACTCAGCCCGAAGGGCTAATCCAATTATATCATTGGTCATTGTAGTATGTCCCTCGTGAGATTAACATTCCTCTTCTGTTTGACTTGATTATCACCATCAGTTCTGGTTAATGAATCAGCCAAAGGACAGAGAAATTTCTTACAATGACATTGAAATGTCCAAGGCTGGGAAAAGAGGTTCTGTTGTCAGCGAATGGCCCCAGAAGGCAAGATGTGTATGTGAACTATAGCATTATGTAATAAGGTCTGTGGATGGAAAGTCAGTATAAAACTGAAGCAATAGTAACAAATATAATTTAATATAATGTAACAATAGCTTAGTCTATTTCTTATATTGTATGCAGCCATGCCGAGTTTCAACATAAGGATGTCTCCACCCACTTGGAGCACTAGTTAGTGCAGATGCTAATGCAGTACAGCTGCTTTTGCTCAGGCTCTGCACTCAGCCAATGACACACTGGAAACATCACCAAGTTTACCAAAGACCACTGTGCAAATGGGGTGAGAGCATTGCATCTATATTTGCAGATCCAGAGAACTGTCAGCATAAATGAGGTCAGGTCTATAGTAAGTGACTTTCTGTCACTCGATCTTTGTATGCAGTCATACCTGGGACCTGCAGAATGAGAATAATGCAGAGCCAGGGGGGACATGGACACGGGGTGGGGTGATGGTGTCTGACTGAACATAAAACTTACTGAGACGTTTCAGCTGGTAGTATTGGCCACCACATTGTGTGTTTACTAACAAAATTTGTGGGTCTGCCTCAAGGGGAGAATACCCTCTCTCACACACCACACACACACAAAATAAGAGCAAAAGTGGAAGATAAACCCAGTTCATTGTTTTAAATAATTTAGCAAAGCTTAGAAAAGCTAGTTACTAGTTACAAGCTGTAATTAAGGTCAAATGTATATATGTTATACTGTAGATAGTTTAGTTATAACACATGATCCTCTGATAAATTTGGTCTCTTTGATCCAGTGTAATTTGGTATGAATGCAGTCTAAGTACAAGTACAGCATTTTTATCAGTACATCCAATCGGAATCTTAAATGTATCTTGCTCGTTAGTCACTAAATATTCCACTGTGCTCACCAGCTAGCAGCTAAATTTGTCTAATAGTTATTTCTTGCTGGACTTACTGAGCTGAGAGACACCAAACACCACAGGGAGAGTGGTGGAACTATAAAATCATATAGTCTATTTATGGTCTGTTTTTAAATTTAAAAACACAGTTAACTGAATTTGAGAAAAAAAAACATCTGTCAAAAGTAAATGTAGAGGCTAAAAACTGCTGTTAGTTGATTACCAGGAACAATTAAAGACCTTATGAACTTTTCGAAAACATAAACAGCATCAATATTTATTCCATATCTATTCCGTTTTAAAATAAAACCTTGAATACAGTACCCCAAAAACTGTATATAAGTGTAAAAAACCTACTGAAATTCCCTTTAATTCGGAGGCAGCATTTCCATTTAAGGTGATATTGTTTGATAAGTCACATTTCCTTATTTCTGTGAATGAAAGCTCTCCACTGTTTCCATGTTCTTTGGGATAAAGCCTCAGCAATTCTAAACATTGTTCGCTGTCCAGTGATTGGCAACGAAACACTATTTATTTGATCAGGGTGTGTGAACAGAATTTAGCTGAGGTGATTATAATGTAAACACATGATACTCATGATACTTCATTTCCAGAGTGAATATTTCGGCACTATTTTTGTGTCTGGGGGCTTTTGAAGAAAGGCTGATGTACACAGCAAGCGTGAACTTTTGTGTGTGTTTATCTGATTTGTTATGTGTTTTTCATGGAGGGTTGTGTAAAAGCTTTAGTGTGTCTTATTTTGTAGCACGTGGATGAAGCATGGACCACATCATTAACTTGTGTTTAGACAGCTGACTTAAAATAGACACTCTCTCTCTTTCTGGCTGACTTCATGTGATTGACTGCTCTGCACATAGCTGTGCATGTTGGTTTCTATTGAGCTTGACATGTTCACAGCAAAGAGTTCTGGCAAAGGCGCCTGTCATCTCAAACATCATGAACATTATAATAGCTCCATCTTTTGACGTTTCAAGTAGTTCAGCCACGTCAAACTCTGCCTCAAACCCAGCTTTTAAGTGCATTACTGAAGCGAATAGCGCCAACGTACTTGAATGAGTAGACATTATTAAAAACAAAGTTCAATTTCATTTAGTTTTAATCAAAATAATTGACAAAATCCCCTGGTAGACCCACTGCTTCTAGTGTAGGAAGCTTAACTGATAGAATATAAAAGTTTTTAGACCATCATATAAAAGATTTCAGTTTCTAATTTAACTTGGAGAACCAATTAATCCAGATATATTTTTGTGCACACTGGATATTGAGCTCCTATATACAAACATAAACTTGATACATTGGAGCATTTTCTTAACACCAAAACAATAAAAATGCCTTTCACACCTTCAAATCTGTGCAATTGCAATGAGAACTGAAATGTCCCCCAGGTTTCTATTTGTAGGCCACCTACAAAAACTATGTATAAACCCTCCACAAAAAAACTACACTTCTCAATTACATTTGTTAATTATTTCAATTTTTTTTGTTGTTTGTTTCTTGGAGGAGTTATATTGATGATGTGAGAAATGATGAGGAAGATTGGCTTTGGTTTGTAGAAAACAGGGTGGATTCGGAAAACCATGAAACAAGTCTAAACCACACCTTGTTGACTATTACATTCATTCCAAGAACAAAGAATATCAAAGATTATTCCAAAACACTGGCACATTTCACAAAGTGACTTAAGTCTAAAAGACAATTTGATACCCCTGATAAACTTTAGAGGAAGAAGAAAAATTAGGAATAGAGTTGTCATTATGAAACATTATTTGAGGAAACTTTAAATTTGGGAACCTGCATATACTGTCAATACACAAAAAATCTGAATGCTTTTAATCGTCATGAACACATGATTCATATCAAACATTGTAGTACCAGAAAAGAGAATGAATGTAAAATGTAATCTTCATGATACAATGTCCATATATATACATGGGGAGACATTACTAACCTTTTTGCTAGACAAGTTTAAACACTGTTTGTCATAATTTTATTTTCACAGTATTTTATATACACATTGAAATATGTTTTTAGAAAGAAGAAAGAGGCGTTTCTGTTTTTTTATATGAATTAAGCAGCATAAAGCAGGTATCAGGAAAATTAGAAAGGAGGTGGCGTTCCATTAATTTAGAAGAATCCCTTTTAAACTGTTTATTCATGTATAAAAAAGCCCTACTTAACACAGCATATTATTCTTCACTAATTGGGAACGATAAGAACATCCCTTGGTTTCGTTTCAGTACTGTAGCCAGGCTGACTAGGAGCCATAATTCTGTTGAGCCTAGTATTGGCCTAGCTCTGAGCAGCAATGACTTTATGACTTTCTTTGCAAAAAAAAATAGTAGCAATTAGGGAAAAAAATTAATGAGAAAAAGCTTAAAGATGTTTTTCCTTTAATAGACACATTCATATTACATTTTATCAATCTATCTTTAGAAACTGGCTATGTACCAAAGGCCTATAAAGTTGCTGTAATCAAACCTACTTAAAAAATCTTGTCTTGATCCAGGTGATTTAGCTAATTATACACCAATATTCAATCCCCCGTTTATTTCTAAAATCCTTGAAAACTTAGTTTCAAAGCAATTATGTGACCACCTGTGTAGGAATAACCTGTTTGAAGATTTCAGTCAGGATTTAGACATTACAGTACAGAAAGAGCACTAGTGGAAGTCACCAACAACCTTCTCTTGGCTTTAGGTAATGGACTTGTGTCTATACTAGACCTAAGTGCCGCATTTGACATTTTGGATTAAAGGAACGTAGATTTTGGATTAAAGGAGCTGCACTGTGTTGGTTTGAATCTTATTTGTCAGAGAGATTTTAATTGGTTTGTGTTAATAATGAATATTCTATATGTACAAAAGCTACTTATGGAGTTCCACGGAGCTCTGTGTTAGGACCAATACTTTTTACTCTGTATATGTCACCTCTAGACAACATTATCTGGAAACATTCCATAAACTTCCACTGCTGTGCAGATGATACTCAGCTATATTTATCTGTGAAAACAGTAGATATTAGTCAAACTTCAAGCATGCCTAAAAGACATAAAGGCCTGAATGTCCTATAATTTCCTACTTCTAAATTCAGACAAAACCGAAATTATTGTGTTTAGGCCTAAAAATATGAGAAATGCTGACTAACAATTGACATATAGTCATTTAGCGAGTGAGGTGCAAAGCAAGCAAAAATCTAAGTCAAATAGAAAACATCAATGCAAAGTCCTATCAGAAAAGTGTTTTTATAGATTTAAGTGCATAGGAATGTGTTGAATAGTTCTGTGTTGGTTGTTTTTTTAATACTGGGAGTGAGTTTGCTAAGGGTGCAAAGTTTGGTAGCACGTTCCACTATTGTGGGATCTCTGAGCTAAAGAGTTTTGCTTGATGTCTTTTGTGCAGGGCTGGGACCACCAGATGTCGTTCATTGGCACAGCGCAGTGGACAGGAGGGATTGTAGACCTGAATGAGGAAGCCAGTGTAGAGATCTGAAAAGTTGTGTGACATTAAAAATGAGGCATGCTGCTGCATTTTGGATCATCAGCAAGGGTTTGATTGTGCATACTGGAAACCCCATTGACAGAGCATTGGAGTAATGAAGATGAGATATGACCAGTACAATGAGTTGGGTTGTATATTCCGTGAGGTAGGGTCTGATCTTTCTGATGTTGAAGAGGGCAAACCGGCATGATCTAGAGACTGAGGAGATGTGGTCCTTAAAGCTCAACTGCTCGTCGATGATGACCCTCAGAATACTGGCTGACTTAGGGGAGACCCTAAGACACACAGATTGAGACATACAAGTCAAAGTACACACGCACAAATCTCTGTACACATGCAAATAATTTTGCTACTATTCTACTTCCATACATTTGTCCTTTTTTCACATCATCATTTAGTTCTTTTTTGTTGAAACTGTAAACATTTTTATTTATATTTTTATATATTTTTCTCTCATTTATAATCAAAATTGATCATCACCAAATATTTTCTCATAGTTTCCATTAATGACATTAGCACTGATTAAAAAGTGTCCACTGATGGAAAACATGTTTTCATTGTTTTGTATTAGTCATCATTAATGTCTAAGCAATTCATCTGATTTGACTGGGAACATGGAGAAGGTAGTTTTTCTGCCTCCTGAGCAGCAGCAAATCATATCAGATTCAGACTTTCATATTGTATAAAAAAGGCCACGGGCTCCCACTTTTATCAATGCAGCTCTCTACAGTACACAGCCTGGCAGGTGGTCTGGGTATCTGGTGTGTGTTCTTTGGCAGTTATGAGGCCGAAGTTGACAGTATTAAAGTAAAAAATAAAAAATAAAAATAAAATATTAAATAAGCTGTGTGAATTTACATCCCATTAGCAAGCGGCTAATGGGATCCTAACTGCCTGCTAGCTTTTATGCCTTTTTTAAAAACTTTTAAACTTCTTCCCTTTCGGGATAGTAGCTACTTGCAAACTTGTTGTGGTGTTTATTTCTAATTTGACCAGGTATCCGCTGTAATCTAAAATTATAATTTTCTCTTGAATCTAACCTGCTTTTTTCCTCGTAAATGTTTTAATCATGCAGCAGCAGCAGCAGATCAAAAGTGAGTGAAGACACAGAGGTCAAAAGATCATCTGCTCGGCTTGTCCCTATAGGGATCGCCACAGCAGAACATGAACCGCATGTTGAGTTGGCAAAGGTTTTTATGCCGGATGCCCTTCCTACCTCATACATTGCTTTGTTATTTTTGTTAGCTCTTTCATTCATCAGTTGGAAGCACAATATCTAAACAAATATCTACAGAGCATCTGGACCCAAATTAATTTATTATCCCATTTAAGTTTTACAACTCCAGTCTTGTATTGTATTTTAATTTGCTGCTTGTCTAATTCCAAGCTTCAATCCAGACAAAATGACCAGGTCAAATATGCAGAAGAGAGTACAAGAACATTTTGTGATCATTAAACATCTCTTGGAGAACAGTAAATCTTTATTTAGTAACTGAAGGAATATGGCACATGTATAAACCTGCCAAGAGAAGGACCTCCTCAAAAAGTGACATTCCTACAGTATGACTCATACAATATGATAACTTTAAAAAATAATTCACAACATTATTATTTAGCATTTGCATATAGTCAAAAAGTGTATGCCCAAACAGTGCAGAGCATGTAAATAACAGGCTAGAGGCCATAACATTGCAGCCGTATGTTTTATGCCCAGTAAGAGTAAAAGTGTAAAGATTAAAAAGCATAAGCTTCTTTGTCAAGAGATCCAGCTCAACAGCAGTGTACGCCCCCACAGATCAAGAGACACTCAACAGGAACCCAGCTAAAGGGGAAAGTTGTGAAAAGCTCAACTTTGATGCAGTGAGAACCAATCATAATCATCTTGATTTGAGCATGATTGCATAGCATAGGGTAGGTTTACACCCCGTAATGGATTTACTGTATTAACACAGAGAAATTGTTGCTGTCTTTGTTTCCTGATAACATACAAAACATGCAACATATTTTTTCTTTACCCAGCTGAAAATTTTCCTTGGGTCCCACACCAATGGCCCAAAGTATGTCACATACAGCAACAGTTGTGCCTACATTTAACAAATAAAAAAAAACATGTCATGGATGGAAGGAGTATGAAAACTAGTCTCTTTAGCTCCTGTGCACTTGTACACATTCCTAAAATGCCTATTTCTTCTCACACATTAGTTACTTTCTGGGTTCTGCCATTTAATCTGCCTCTGTATAGGAGTTATAATTCATTCTTGAGAAAGGCAGATGCGTGCAGATGAGATTCTGTGTAAAGACTAAAGAGCCGGAAAGCAATTGTTTTAGGAGTTTAAGGCTGCAGAATAAATTGATAAACCATTTCTGTATGTTATGTTAAATTAAACTGAATTGAACGGAACTGAATTGTGTCAAGTGAGAGTAGAAAACCTGAAGTGGAATTATTGAAGTTGGATTATTCCCTGTGTTTTGTTGAACTGGTTGATCACTGAGCTTTTTGGTGGGGTCAGTGTAAATATATGGACTTTCCAATTTCAAAACTTGTATCAGTTGTCCTTGTTTTGATGGACATTTTTTTGTTCATTTATTATGATTACAGGGTGTATTTGCAGGGTTTTGTCTTTTACTATGAACTGACATCTTAAATCTTAAAGGGAAGGACAGAGATGTGGCTGGTATTCCATACAAAAGACAAGGAATTCAGTCAAACTGCAATAAGTTCAATAAGGAGAGGGAACTTCAACATTTGAGTCTGAAAAGAGTGAAAGCCAGAGTGAAGTTAAACAACAGCTTCTGCAAAGTGATTAGGTCAAGGAAAGCGGGGGAACTGGTTATTGGTGAAAGGTAAGATAAGAGAAAACTTTATCCAGATCCCACAATTGGGAAATTCCAATGTCTGATAGATAAAGCTTAGAAATTAATAAAAGGAAAGAGTCGGTTTCGGAGGAATTCCCAACAAAAAAGAGGTCAAATGTTGTCGTTACTGAGCATTTGTCCAAGTTTGATTAGTTGGTAGAGACCACAAACAGAGCGAATAGAGGGAGTATTTTGGACTTGAATGAATGATAGTGGTATTTTAATTAGTAGCCATTACTCATTCGTTTGTAACTGTAATGATCAGAATGACAGCATGTCTGAGAAAGACTGAAAATGAAGCTTTTTCTCTCTTATATTCTGTTTCGAGGAGGCTTAATTGGTTAAGAACATGACAAACATTGCAATACACTGAGCAAGCAGTCTTGCTAATGTACACCGATACACAAACTGAGTGAATCTACACAAATGTTACAGGAATATCTTCTATTCTAGGTTTATTGGGGCTTTTAGGCTGTAGGTTTTACATCTGTATTAATGAAACAGAAAAGATCATATTTTGGACCATTTTAGTGTAACACTGAAGGATTACAGAGGTGAAAAAAATGAAAGAACCGTGTTTGACCATGCAGTCACGATGTTGGGGCAACTATGACAGTTTTTGGTTCGAAACCTGGCTACTCCCATCAAAGTGTCCTTGAGCAAGACACTGAACCCCTACTTAGCTGCTCCTTTTGAGCATTGGCTGGCTGCATAGCATCTCCCCCAACGGTGTGTGAATGAGAAGCAGTGTGAAGCGCTTTGGGTACCAATTGGTAGAAAAGTGCTATATAAGTGCAGACCATTCACTATTTCATTAGATATAGTCTGTTTGTATTTGTATTAAGCCTAATGACCAAAATATGTCACAGCCTGTGGATAGTGAACATAAAATGAACTCATGTTACTCCTATGTTTTTGTTTTTTCGAAATGGGATTCAGAACTTTAGAGCCCACCTTGACTCATATGACTGAAATCTTGTTGTAACCCGATGCTCTATGAAACATTGGGTAAATGTTTTGTCAGACATGTTAATGTCTCTCATGTGTAGGTAAATTAGATTGACGGACACATTGTGCTGTACTGACCATTACTCATCCAACCAACAGCTCATCGAAAATCACTTTCACCCAAATCCCTGTATCACAAGACATTTAGTTGTCACACACTTGTTAATCCTATAGTTCATGAATGCCCAAAATGTTCAGTCCACAAAGAGTTCAGATATTTCTGTCTGGATGAAAATGGTGGATTAACCATAATAAAACCCTCCCTTGATTCAAATCCAGTATGATAGCTAAAAAGCAACATCTTTGGTCTTCCTCTGGACCTCCTGCCTGGCAGCTCCTGGCATCTCGATCTGGCTGCTCTGACTTTAACTCAGAAACATCTAACTTGTGCTGCCCTCTGATGCACTCATTCCTTATCTTATCCATCCTGGTCACTCCCAAAGAGAACCTCAACATATTAAGCTCTGCTACCTCCAGCTCTGCCTCCTGTCTTTTCTTCAGTGCCACTGTCTCTAAGCCGAACAACATCTCTGGTCTCACCCCCGTCTCGAACACCTTTCCTTTTATTTTGGCTGATACTCTTTTACCACACAACACACCTGACACTTCCTCCACCCGTTCTAAACTGTGATGAAAAGCAGCATCTTGGTCTAAATGTTGGTCCTATATTATAGGACATATTTTTTCTGTGCTTCTTAGCATTAATTCTTCTTTTCTTCTGGAGGGGTGAAAGGCATTCAAAAAAGCTATGAGTCTTGTAAACTGCAATTATTGACTTTATGGCTCTGGGTTAACTGGCCCTGACATACTCCATGACAGGATACCACTGTGACCCAGTATGAGCAGAGTGAGAATTGACAGGATTGCAGAGCAGGCAGCAGACTAAACATGTTGGGGCCCAAGTTGCAACCAAGTGTTAAACTGTGAACGTAGCAGCTGGAATGCATCTCTGTGTGCTCTTACATCCCTGCACATACACAAAATACGATTGAGCCAATCATAGCTACACTTATGGTCAGTCAGGTAAGACTGTTGGTCTTACCCCAGGTTACATTTGTGCTGTGAAAACTAATAAATTCTATTCAAAAAGTTGGTGATATTCTTAATGTGGACAAAAAAGATAAACATACCTTTACTTTTTGTGGTTCTACAGTTAAAGGATAACAAGAAGGAGGGAAGAATAATAAGCCTGCAGGCATTGTGCTGACATTACTGTTGGTCTGTCGCCAGCTATTTTTCGTTTTACATCACAGAAGGAGTTAGAAAACAATATGAGCCATGATGTAAAATATATCGCTTGAATGCCCTTAAAACATGCTCAGTCTCATTTCTAACATATATTACGGCAGCAGCCATGCAAAAAATTAGAACTGGAACTGCTCACACTGCAAGACAATTCACCAAAAATCCCAGAAATTCAACTGATCATGCAGTAGCAGGATCGTTAGTTTTTCAGACTGGACACTAGCTCATATGGGTATCAAATGACAACACCTCAGGTTGAAATACAGGCCAATTCTGAATTAATTTAGCCATGACTGAATCAGGGCTAAAATCTGTAAATTATTTTAAATTATGCTTTGCTATGCAACAAGCAACAGGTTGCTTAAAGGTCTGTTTGTTTTCTTTTCCTCTCCATGTTTAGTTTGATAGGGCATCTTATAAACGGACAGATACTTTGCAGTTGTGGCAAAAGTTCTCTGTTAAAAATCTCAATTGAAAATCTTCAAAATTCTGTGGATCTGTCACCAACAGACAAATGCAGAATGAGGTTGCAAACCCATATCACTGAAAAAGAGCTGGAAAGTTATCGAAAAGTAGTATATCAAAATCTAATTAGGACATGCAGGCTATGAAAAGAATAATAATAAGGCAAAGAGGATGAAATTCATAAACACTGTTCCTGTGACAGCAAATCTAAACTTAATTGTCATGAGATTAAAGTATAAGAGCAGGATGTACAACTCTTAACTCTGTAATATCTTCCATGTGACACCAACTAGAAAAAAATTATTATATATTACTATTATATATTACTGGAATAATTAATATCAAATGAAAAAAAGTTAAATCTCATAACTCTGGAAACAGCTATGTTTTCCAAATGTGCAATTCTGCTTTGAACACAGTTTAAAGCGCAGGCTGTGATATCCAGCCATGGGTTTTGTGGAGATGGAAAAACCAGAGGATTTAGGGTGATTCAGCATGTGTAACTGTATAACTTTCTTTTTTCTCTCGCGTGTTGTTTGCTTAGAGAGCAGTCAGGAAATGTAGAAGAGTACATGTGCATGCTGTGCAGCTTCACACTGTGTGTACTCCAGATGATCTAAGTCTGTTCACCATATGAGAATCTTTACAGGAGTGGTGCCACATGGCAATCACACACAGCCGGAGTCATTTGTTATATTTGGTAGTACGTCTTCACAGCTTAGGCATTACAGTGCTTATTAAAACATCTTGATAAAAACTCTACATAACACTCGTTGGGGGGCATGAACATATTTAATTTACTTACTAAAAACATTTTTTTTTTCTTTTTACGATCAAGGATGGTAAAGATTCATTGCGGCCAGCTCATCTCTTGGAGTTTTGGAGAATGCAGATGCACAGCTTCACTGGTGTCAGTGTTATCCACATTTTTGCATTTCGGTTCTGATTGACTTCAACTTTGCCAGCAGAAAGAATCTGAGTTGTGCTTGGAAATCTTGGATGCTGTGCCCTTCATACCCAGGGAGAGGGACTATCTTACTTATCAGTTCACACTTCTAAACCCAGCAACTGTGATGGTAAAGAATGATACTTTTAATGATACAGTTTTTTAAACAACAAATGCATATTCAGATATCTTTCTGAGAAGGACTTATTTCAGGAACACAATGCCAAACCACATTCCACATGTGTTACAGCAGCATGGCTCAATAGTCAGCTTTTGAAAAAAATTTGGATCATTATGAAGTGGAAAATACAACAAAGAGACCCAAACAGCTGAAATCTTTTATCAAGCAAGAACGGGAAAACATTTGCAACAAAAACATTTTAAAAATTCAGTTACATCATTTCAGTGTGTTTATATTATTTCCAAATGATTTGCAAATCTGCTGCTCACACTGTTCTGTTCACGGAAACCTACTGTATGTCATAGAATCAAAAAGTACCGATTAGTTATTAGCTGTGAAATTGAGTAACAACTAGAAACACATGGTTGATTTTGTGTAAGGATGACTTTTGTTGCTTCTATATTAAAAAGCAAATGCTACTTACATTAGTATAGTCAAGACTTTAGTAATTTAGTGCTTAGTGACTGTTTTTTCAATTATAACCAAGTAATCTACATTTTGCAATACATCATTACAGGTTAAATAATATAATCTAACCATGAGAATATGATTATTCAAATTTCTAAGAATTCTGCAGTTTTTTGATAAACAAAACACACAGAACTGAACAAATATGCTTGACTCATGATGACGACTAAATGAAATACACGATAAACACACCCTTGCATATAAAAGTACAAACAATGGCTGACTTTCATGGAACATTACCATTACCAGACCATTCCATATTATCATCTCAACAGAGTTATTTTAAACTACTCTACTCTACTATGATTTATAAAAAAAAATTGTCATATCAGCCCCACCAGTGAGCTTCCATTCTTTGAGTTAATGGTGAGGTTGTAGAGCAGTCTACCTTTGGCCTATAAGGAGCAGGTGTTAGTTGTAAATTTGTTTGTACAAAGTAACAATACAGCATCAAAATAGTTGACTCCCTGGGAACTTCAGATTGATTTATGCATATGTGTTTTCTAAGTAAGGGTTATTTGTTCTGATATTTTGTGGTACTTCTATATATTTTGCTAAGGAATAAAATGTTCATTGGGACTGACTTGGTGCATAACCAGTTACAATTCTCTTTTGCGATTCAATGACTGGAAAGATGTTTTCTGATCTGCCACCAGATCACCAGACTAACAACGTCAGCAATTAGTTTTTATATATCGTTTTTTATTCTGTCCAGGTAACTTACATTTCAAACCGGGTTAAATTAAAACATTAAATAATCAGTTTCTTCTGTTTTGTTTAAAATTAATTCCTGTTTGGCAGTAAACTCATTTTCTGCTAGAGTCAAGTCCTGATTGGCATATTTTCATAAAGTTAAGCTTTCTTCAAACTTTTCCTTTAAAGGGTTGTTTGTCTGGTGTACTGAGCGACTGTTGGGTTTCAAATTACAAGAAATTTTTGCTGTCCCATTCATCTTCAGTAGCCTAAGGCTACTGCGGAAGCAGAAAGTAGGAGAAACCAAATGTGACAGTCTGTGTTGAAACTCTTCTTGTTTCTGTGTGCAAATACTGTAATGCATGTGTCCTGTTGCATCCATGCTCTTTAGTCTTTATAAACTCATTGATTATCTTATTATTTTAGAATTTTTTAATAGTATTTTTAAGAGTTATGTGCCGGGTCTATACCCACAGTTACACAATTTAACAGGTTTAAGGGCATGCATGGGTTTTTGTGGAGCCTCTAAAGAGATAGCAGAACCTCTCAGAAACAATAGCAGCACCACTCAATCAATTAGGCCTTTATGGTAGCTAGACAGGAGGCACCAGGAGACTATTGAGGTTTGCCCAAAGTAATTTAAGGACATTGAGAGCATAAAGAAATTAAACTTCTGAGACAATAACCAAAATGGACAGAATGAGAACTGTCTCATTTCTTTCATGTTTGTGTTGAGTGTATAAACACTGTGAATCTTTTCAATGAGGTGCTGTCTGAAATGTGCTCCATTATCGCCATTTGTGAAAAACTGGAAGCCCTTTAAGTGAACTGGCTTTCAGTACTGTTTTCCATCATGGGATTGTAATATTAAACGCTAATGTGTGTAACATGGATAAAAAACCATTTTAAAGTAAGGATTACAAGTAAAACACAGGATTATGACGGGCAAACAAATAGTATAACCTTTATCCAGTATCTTAAAATGCAATCGCAAGTCCTTATTATTGAGCTTAAAGAACTAAAAGATTACAAGATTCTAAATGCACTGATACAGTATGGCCAAACATTCCTGCATGTAAAAGTCACCACTAAGAGACAACCAGACCCAGAAATTTTGTTTATCCAGAAAGAAAATAAGAAAGGTCTATAAAAAAACCAATAAAATTATGACTAAAGGTACACACAATTGTTTCAGACAGGCATTACAATTATTAAACAGCTCTGAAATGCTCGAAGTAACTTTGCTATGAAGTAACAGATCCTGTCCAAAGGAAGAAGAGGGGGCAGGGGGGAGGCTTGTGTTTGTAGCAGAGGAACTGAGTTTTTCCAGAGTCTAAAGTTTGCAAGGAGATACTTTTATAAAAGCAGCATATTTCTCCTTTTGGCTTCACAGTCGAGTGAAGCTGTTGTCACCACTGTCCCCATACAGTTGTCCAGTCACTACACATACACCCTCATAAGATTATTAGAGGACACACCTGTATTTTTTCTACTGAAATAGAATTAGGAGTCTTGTAGAGATCTTGTGAAGTATGCAAGTAATCCATCAGTGCCTGTCGGGGCTGGACTTCCTCTCATATCCCTCCTTTCCCTACAGCCAACACATTCTACATAAAGAATCTGGAAAGTGTGAGACAGTCAGACACTCCTGTCATGCCCACGCTTCTTAATCTCTGCTACTTGTAGGATCCTCACAAAAGGAGACAAAATTGACTTTGTATTAAATAAACTTTGGTTCTTGTGTTTGGCTAAAATTTGGATATACCTGGCAACAAATAGATGAAAGCCAAACTACCTCTGCACCACCCATAACTTTCTACAAGAGAGCTGGAGAATACTGTGATGTTCTGTTTGACCACCTGCAATCTAGTGTAAACTTAGAAAGTAGCTGCAAGAAATTATGGCTGAATGCATTGAGATTTCCATTTGCTGGCTTTAAAGCTACCTTTTGTGTTTATTAGACTATATGTAATAGATCACATGCAGAATGGACACAATAAACTCAAAAACGGAATAAAAACGTATAATTTTGTTCTCCAACGAGGGTCAAGTGGGCAAAGACAATGTAAACTGTTATCTTCCAGCTTTTTATTCACTGAACACACCTGATCGAGGCAATGATCAGTGGGTAGTTGGAAAACTATCCTGCTCTACCCACTGGGGAGGCAGCTTCATTTAAACATAGATGATTGCTTGTTGTGTGTGTGTGCACCTAAGATGATTGGCTGGGATTAACATTTTGTCAAAGAAAAAATTCCCAGCATCTTGCGTTCTGAACAAATACAGATTAACTTCAAACTTGGATATATTGAAATAAACATACAAACTTGATTATGTATTTTTATAACACAGATTTAATTACGGTACATTTACATAACCTCAGATTTATTCTTTTCAGTGAGGTAATGTTGACAAAGATGAGATGTGAAATCATTTAAACTATATTTTATTTTGAAACAAGCTAAATTGAACTTGTAAATGAATCTGCAGGCTGGATGTGCCCTGATATAAAGTGTGTCAACAAGCCTACATTTTTCACTTCAGTCAAAATGTTTTATTGTTCTTGTTCTTTTTTCTTGCCCATTGGCAATAAACAATAAAATCAGAATTAGGCACTCAAACACAGCACTTATAGCACTTATATTCTGTGCCTGCCTGAGGGAATATAACTATATAGCCTCTTGACTTTGTTGTTTGCTTGCTTTCATTTGATTAGTTTTTTTTTGTGCTTCATTTTTAGTTTTTTGTTTTTTTTTGGTCATGTGAACTGATTTGGTAAACTTCCAAAAGCCAATCAGAGTGGTCTCTCTCTTTCTGTCAACAGGGGTCTGACAAGTGTCAACAGTGAGGGACACACTGCAAAAACTAGGGTGACACAACTTTACTGCCTTTTACACTGACCCAAAAACAATAACACAATGTCAAGCTTTATAACACACATTTAGGGCCTAGCACAATATGGGGGGCTCCACTAAAACAACACAGCGACATTAAAAAAAGTAAAAAAAAAAATGTTTTTGAGGCAAACCTGAAGTTTGAAACAACACACCCCCACCATTTAACTTTTATCTTATTTTAACATAGGACAAACGTCCGTCTGAAAGTAACCGAACTCCACTGTAAGAGCATCGTGTTGTCTCTGATCTCAACAGTTTAAAGTAGAAAATAATCCAGATGCTCCATTAAAAACCTTGTAATGTAACCACACACTGCTTTTAGAAAGACCTGCTCCAACAGCATTGTTATGACTGCCCAATAGAGGTCTGGTGAACTATACCCAAGTGGACTTCATTGTGGTTTCCACATCACAATGAATAAAGCTGATGGATTTGAAGCTGGAAGCAGTTAAAGCAGTCTGATTGATGCACAACTCAGCTACTTGCACTGTAGTGAAATCCCAGTTCGAAAATGTAAATAGATCAGGAAATGACCTACAATCAATAATGACAAATGATATGATGATTGTGTTGTTTTTTTAGATACTGGACCAGTTTATACACTGAGATGTATTACTACTAAACAGTTATAGGCCACCTAAATGCTGACTATCGATGCCTGTAACACAGCTGACTTGGGTTAACATTTAGAATATTATTGTTAGAATAATTTGCTCAGACTGAGATTACTGTCATGGTTCTAATCTTAGGTTTTTAGTTTCCCCCACTCACTAACTCTCGAGCCCCAATTCCTTTGTCAGTTTTACCTCCATTAACCTGCCATTCATTGCCTGCAATCATGCACAGTATTTAAAACTGCAGCTTTCACTCACACTGTGATGGATTGTTCTACTTGGATCTACTCTTGCTTTGGACCTTTCTGCTGTTTCTTACAGTTTATACTGGATTCATTCCTTCCAGATAATATACCCCATTCTTCGTTTTTTGTTGACAATTTAACATGATCCCAGATGTGTTTGTTTATGTCAAGCTTGTTGTCCTAGCAACAGATCCAAAGTCTCAGAACTAATTAGGAGCTGTTTTTTTCTCAGGTTTAGTCAATTTGAACAAGAAAACCTATCAGATTTGAATGGTGTTGGACCAGGAAGTTCACCCAGCTGTGGATGTGCAGTATAGAGGCCTGATGTTACTTTCTGTTTCTGCTTTTGCTCTTACTCTGGAGGTCTGCTTTAACTCCCTTTAACTCCCTTTAATTTTCTCCTAATATTTTCTGTTACCTTGACATTATTGGCTCTCATTAAACTCTTTAACTTACCTTTATATGCTCTGTCAAGTGTCTGTCCACTTACCTGATTGTACCAATTTCCCTTTAAACTTGAGATGTAAACGATGTGTGTGTGTGTGGGTGAGGACAAGTGCACATGAATGCATGTCCATCTACATGTGTGTGGAGGTCTAAAGGTTACCCCTTCATCATTCCACTGCAGCTGAGCACCTTCCATGGCAGCCACCACCATGGGTGTGTTGTGTGAATGGGTGAATGAGAAGCTACATTGTGATGCGCTTTGGATAAAAGTGCTATATAGTGGTCATTTACCATTTACTTCACCTGGGACCCATCAACTGTGCATAAACCTTTGCTGAATATTAGCAAATGTGGATATTTGTCAGAATAGTTTTTCAAAGATTAAAATATTGAAGCTGCTAGAATAACTTGAGATAAACCAGTGCACCCATACATAGCCTAACTCTACCCTTCACTGCCCACTGCTTGTTATTGTGACACAACTGGAAATAACCATGAATGTCAATCTTATGAAATGTGGTTTAAAAAAGCTTCATGTTTCTAATTGCCCCTTCCACAAAATTCTAAAACACATTTCATTGTGATTTTGTCCAAAATACCTTACAAACCAAGTGCATTTTACTTTTACAAGTTGAAAACTTAAGCTGACACCCACCTCACCACTCAGAACAAAAGCCAGACCTGATCCATTATTTATTTTGTATGAAGTAAAGCCACAGAAATGCATGTGCAAATGCCATGCTGAACATCTGGTGCAACCCGCTTATATGATATCATCCAACAGCCATGCTTATAAGTAGAGGTGTACAAAGAAAATACAACTCTAGTAAAATTCTGAGAAGCAACTTTAGCCTTCTTAATCATTTCTGATAAAAGCCTGTGGCATTATCAGGGTTCACTATTTAGTGTGTACAAAATGCTGCCAAGAAATTCTTATTTTTAAGTTGGTATACAGTGGGTGCTACTCCGTACAACAGTACATGTTGGTGAAAAAACGTTTATACCTTTATAGTTGTTTGTAGACCTGCTGACACATTTAAATAGCACAACACAACACACAACTTTTACTCTAAAAGATGAATTATACTTTGTACGTACACCAGACGAGACCACTTAGGAGCTTCATGTTCACTAGAACCTGTGCATTGTCCACATTGTCTTATAGTCTGATACTTTTATGTGTCTTTATCTTGTGTGGTTTTTGCTTATACACCTTTTTCAAATTTCAACCATCTGTAAAGGAATTTCAATTGCAGTATCTGTATGAAAGTTGCTATATAAATAAAATTTTCATTGGTTGATTTCATCTGGTGTTGTACAAATTGTACCATTTAGCTGTTTGTACGTACTGTGGATATTTTTATATACATTATTAACTGAAAAACAAAATCTACAATAAATGTGTCCAAATATGCAGTATGGAACAGGAATGCAGTTACACATTTCTGTGGGTTATTTTATAGTATTGTGGTTAATTTGGGTGCATCATAAGAGGTAATACCATAAGGATTAAGTCATTCTGTATGCCATGGCTCTGTGGGAATGTTGCTGTTAACATAAATGTTGGAACGCAGGCTTAATGACAACCTGAAAGAGTTTGACAAAAAAAAGTCACAAAGTGAAGCTGGAGACTCACGACCTCCTGTTTTTGTCAATTAAAGCTCGTACAGTTCAGAAAGCAGACAGACACATTGTGAAAAACTGCAGAGTTTCTGTATGGGGAGTGACAACCATGATATCATCCTGCATCTCCAGTCTATGTAAAATATCTTGGTGTGGGGGGGTGCATTTCACCGCAGGTCCTAAAGAAGTATCCCAAGCTGGTGCAAAAAAAAAAACAAAACTTGGTTCTGGCTGTTGTTCTTATTATAGGGCTAAATCTACAGATACTTCTCATTTCTAAGTGAAATGAGTCAAAGTGTCTCTCTAGTCTTTACTGTTACATGACCTCCATATATGCCAAATGTCAGATGTCCAAATTCCAACCAGTGTAAATGGAACTGAGTTGTCACACTAAATGGTAAATAGTTGTTTATATAGTGCTCTTACTAGTGGAGAGGTCATAACACAAAACACATACTTTCTTACTATAGTAACAACATGAGTGTGAAACGATCATCAATAAAGCACCAGAGTAGATCCCTGGTTTCCTGTGGAAAAGTCCTGTGACCATCTGCCAGCCCTTCAACCTCCCTATAAAACTTTTTCTCTTCATATTTTACGTCATTGCTTTTGGGTATCAGATTTTTAGGTGTCGGAGTTTCCAGTTAACCACACTGAAATCTCTCAGCGCCATTCACTGATGTGAGCGGGTACCCAAAGCATCAGCATCTAGCACAGAAGGGACTGGACAAAGCGACACTTTGTGACGCCTCAGAAATGAGAACAGGCTAAAATGACATATGTTTTACAAAATATTGTACATTCTGATGAAATACAGCAGTTTAAGTAATGTCATTGATGTGATGCATTTATTTATAAATGTAGAAAAAAATAAGAAGTAAAGGCTTCTCTAATTCCTAATTATAACCATCTGTGTATTTTGTAAATACTGTAAACACAGACAGAAGTCTCCATCTACTGACACATGAGGTCAGTGACGCCAAGTTTTATGTTAAAGGTTTCTGCTTAATTCAGCAAGCAGACAGATCAACCATGCAAGAGAATAATTTTAAGTCATCCACTCCTGTGGTTATCTCATTATATGAAATCTGAGTTCTGTTGTGGTCACAGTATTGGCTTGAATTCTTTGGACCACCACTGTTTCCCATTTCTTTAGAGACAGAACCTCTTGTTGCTGTACAGCCTTTGTGGTTTACCACAATCCCTTAACACAAATCCCTGCCTCATTTTAAGAAATCAAATGCTGCTAGAATATGTCAAATGTACATGGTTCGAGCTTTGCTGCAGTGTAACATATTCCTATTTAATATTACTGTAGCTTTGATTAGCAATTTGTTGCACACGTACACACATGCACATTCTCTACTCTCTTCATGTAGATTGGCAATGTGTATAGTGTAGAAGCAAATTGTATCCCAGTCAAATGATGAAAGAAAGAGGCACTTATTAGTTCCATGCACATTCACAGAGGACAAGGTCTTGATGTTCCTAAAGCGTTAGCATGTTTCACAAAGGTCTCAAGGTCTCTTTTCACGTGCATACTTCCAGTTATACATGGAAGGTTTCATTGTATAGTATGTGCGTATGATTAATGGTTCAAAGTGATGCTGCCATGAATACTGGTGATGTAAAACTGGAGATTTGTGTTATACTAGTGCAGTTCTTCTTTATGAAATGTTTCTTAGTGGTAATTTTACGTCTCAGTTGATTACATAAAGGATAATGTCAACAGCTATAGAACAGGCATATCCAGGTTGCAGACTGACAGACACCGAATATGGGTAGAGGCAATTCATTGTTGGTTTTGATGTAAGTATAGGAATTTAAATTTAATAAATAAAACGTAGTCCTGGCTGCACAGTGAAGCTAAATGATAAAAACTCCTAAATATAGGGTTTTTTTTGACAAGCTATTAATAGGTTAGCTTGTACCCACAGCCATACAAGATAAATCCTCCCTTTATGTGTGTGGAGGTGTTATGTGTCCTATATATATATATATATATATATATATATATATATATGTGTGTGTGTGTCTTTGGGCCAGGAAACACCAATATCAAAGGAAATCCAGTCATGGATGACTGTTACTGTGTATGGTTTTGTTTTGGATCCCTCTCAGTTCCCATCCAAGCTGAGCTAAGAAGTCCAGTGTTTAAGTGTGTGAGATTCCAGCACACATGGGGATGCAAGTGTAGGTACAGGATATAAAACAAATAGAAAACACTCACTACAAAAGGCAGGAGGAATAACTAACATTTAAAAGAAAAAAAAGGCTCACTACAGAAAGTAGGAGGAATAGCTAACAATTTATAAAACAACACACTCACTACAAAAGGCAGGAAAACAATAGAAATTAAAGTCCTTATAAAACAAGAATAGATGACTTATATGAATCAGGTGTGTTGACCGGTGCCAGAGAAGGAACGGAAAACCAAGAGGGACTGGAGACAGACTGAGGTGGAACAGAGTGATGGGAAGCCTCAGCTGGTGGGGAGGAGAACTGCAGGGACACATACAAACACAAGATATAGCAACAAAAGACACAGGAACAAATTAAATCTAACCAAAAAAAATGAAAAACCTAACTTGTTATCCTAACGTGTAATCTCGAAATACGTCAGTGATTAATATCTGTGCAGGTTACATCAGTTTTTGTTTCTCTCTTCCTCTTCTCAACATGACCCATAATACCTTGTGAAATCATGAAGTCCCCCGCCAACATCATCAGAGTCTAGTGTTTCATATCTTTTCCAATGGTGCTTTTTCATCCAGCACTGTCACATTGAAAACAGATGCTGTAGTTAGCGTGAGAGCACCTGTCATAACAAGTGCCTTTTACTGCTTGTGCAAATGCAGGCTTGACCACATGTTTTCCTCACTACACTCTGTTGTTAAAATGCTATAACACAAACACACACATACACACACACACTCATGCCTGTACACAGCCATTTTATGAGCATGGCTATACTGGTTGCACATGTTTCCTGAAAGCATTATGTAATACAGCTCAACCCTGTGATTTAGTGGTGTTCTTAGTTGTTGGCAAAGCAGAGAAAGCAAAATCACTTCCCTTTACCAGTAGCTAAATTATTGGCCAGATTTGAGCTGTAGATAATTATCTGGACTGAATGGTTAAAAAAACTAGAACTAAGCTTGGTAAATCTCTGCTTTCTCAGTCTAAATTCATTACCAAATGACTAGATGGAAATGGCACAGTTACAGTTTTAAACTACCTAAGTGCAACAAAACAAAGATTGAATCTTAATATGAAAACAACCTCTCCTTTATTTCTGTCTGTATTTTTCTGTGTGTGAATGTGTGTGTGTGTGTGTGTGTGTGTGTATGTGAGTGTTTGTGTGTGTGCGCGGGCGGGCGCGCGCGTGTGTCTTTAAAATTGTCTCTGCTCCGTCTGACTGACTTGCTGAGAGATTGTCCTCTGAAACGCTTCCTCCTCAGACAGGCTCATCAGTTGCGGCTGACGCGAACCACTGTAGTGTGAAGTTGTTAAACAAACACTGTGGTTTCTGATTAAAATCACATTGACCAAGTTCACTTACAAGATTTTTTTCTTTTGCAAATGCCTCCCTGTTTCCTCTCTGGCTTTCCTCTGCAGTAAGTCCAGCTCTCAGTTTGACCATTCTATTGCTATTGGCCAGAGCAGAGACTCTTGGCTTCTCCAGCAGATTGCTGCCATTTATCCATTTCATCTTTCTCACATAAAAATTAGTGTTTGTTGTAATAGAGTAAGCAAACATTTAAAATGCAGTCTGTGCAGCCAAGAGAAGTTAGACGTTAGTCATTGTTAGTGTTTTTAGCAGGACAGCAGATGGTGGGGTCCTACTCTCACCTTTTCACCTACCTTTCTGACCATTGGGATTCAGTATATATACACCACAACACTAAAGTCACCATTTGGAGATCAGGAAAAAACCACCAGGAATCAATCAGGATCAAAAATGATATGTGATGTATCTTTAGGTTGCATTAGAGGGCAGCACGGTGGTGGAGTGGTTAGTGCTGCCTGAAGGAAATGCAATTTTGATTCTAACCCCTCCGTCCTTTCGCCGTGATTCGTCCTTCTTCATTTCCTAACAACTCTTGCATCAAAGTAATTCAATAAATATAAAGAAGGGCACAATATTTTGGGCTTACTGTAAAGCAGTGTTTTACAAACCATTAGTTGTTTGCCAACTAAGTTGCAAATTTACATTACTGACTGTTTAAAATGTCTGATTGAATATGCAGGTTTTTAGGATTTAATAAAAAAGATTCATTATTGAACTATTAAATGTATGAAAATAATGAAATAAAACTGTCATTGTACAAACTGGAATTTATATATTTATTAATTGAGTTTTACCTTGTCGTGTCATCGACAATGTTACATACACGGATTTATATTTTTGACTAAATTAATCGTTTAAGTATTTGATCACCATTTATTTATTTGTGAATTGTAACCAGCATGTCACGGGTGGTATTAATGTAGTGGCTTACAGGTGTATATTGAGCCACTCACCTCTATAAAGTTTACTGTATTGCAAGGCTGCAGCTACATGAAGTAAACCATCACTTTTGGAAAAGCTTGTAAAAACCATGTAGTCTGCACTCAGATTTGTCCAACTGTAAAACTGTTACAGACATAAAAACTATAAAACTAAAAGGACTGTAAATACTGGAAAGGCCTGCTGCTTTTCATTACATCCATGATGCTGCAACATTAGGTGAGTAGTTAAACAAAGCCCAGCCCTTATTTTGAAAAGCTTCCATGGCAACCTTAATACATGTAGATGCTGGAAAACCCCTATTTAGTCCTCAATATGTTTTTTTTTTTTCAGTGAGGGGCATAGAGGAGGAAAATGTGAGAGAAATTGATTGTTATCTTGAAGACAGAACAGAGTGGACAGGGCTGGGTTAATATGATCCTTTAATTAAAATGCCTTAAGTTTTTACATTTACATTTAGTCATTTGGCAAACACTTTTATCCAAAAGCGACCTACAAATGAGGTACAAGGCAAGCAAAAATCTAAGTCAAGAAGTAAACATCAAAGCAAAGTCAAAAGTGTGGTCAAGCACCAAACTAGGGCAGGACATATACTGGACAAATAAGTGCTGTTTGAAAATTTTTTTTGGTTTCAGAGGTAGCTGAATTTCTGTCATTTCTCTTGAGTCTGTTTTTATCAGGTAGAAAGTTTGACATAACAAAGGCACACATTAGTCCGGTTCCAAAGAGGGAGTGGTTTTAGCTGTAGCCAATTAAAACCATATATGAGGTACCTGTGGGCTGGAGTGTCAGCACAGGCCCTTGTGTTCCAGCATCCTCGTGTAAAGACCAGCGAGTCTACCTGCACATTTCCACCGAGCGAGGACATTAAAACATGCTTTATTTCCAATTTTCTTTACATCTTCTGTTTGTTTACTTGGTTTACATTACCTCTTTCTACTCTAGAAAGCCAGTTTCTTTGTTTTTACCATGTGGTTTCAGCAGATCCCCCAGAGATGCAGGACATGGCGTCCTACTAGAAGAAGACATAATTCCCACCTGTGCGCTTTGTCACCAGCCTCTTTTTCCTCTTGCCCTATGGAACTGCTAGTCTGCAGTGAACAAGGCTGACTTCATTCCAGCCTTTGCTACACATTGAGCTGTTTAAATGGTCTGCACTGCACTTATATAGCACTTTTCTACCTATTGGCACTCAAAGCGCTTTACACTGCTTCTTATTTACCTATTCACACACACATTCACACACAAACTCATACACCGATGGGGGAGCTGATATGCAGCTGGCCAACATTCACTGGGAGCAACTAAGTTGGGGTTCAGTGTCTTGCTCAAGGACACTTCGACACGTGACCAGAGGAGCCAGGGATTGAACCAACAACTGTGAGATTGGTGGACAACCACTCTACCTTCCTGCACCACAGTCGCACAGCAGTTAAATGAGTCGCACAATCCTCCTCTCTGACCCTCTGACAACCTGCTCTCTGGGATTTCTTCGATCCCTTCCACTCTCCTTCAAGCAGTTGCACCCGCACTAATGCAAGCTATTACACAAATTATCAACACATATCTCACAGCAGGCACTTTTCCAACCTCATTCAAGCATCCCAGTGGGGTACACTGCCTAAGAAGTCTTCTCTTGATCCCTCCCTTGTGGAGAATTACCAACCTATATCTCAATCCACTCTCAGACTTTCTTTTCAAGAACAACTTCCTCCATGTCAACCAGTCTGTCTTCAAGAGGGGTCTGGATCAGCTCTAGCCTGGCTTCGGTCTTACCTATCGGGACGAACCTTCAACGTATCCTGGCAGGGGCATGTTTCTCACTCTTATAGCCTCTCTACCGGTGTGCCGCAGGGTTCAGTTCTTGGTCCTCTTCTTTTTTCTGTCTATACTACATGCCTGGGTTCTATCATCTGCTCACATGGCCTTTCCTATGACTGCTATGATGATCACATACAGCTCTTCCTGTCCTTTCCACTGGACGACTCCTCTGTGTCATCACGCATTTCTTCCTGTCTCTCTGACATCTCTGCCTGGATGAGTGACTAAAGGTAAATATTTCCATTTCATGAGAGGCAAGTGAAAGAAACCGGAGAAAGTAAGTTTTTTTTAAATAATAGATTTAAGTGAATAGGAAGGTGCGGAAGAATTCTGTTGTCAGCTGTTGGTAGTGAGGTTGCTGAGCGTGCTGAGCGAGTTTGGTAGCTCGTTCGACCATCCTGGGACCACGAGCTGAAGACTTTTGCTTGGAGTCTTCTGTGCTGTGCTGGGACCACCAGACTTCGTTCATTGGCAGAGAGCAGTGGATGGGAGGGACTGTAGACTGTAGTTTAGTTTTTATTGGACAGTGTCACCTTATAACAGAAAGACCAATGATTTAAAGGTGAACAGAGGTAGTTATTTTTTTGTAGGACATGTTTGAAGTCTAACTCACAAACTCACATTTTTTTGGGAATAGGACTTATATTTATAGTATTGAATTATTTATAATGTATACATTTTTCTTTAAATCATAAACAAATGCTTTTACTTTCCATATCTACTACTACTCTCCTTTCGGCTTATCCCATGAGTTCAGGGTCGCCACAGCGGATCATTGTCCGCATGTTGATTTGGCACAGTTTTTACGCCGGATGCCCTTCCTGATGCAACCCTCCCCAATTTCTACCGGGCTTGGACCGGCACTGCATCGCTGGGGAGGGGGAATGGGCTGTTAGGGGTTCAGGGTCTTGCCCAGGGATACTTCGACATATAGCCAGGGCCGGGGATTGAACCACCCACCCTGCGGTCCTTAAGCCACTGCCTTTACCAACTGAGCTATAGCCCCCCCTAAATACATTTTGGATCTGGTCTAATTTTACCTTTGTCTCTTAGGTTTGTAAATAGGACATAATTAAAACCAAGCACTACTAAAATCACACATAGGACTGAGTGTAAATTACATTATGCAATCATTTGAGGACACTCGGTCCTCACATAAAACAAGATTGGTATAAGGACATCAGACTGCCAGTAAATTCTTTTGCACAAAGTCTTCGATCCGTTAGATTTACTGATCTAAACCTCAGTCTCCACTCCTCCAGAGGAAGGAGTCCTGTCTGACCTGAGCCAAGAATTCAACTTGACAACACAGGCGCCAGTGAAATGAACTAAAGGTGTTTGTTTTGACTTTGAAGCCCCAGCTGCAAGCCCTGCTGTATCACATAAGGATGCCATAAACAAATAGATAAATCACGAGGAAATATCCAAGCATCACTTCAGTTGGAATGTCAAAGTCACTTAATGTTTTAAAACCATATGGCTCCGCCACCACAAAATGACTCAGAGTAAAGAGTAGTAAACATTAGCTGTGTGACACTTGGTCCCATTTACATATAAGACAGAATAATGTTGTTTAAGTAATGGTCTCTCCAAAGAGTAAAAGGTAATCCTTTGTTTGTCTGTCTGCTGTTTTTATGCTAGTGTCAGACAACATCTATTCCACTCAGGAAAGTTGTGCATTTTTATTTACTGTACATAATTTGGAAAGCCACTTGTGACTTTTCCTGAAGACAATTAAACTTCTGCTTTGTTTGTAGTCGAGTCAGGCTGAATAAAAGCCATACTGTAGTTCTGTTGAGCCTACTATTCCCTTAATTCTAAACAGCAGTGACTTCATGGCTTTCTTTATGAATAAAATTGTGGCAATTAGAGAAAGAATTCACCAGACCATCCCCCCAAATATTACAGATAAATCTTCACATACAACAGTGTTAGAATCATCAATAAGGCCCCTAATCCCCTTAGATAGATTTTTACCCATAGATCTCGCTGAGCTTACTTTAATTATTATTACCTCATCTAAACCAACCACCTGTCTGCTAGACCCTATTTCAACTAGACTGCTCAAGGAAGCTTTACCTTTAATAGTTATGTTCGTATTAGATACTGTATCATCAATCTATCTTTAGGAACAGGCTATGTCCCACTCCTATAAGGTAGCTGTAATTAAACCACTACTTAAAAAACCCTGTCTGCACCCAGGTGTTTTAGCCAATTACAGACCAATATCTAATCTCCCCTTTATTTCTAAAATAATTGAAAAAGGACTTGCAAAACAATTATGTGACCAACTTTATAGGAATAATTTGTATAAAGACTTTCACTCAAGATTTAGAGTTCATCATAGTACAGACACAACACTGTTAAAAGTCACCAACGATCTTCTAATGGCATCAGATAATGGACTCGTCTCTATACTTGTTGTGTTAGATCTTAGTGCTGCATTTGATACCATTGATCACAACATTTTATTACAGCAACTGGAACATGAAATTGGGATTAAACGAACTGTACTAGGTTCATTTAAATCTTATCTATCTGATAAACTTAAAAGAAAGGGCGTTCCACAAGGTTCTGTGTTAGCTCTGTTTTACTTTATATACAGTATGTCTCCTTTAGGCAACATTATTAGAAAACACTCCATAAATTTCCATTGCTTTGCTGATGATACCCACCAGATGAAAAAAATAGTTAATCAAGCTTCAAGCATGCCTACAAGACAATAATGCCTAGATGTCCCACAATTTTTTATTTCTTAACACAGACAAAACTGAAGTCATAGTATTTGGACTCAAAAAACTGTGAAATATGATGTCCAACCATATTGTTAGTTCAGATGACATAAGTCTGGCCTCCAGTACTACTGCAAGGAACCTTGGAGCTATTTTTGACCAGGATTTGTCCTTTACCTCACATATAAAACAAATCTCTTGTCACAGCATCCGCCCTTCTATCCTCCCCTTCCCTCCTGCTCTCTCTCTCTCTCTCTCTCTCTCCCTGATTGTTTTCTTTCTCCCAGAGCACCTGGACTGCAGCGGCGGCCACACCTGCAAGCAATCACTCATCCTGATGACAGCAGTTCATATACCGGTCTCCTCCACGCCACAAGTTGCCAAATCGTCACAGTAACCTCCTTGGTACTCGTGTACATTAGGCTCTTGGTAAAACCCGTTAGTTTGTAACAGCTAACCTGATCTTTGTCTCCCTGCCCTCAGATCCTCCGGCCACCCTGCTGTGTTCAGTGACCCCCTCTGCTCCCCGTCTCCACGGCTCCTTCTCCCGCGGTCACCATTCATCCTCCACCTGCGACTCGCCGCCCAATCGCTCCCCCCCGCACAAGGCATCGAGCTCCTCGGACCAGCCTCTCCGTTCTCCGGACATCGCCTCCCGGCAGCGCTCCCCTTTTCCCCCGACCCAATCCACTGTACCTTCCCCTAAATAAACATTCACGCCCTCCTAACCGCCTGGTTCCGTCTCTCTTTCTGGGTCCGCAAAACATTAAATACACATCAGAGTGTGACAGAACGATTTGGCCACTAAATGGACCCAGCAGACGCGAGCCACCTGCAGCACGCGGTCTCCAGCAAGGGGTCTCTCCTGGCCCAGCATGACCACCGGATGCGGCGGATCGAGGAGGCCTTGGACCGGAATTCCCAGCAGCTCTCACAGGTGACGGACACACTTAGGATTCAGTGCTCCATGTCGGCCTCTTCCGCCGAGCCTGCTCCACCGCCCCAGCCGCCTACCGCTCCCGCGGTCCGCGAGTCATACGTGCCTCCCCCCGAGCCCTTCTCCGGCGACCTGGATAAGTGTCGGGGCTTCCTCCTCCAGTGTCATCTGGTGTTCGCCCAGCAGCCCCAAACCTACGCCTCAGATGCCGCGAAGGTCGCCTATGTTGTCAGGCTGCTCCGAGGACGAGCTCTCGAGTGGGCGGAGGCAAAGCTGGGTAGCTCGTTTCTGATTCCTTTCCACACATTTGTCGAGGAATTAAGAAAAATTTTTGATCACCCGGCGCGTTCGAAGAACGCAGCCGACAGGCTTCTCTCTCTCCGCCAGGGCTTTCGTAGTGTGGTGGATTTCTCGGTGGAGTTCCGGGTGCTCGCTACGGAGGCCCAATGGGACGACGCCGCTCTGCGGACTGTTTTTCGCCACGGACTGTCCGACCCGGTGAAGGATGAGCTGACACACCGGGATCCTCCCGACTCCCTGGACGAGCTAATTGAGCAGCATCTGTTCCCCAGGGCCTGCGCACTCCCCCCCTTAAGAGTCTCGTTTCTCCGGTATCCAGTGCTTCAGCCTCTTCTGGATCCCTGCGGAACCCATGGAACTGGCTCGTGTACGTCTTTCGCCCACGGAGCGACAACGCCGGCTTCAGGCTGGTGAGTGCATTTACTGTGGTTCCACCAGACATTTCATTGCACAGTGTCCCTCACGACCAAAAGGGGGAGCTCGTCAGGGAGACTGGGGGCCCTGATGAGCGGAGCCGTTTTCCCCGACAAGCCCCAAACCCAGCCAACAGTGTCCACAACCCTCTCTTACCAGTCAGTCTCCCTCGCCCTATTGGCACTGGTAGACTCTGGGGCAGAGCATAGTCTACTAGATGCCTCCCTAGCCAAACAGTGGTCTTTTCCCCTTATTCCCCTGGATCAGCCTTTGAAGGTCAGAACCCTTGATGGATCAGTGGTCACGGAGATTTCACACAAAACAGCCCCTCTGACATGTCCTTTTTCCTTATGCATTCGCCTGACAATCCCCTGGTTCTGGGCTACTCCTGGCTAAGGAAACATAATCCCCACATTGATTGGTTCTCCAATAAAATAATTGGCTGGGGAATCCCTTGCCACAACTCTTGTCTCCTTTCAGCACCATTCCCTGGTCGCCACTCTCCTCCCGTGGACACTTCCCCCACACCGGATATGTCCCTCATTCCCCCAGCCTATCATGACCTCGTCCCAGTCTTCAATAAAGATCAAGCCCTGTCACTCCCTCCCCACCACCCGTTTGACTGTGCTATTGATCTCCAGCCTGGGGCACCGTTACCCACCGGTCGCCTGTACAACCTCTCTCGCCCCGAAAGGGAGGCCATGGAGAAATACATCCGGGAGTCCCTACAAGCCGGTCTCATCCGTCCGTCTTCCTCCCCTGTCGCTGCAGGTTTTTTTGTTTGTCAGTAAGAAGGATAAGACTCTCCGCCCATGTATAGATTACCGGGGGTTAAACAACATTACGGTTAAGAACAAATACCCTCTCCCCCTGCTTAACTCTGCTTTTGAGTCCTTACAGGGAGCAACCATCTTCACCAAGCTGGATCTCCGTAACGCCTACCATCTGGTCCGAATCCGCGAGGGGGATGAGTGGAAGACAGCGTTCAACACACCACTGGGCCAGTTCGAGTATTTGGTAATGCCTTTTGGTTTAACTAATGCTCCAGCGGTTTTTCAGTCTCTGATCAACAGTGTGCTCCGTGACTTCATCAACCGGTTTGTTTTTGTTTACCTGGACAACATATTAATTTTTTCACGCAATCTTCACGATCACCAACAACATGTTAGACTGGTATTACAGAGGCTACTGGAGAACAGACTCATTGTTAAGGCGGAGAAGTGTGAATTTTATGTTTCCACTGTGTCGTTCCTAGGATTCCTTATTGGTGAGGGTGAGGTGAAGCCTGACCCCGAGAAGACACGCGCAGTCACGGAATGGCCCAGACCTGGGACCAGGAAGCAGTTGCAACGCTTTCTAGGCTTCGCCAATTTCTATCGCAGATTCATCAAGAACAACAGCACAATCGCCGCCCCCCTGACAAAACTAACATCTCCCATTGCCCCATTCCGCTGGACAGATAAAGCCGAGGGAGCGTTCATCCAACTTAAGGAGCAGTTCACCTCTCCTCCCATCCTGTCTCAGCCCGACACCTCTCGCCAGTTTGTAGTTGAGGTGGATGCCTCAGAGGTTGGCGTGGATGCCGTCCTTTCCCAGCACAGTGAGGGCGACCAGAAGCTGCGGCCCTGCGCCTTCTTCTCACGCCAGTTGTTCCCTGCCGAGAGGAACTATTCTGTGGGTGATCGTGAGCTCCTGGCAATTAAGCTGGCACTGGAGGAGTGGCGCCATTGGCTAGAGGGGGTACCACAACCATTTATCATCTGGACTGACCATAAAAACCTCGCTCATCTCAGGACCGCCAAGCGACTCAATTCCCGCCAAGCCCGATGGTCCCTTTTCTTTGACCGCTTCAATTTTTCCCTCACCTACCGCCCCGGGTCTAAGAACATCAAACCCGACGCTTTGTCCCGCATCCACGCCCCTGAGACATCCCCCCACGATCCCGAACCCATTCTCCACCCGTCATGTGTACTGGGGGCCCTCACCTGGGAAATCCAACGAACTGTGCGCACGGCCCAGCAGCAGGAGCCCAATCCCGGCACCGGACCTCCTGGTCTCCTTTTCGTTCCTTCTCGGGTTCGTTCCCAGGTCCTCCAGTGGGCCCACTGCTCCAAGTTCTCCTGTCACCCCGGGGCAGACCGTTCCATACACCTCCTCCGGAGACACTTCTGGTGGCCGTCTCTGGTTAAGGACACCCGGGAGTTTGTGGCGGCCTGCGCCACCTGTGCCCGGGGAAAAACTCCCAAGAAACCACCAGATGGCCTCCTTCAACCCCTTCCTATACCCAGTCGCCCATGGTCACACATTGCCCTGGACTTCGTCACAGGACTTCCACCATCTCATGGAAATACCACTGTCCTTACCATCATCGACCGCTTCTCCAAAGCTGTCCACTTTGTCCCCCTGCCAAAATTACCTACAGCCACTGAAACAGCTGAGCTTCTCACCCAGCATGTTCTCCGTCTCCATGGAATCCCTCGCGATATTGTTTTGGACCGTGGCCCACAGTTTGTCTCCCAGGTTTGGAAGGCCTTCTGTAAGGCTCTGGGGGCAACCGTCAGTTTGTCTTCCGGGTTCCACCCCCAATCCAATGGCCAGACTGAGCGTGCAAACCAGAGTCTGGAAACCGCCCTAAGATGCGTCACCTCATCTAACCCCGCCACCTGGAGTTCATTCATTCCATGGATTGAATATGCTCATAACTCTCTCACTTCCTCTGCCACAGGTCTCTCGCCTTTTATGTGCTCTTTAGGGTACCAACTGCCAATGTTCACAAATCAGGAGACGGAGATCGCAGTTCCGTCGGTCAACGCACACATCCGCCGTTGCCGTCGGCTATGGAAAGAGGCCCGGGCAGCCCTCCTCCGGACGACACAAAGGAACAAGTGCCTCGCCGATCGTCGGAGAACCCCGGCCCCCACCTATACACCAGGTCAGACTGTCTATCTGTCCACTCAAAATATTCCTCTGCATATCGAATCTCGTAAATTAGCCCCCAGATATATTGGCCCCTTCCCTGTTGTAAGAATAATTAACCCATCCGCTGTACAGCTCAAACTCCCCAGAAGTATGAGAGTGCATCCCGTGTTCCACGTCTCTCAGTTAAAACCAGTCTCTTCCAGTCCTTTGTCCAGTCCATTAGGCTCTTGGTAAAACCCGTTAGTTTGTAACAGCTAACCTGATCTTTGTCTCCCTGCCCTCAGATCCTCCGGCCGCCCTGCTGTGTTCAGCGACCCCCTCGGCTCCCCGTCTCCACGGCTCCTTCTCCCGCGGTCACCATTCATCCTCCACCTGCGACTCGCCGCCCAATCGCTCCCCCCCGCACAAGGCATCGAGCTCCTCGGACCAGCCTCTCCGTTCTCCGGACATCGCCTCCCGGCAGCGCTCCCCTTTTCCCCCCGACCCAATCCACTGTACCTTCCCCTAAATAAACATTCACGCCCTCCTAACCGCCTGGTTTCGTCTCTCTTTCTGGGTCCGCAAAACATTAAATACACATCAGAGTGTGACATCTCTACAACAGCCTTCTTCCACATAAGGAACACTGCCAAAATTAGAATCGTCCTGTCTCAAAGTGATGCTGAAAAACTGGTCCATGCATTTGTTACCTCTAAGTTGGACTAGCTAATTCCCTACTTTCAGGTAGGGAAACTCCCTAAAGAGGCTGCAATTAATCCAAAATGCTTAGACTGCTGACTGGAATTAGCAAGAGAGATCATATTTCACCTTCACTAGCTTCTCTCTATTGGCTTCCCGTTAAAGCTAGAATAGAATTTAAAATCCTGCTTCTTACATATAAAGCTCTGAACGGTCAGGCTCCATCATATATACAAGACCTCATAGCACCATATCATCCCATTAGACCACTTCGATCTCAGAATGCAGGCCTACTTGTGGTTCCCAGAATTTACAAAAGTTGAATGGGAGGCAGAGCCTTTAGCTATCAAGTTCCTCTCCTGTGTAACCAGCTCCCAGTTCATATTTGGGAAGCAGACACCCTCTCTACTTTTATGTCTAGGCTTTTAAGTCTACCTTCCTCTATGATAAAGCTTATAGTTAGTTATTGTCATGCTGATGCACTGAGCTCCTTTCCTCCTCTTGACCCTCTCTCCTCTCCACTTACCCCACAATTGTCACCACTGTATGACATTAACTCTGTGTCTTTTCTCGAGTAGTTGTCTGTCTCCTTCTCTGTCTCCCTCTCTCTGTCTTTTTGCAGGTGTCCGCGAGCTTTGAAGCTGTGTGTTTTCCAGTGTGCAGCTACTGGTCCTACCAAATGGTAAATCGTAAATAGTCTGCAATTATAAAGCGCTTTTCTACCTATTGGCACTCAATTACACTGCTTCTTATTCACCCATTGACACTCACTATCACACACACACACTCATACACCAGCTATGCAGCTGGCCAACACTCACAGGGAGCAACTAAGTTGGGGTTCAGTGTCTTGCTCAAGGACACTTCGACATGTGACTTTGTTGCTCTTTTTCTTTTCTCTATTCACTTTCCACTCACCCCAACCGGTCAAGGCAGATGGCTGCCCACCCTGAGTCTGGTTCTGCTGGAGGTTTCTTCCGTTAAAGGGAGTTTTTTTCACTCCACTGTTGCCTATGGCTTGCTCAAGGGGGAATTGTTGGGTTCTCTCTATTCATCTTTATAGTCTTGACTTAATTCAATTCAACTTTATTTATATAGCGCCAATTCACAACAAAGTTATCTCAAGGCACTTTAGAAAATAGAATTGAATACACAAGTTGTGACACTGATTAGACTATAAATAAAAATATTATCCAATGATTTGCAAGTTATTTTAAACCTTTGGCATTTTGTGAATTTGATGGCAGCAACACATGTAATAAAGTTGAAACAGTTCAACAAATGAATGTTATCGTTGTGTAATTCTGAGAAATATCTGGTGGAACATCTAACAACTGATGAGGTTGGTGAGATAAGGATGGTGTGAGGTTCGTCACAAAGAGTCCATGTGGAGTTCAACAACTTGGAAAAAAAGTAATGTTGAAATTCATTTGGGGATTTCATCATACATCGTAAACAATATCATGAAAAGATTTGGAGATTCCAAAGAAATTTTTGTGTGCATGGACAAGGCCAAAACTAAAAATTGAGTGGGGTTTTTTTGGCCCTCAGGCAGCACTGCATGAAAAATAGACATGTTTCTCAACTGGAAATCACTACATGAGCTCAGGAATACCTCTCTAACCATTGTCACTGACCAACGTTTGTCTCTGCTTCCACAACTGTCACGTTAAAACTCTACCATGTAAAAAAAACAACAACCTTATATAAACAAAAATTTAAAATAGACTGAGGTGAAGACAAAAACTGCTGTTAGCTTACAAAAGTAAAAATTAAAAATTCTTTTTGAAAATCATAGGGGTGCATTTGTGCACACAGAGTTACCTGAACATTTGTGAATGCTTCATCAGTGCTGTATAATACTGTAATGCTGTATTACTTTGCTTAATATAGAAAGTATAACAGAATCTGAGTTACTAGTTATAACTAAAGTTTCTTTTGGTCTCTGTGTAGCACCTTACATGGCATACTTCACTGTAAGTGAATTGTACTGTAGTTAATATTACTTTTCCTTCACAAAAAGCCTCCGGTAAACATGTGGTGATATATCTCCCAGTGCTTTGGTTTAGCAAATGAACCTCACATCCATTCAGTTATTTACAGCCTTCTACAGACATTTACTTCTGCAGCGCTGGTCATTCTGACTTTGCAACTCAGTCAATGTAATGACAGGCCAAATAAAAGCTTCAGAGTTTCTTATGGACAGGGAAACGTTAACCCTTCATGGTCATAATCCATACGAGCAGGGTCTGAATACGTGGACAGGCCTCCGATTGAATAGGTGGGGGGGAGGAGTAGGAGGGGGATGGCAAATCAAAATCTATTCAGCTCCTGGCAGAAGCCAGTATTAACTGTTGTGGGGCTGTGGAAAGTAGATAATGTGATTTCTGGAGTAGCACACTTTTCACACCTTTGTGCAGCAGCAGCCCATTGTGAGGAAAGATACCAGAGGGTGATTTTCTAAATAACTGGACCAGATCTCACATCCATGAGAGCCTGATCTGGCCTGATCTTGTCAGGATTCTACAGAAAGCAGCAGAACCAAGTCCTGACCCATTAAAGACTCAGACAGTGTTGACACAAGACTAGGATCCTTCACTTTTCAATGCAGGACTGTGTGAGATTCATAAAATAGGTGGAGGGACTGTGAAGACTAATGGCTAATGGTTTTTAACCGGGCTGATTTAACTTCAAGATACAATCAAATCAAACATTTTATTAACACACAAGTGTATTTCTTATGCCTCTCCATGAACAAGCTCCATATCACACATTGATTGTTTTCATTATTACGTGTCGTTCAAACTATTTGTGTGAAAGATGCCTCTATGGACCTACTATATGAACTTTACCCTGCCTTATCTGTCACCATTATCCATCATGTGTGACCTCAAGGTTAGAGAAGCAAGCTTCAGTATAGTATAGTAAGCAAAATGTTGTTAAGTTACCTTGACCAGCAGGATTAAAATCGACTGAAGTGAAAAAACAGCACTTTCCCCCTCCCAGCACAATTTCAGTGCTGTTTAGCAATCCATAAACTCCAGCTGTTTCAGAAGAGCTGTTGTGTGGCCAGCAGATCAGGCTGTGGGTGTACTTGGCAGCCTACATATCTGCGTTTTTGTGACTGTGTACATGTAATCAGGGCGTTGCTGTAAAACTGAGGTTAAATACATTAAACACATTACTCAGCTAAATGTTGTCCACACTCTTGTAACTAAAATTCTTATAGTTTACAGAAATGTGTCCTACTTATTTACAAAATGGAAAAATGCAACAACTACTTGTAGACATGACTGAATTTTCTATTATTGTAATGCTCCAACTCCAAAGGAAAACAATCTTAAATGAAGTGAAGTCTCTATTCTCTGGTTGGGGGGTAGGGGGTGGGGGTCGAGGCGGGGTCTCAATAGACTTGAGTTCCAAGTCTATTGAGACCCCCCAGGAGCTAGTTGGGGCTTCACTTAGGCTTCGGGATGATTTTGTGGCAGGGATGGTGTACTTCAGGGACCCCTTTTCCCAATTTAGGTTCTCTAGCTATTAAAAAAAATGTAACAATTTATAAAGCAGTTAAACCCACACAACGCAATATGATGTAAAATACTCAAGTCCACTAAGATAGAGTTCCACAATTGAGGATATACAACCTCAAAAGCATGGACTCCTTTTGTCTTCACCTGAAGCAACGAACAATTAAGAAGCCCTGATCAACTAGCCCACTCTTATTCCAGAGGCAACAAAAAGTGTTGCTTTGTCAAGACCTTCTGCATTACATACTGATGCTTAAGGTACCCGTTTGTGACTGTGATTAACGCTCATAGCTTTCAGTGTAGTTAAATAAAAACCTCAGCATTTTGAAATTTGACACCTAAAACAATGAGGTAAAATATGAACCGAAAAAGGCTCATAGGGAGTTGGAAGGGGTGGTGGATTGTACAACAAGACAGGAACAACACAGGAGACCAGGGGTTGAGATGTTATGTGCTTTATTATTTATATTTTTTATTATCTAACTTACCTCACCCTGAAGTTTTTGTGCCTGACCCTAACTTTTTTTTCTTAGCATAACATTACCCTGAAGTTATTTTTCCTAACCCTAATGTAGTTTTTTAGTCTATATAAAGTCTTGACTGTGGCGTCATAAGGTGATGCTCGTGGAGGGTCCAATCCCAACACCAAAGTGTAACTGCAGCATCAATACTGGACGCAGTTTTTCCCAGGGCATGAAAAGGGGCAGTCCAGGAGCTACTAAGCAGCAGAATTTGACAGCTTTGGAAGCACCAATATCTGATGCTGTGGGGTGAGAAGGTGTTGGATCAACCCTGCCAAAGTGATTACGGTTTTGTAGCAAACTTAATCATTATGTTTCTATGCAACATATTTTTTGAATGAACAAAATTACATTTTAATGAACGGAAAAGGAGCTGCCAGGAGGTGGTTGGGGCAGATGGCAAGTGTGCAAAGCATAGGATAGTCAAGCCAAAGACCCAAGTTCAGTTCTTGAGTCGTGTGTCTAGTTAGGTTCAGGCAAAAAACAACTGATGTTAGGGTTAGAGAAAAACATTTATGACAATTAGTAATTATTTCCAATTCAGTTTGGGACACAGTTGGCCTGCGCTTTGCATGGAACAAGCTGGTAAAGGAGACCGAATAAAGCAATTTATCGTACCTGCTGTTCAAGGCTTATTGACTGGTCTAGATAAACACCTAAATTACAGAGATTCATTTAAATAGAAAATAAAAGAAAACCAGGACCATTCTTTCACTAACGAAAAGAACTGACGCCAAAATAAAACTTAGTTTTTTCAGAGTTAACTTCAAAAAATATAAGCCATCCAATTTTTTAATAGAGTTGAGGCAGTTGTGTAAATCACACATTTTGGGGTTTAAACAACAAATATAATTTACTGTTGAAAATAAAATTTTTATACTATCACTATAAAATACTATAATAATAATACTGACTTAATATCTGCCCAATGGGTAACACATGCACGAGCAACCCCACGACTCACATTAAATGAACATCTAAAACCAAAGATGAAACTCATAATTAGAGCTCAGTAAGAAAAACTAACTACGCTAAACACAAAAACCCTATTGTTACAGATTTGAATTGGCTTGAAATGTGTGAAACACAAGTCTGTTTATATTGCGCTTTTATCCAGTGTTGCTTCTATTTCACGCATTCACACAAATAGATTTATCTATCTTTCTGTGAGAGACATTTTCCTACAAATGCAAAATGCCTGTTTATGGTGACCAAATGCTACATTCGCACCTCAGCAGACCTTCTGCCTGCACTGTCTTTAGACCAGAGCTTCATCAGGAAGCTGTCCCAGCAGGGAACACATAGGAGACGAGTAGTCTCAGATACTTGCTAATTAGTTTGCTGACCACTGTGTGCATGTTCTGAAAGGTTGATTTGCATTGAGTCATTCCTTTGTGCTTTTATGTAAATTCAGCTGCTGAGCTGAGTGGTTAAAAGAAAGCCATAACCTATAAAACCTTGTCAATCTGATTGACCCACCCATGAGTGTAGTTCTGTTCTGGTCTGCATGTTTCTCTGTCTTGCTGATTAAACTCACCATAACAAAGACTGTGAGCTGCCTTTTGCCTCCTAAACGTGCCTTACAGTTTTGCCACGACACTTTCCACCTTTAAATTGATCTTTTTTCCAGTTGAGTTCTACCAATCTCAGTTGTTTGTCTCTAGAAACCATTGAGGGACATATACTTTACCATCTCTCTTCTGGTATCTATCTCTTTGCTAACCCTGCTGTGGTAGCTCTGTGTGTAATGGGCTGCATTGAAAGCATTTCTGTTTGGCTGAGTGAGTGCTTATGTGAGTGTGTGCCTGGTTTGCTCTAGGGTAAAAAAACGATGGCCTCTCCAGCTTTTGTGTGGTCTTCGTCTAGCTAGCCAGCAGGCATACTGTGCTCCACACTTTTATAAAAAACACTGTACAGTTGAGTCCAAAACATTGTAAAAATATCAAAAACAAGATTTATTTTCATCAACATAATATATAATGTACTTTACTATATGATATTTGATATAATTGAAAAAGTTTGCACCCCTCTTTTACCTTGTAGGTCCTCCTTTTGCCCTTATAACCTTCTCAGACCTCTTTGGGTACACTAGGTGTGCTGACTTATGTCTAAATATAAGCAATAACTTCCTGTGTGCTTCTCTCCCAAACTATGCAGACTTGTGCAGACTTGACTGTGGATGTGTGGACTTTTATTCTAGTTCCCTCAAAGGACTTCCCTGCTTTTTGTTTTTTAATCTTACAACCCCAATTCATAAAAATTGGGATGATGTGTAAAGCCTAAACAAAACATAATGTGATGATTTGCAAATCCCATCAACTTATGATTTATTCACAATTGAACATAAACAACATATCAGGTATTGTGTTGTGTTGCTGCCATCGAATTCAAAACGAGCTAATATTTTCCATGAAATGGTAAAATGTCTCAGTTTGCATCGGATATGTTGGTTATGTTCTATTGTAAACAAAATATGGGTTGATGAGATTTGCAAATCATTGCATTCAGTTTCAGTGAATTCAATTTATGTTTTACACATCGTCCCAACTTTTTAATTGGGGTTGCACTTTGTCACGTTTAGGTTAAGGGAGGACCCAAGTGAAGAGACTGTAAGAGGGATTGCAAATAACGAGGGGCTTTATTGAAGGATGTAAATAGTAAACAGAGGTCGCTCCTAACAGGAGGATACTAGGAACCGGCTACAGAACAAGAAAACTCAGACTAACCAAAGGGACCAGAACATGAGGGGGATTAACTTAACAGATAGTAAGAAGGTAACTTAGGACAACATAACTTAGGACAACAGGGTCAGGAAACAAATAAGACTCGGATAAACATAAACTCTAATAACAGGTAAGTACACGGAGGGGGACTAAGGAAAACAGATAACCAGAGGGAAACCAGATAAATAAGGCACAGACAAACAAAAATCACTACACAGGAAAACAACGAGGAAGTCTAAGGAAACTAACTGACAGATAAAACTAAATTAACAAGACACGGGAAAACAAAACAGCAAGCAGGCACATCACCAAAACTCAGACCAAAGGGGAAAGCTGCACAGGGTCCCAAAAACAAAAGTCCAGAAGAAACAAGAGTCCCGAATGCAAGAGTCCATAAAATACACTATCAGCTTTTACCTAGAGTCCAGAGCCTGATGGGTTTGTGAGGGTAATAATGATTACAATGATGACCACGAGGAAGACAGTGACCACGATGGCAGAGACCACATTAACAATGACAAGGATCTGGCAGGGGAGTGAAGGGAAGACTGAACTTAAATAGAGGGTGGAACAGGTGCAAACAATGAGGGACAGGAAGTAAGGAGAAGGGGCCACAAAATAAAAGTCCAGGGACAGGAAGCGCAACAAGATCCTGACACTTTTCTCTTAAACAAGTTTCTTAGTATCACTCTTTGTTTTTCACTAATTGGAAGAATCTAAGTTTGTCCACTTTGGATTATGGTCTTCAGAGTTCGTTCTGGTATCCCTAAACATAATTGTTGATATCCCTCTCTAGCTTTATGAAGATTATTCACGAAGACCATTTTCATTTAAAGGTCTTCTGAAAGCTGTTTTCCTTATTCCACATTGTTTTTGTCTCTCTCAGCAAAAGGCTTGATCCACTTACTAGCTACTTTATTTCAGAATTTTTGCATAACCTTTTAATATTAATCTTAAAATGCCTCTGGATATAAAGTTTGGTCTGCTCATCTTTTACTACTGGTAATGTTAGACCGTCACATCATTCAAATCCTAGGGTTGAGGGTGTCCAAGTCTGAAGGACGTTTTGTCTAAACATTTGCCAGACTTACTGGGCAGGTGGTGGGTACCTGGGTGTTTTACTTCAATGCAGCTGGTAGAACAGAGCTTAAATCAGCTGAATGCTAATGCGGATGAATTTGTTTTTTTCATCTACAGACATGCTTCATTTGTAGATGAGCTAAGGAAGGAACTGTCTCAAGACGTCAGAGACATCAGAAATCTGACGTAACAAATAATGCAGGACAAAAGAATTTGATAGACCAGATATATGTGTAGTAATATATCCGAAAATGTCTGAATAATGACAAAATCTTTATCTTTAATCAGATCATCAACCACGATTCAGGATAGGGTTATAATGTCATATAATGTATTCTTTATTTTATACAGCTAGATAAATGTATACATAGTATACAACACAATAGACAACAGGTAAAAGTGAAATTGGCTCTTGATGTGAAAGAATAAACTGTACAAACCCATCTTTCTGCTCGTACTAATTATCCTCTTTAAATCAAAACAGCCTGGATAGTGAGAGCAGAAGGATTTGTGTGTTCAAAAACATGTTGGAGTCCATCAGTGTTCACCTTTATACTAAATATCTGTCATGATCCTGTGACATTTCAAACATTCCTACGTTTTATGGTAAATGTTAGAATTAAAACCTTTGAATTTTTTTGTATTCTGATGGATGACTTTCGTTCCTTTCAACAGTGTATGTGTGTCTCCTCATATTTCCAACTGAGTTGGAATGCAGTAACAGTTATCCAATGGAATGAAAACAATCCATTAAAAACAAGAAAATGCAAAGGAAGTACAACAGCATTTTGGTGATACTTTTTGGTGGATTTTCTCTTTAATTTCCTGCTGCCTGTGCAACCTGTGGTCTTTACTTTACTTAACAAAAATAAAGTCTGGGAAGCACCAAGACAAGTCATTTTATACTATACTTGTACTAATAATACTAATATACTATGATACCTCCCCATCATTAATATGATGCATTATCTTGGCAAAAAAACTAAGATATAAGGTGTAGTAAGGTCTAATTGTTATGGACAAGAGGTGAAGAAGCAGCCATGCAGCAGGAGAACAGAAGCTTGAGAAGGTTGAGGAAGCACCACTAGCCACCAAGGATATTTCAAAACACACCCTCTCTGTAGAATATACACCATAACCTAAAGTGTGTTCATGCAGCCATAGTGTTGCCTAGATTATGGCAACACATTATTAATTCGTTTTTTCAGTGGATATAGCAGTTCCAAATTCAGCAGCCAGACTACTGACCCATAGAAAATTGTAATTAATTTTAAATGTATCAACTTTAAATGGTGCATATTTAAATATAGTGAAGACAGTGGGACATTTACTTTCATTCCTAGACGTGAACTCCCCAATCTGTAACTATAGAAGGCAAGTTTAAAATAGATGAAGTTGCCCTTTAATGCAGCTTCATTCCACTGATTACCAACAACTTTTAAGATTACTTTTCAGGAACTATTAAACACTGTACTGGCTAGTCTTCTCTTGGTTCAACTTTTCCAGCATCTCATCGACTGTCTTTGCTTTAAAATGTCAAAGATGGTGGTCATCCAGCTAATTTCTGTATTTGGTGATGTTTTATTGCTTGATATTAAAGTTAGGCCTTTCAGGATTTTTGTAATACCTTCCTTTATTACTACACAGCAGCTATTATTGCATGCAGCTGTTTGAATACTGACAATGTTGTGCCTTTATTTTATATCTTTTTTAACTTTGGAAAGTGGTTTGAACTCTTTACTTGAAAGTGCTCCATGAGCAAACTATCGGGTAGTATTGTTGTTGCTAACAAATGACTATTAGGAATATAGTTATTAAACATGGATTTTAGTAGAGAGGTTTAGGAAATCTATATGTCTACTTTGGTTTTACTGCAAACTTCTACTGTTTCATCTAGAACATGGTGAAAAATACACACAGCCCAAGTTTCACATTTGAGAAGCTGGAACAGTGAATTTTTGATTTTTACATGTAAATAATTTTATAAAGCAACTGCTTCAGCTTCTATCAACCAGATGTTAAGTGTCAAGGAGGTGAGAGTTAAACAGTCAGAAAATAACTTTTAGATGATCAAAGAAATGTAAAGCTATGGTTCGTTTAGAGAGCCATGCTTGAGTAAGGCTTCACGCATGGTTATAACAGAACAGATATGAATGCACTGTAATTTGCATATAGGGTTATACAAATGTTTGGGGTCCCTCAAAAAATCTGGACAAAGGGCTTCGGATGGCCATTAATATCGGCCATATATTACTTTTAACTTCACGTAAAGGCACAATAGAGTGCACCACTGCTGCCCCAAAAAAACTCTATCCGGAGGTTTTTATGCACTTTTTTGCCTGGGACCCCCGCTACCCAGTCTAGGATCAACACTGAAACTACATTCACTGTAAAAAATCTGATACTGTGTAAGCTGCGACTAAAGTCATTTTTCTTCTATCAAAACATTTTTGGGGATTTTGATCACTAGTAAAGTTCAGGAGTTCACTGATAAGACTGTATCAAGTGTGCAGGATAATACGTTTTCATTTTGGATGTGAAGCTTGTAAAGTTAATAAACTCTAAATGGCAGTTTGATTTTTATACATAATAGGCAATGGATCAAGAGACAATGATGTAGGAACTACATGGTGCAATCAGGTCTTGTGTGATGTGGCAAACACGGTACTGTGTTTCACATTTCCTTTAGTTCCTCTGTGAAACAAGAAAAACAATGTTGATTCACCGATGAGGTATGTGCTTCTGATAAAAACACAGTGTGAGGGTTGATCTTGAAACTCACAAATTTTCATCCATCACTACCTATGCATGTAACTATTCCACTAAATTATGGTAGTGTGGAGATGTGTGTGATCAATGTCTCTGCATCTCTCTCCTCTGTTACTGTCATAGTATCATGGGTCCTGGTAGAGGTAGACTAACCACAAGTCAAACCACCTAGTCAAACCAAACCACAGATGGTTTGACAATTTACGATAGGACAGCTTTCCTTTTTATCCACAGTCTGTGTCTGTTCTAACATGACTTTAGGTTGCACAGGTCCAGTTCCTGAGGCTTCCTCTTTCCAGAGCAGTGTTCTCTGGGGAGATTCAAACCGTTCTCAGTCATGCAGCGCACTGGCCGCCTTTTGAAGCCCCTTCCACATGACTTGGAGCAGTGTGACCATTTCCCTACATCCCACATGGGACATGGGTCTCCACATGCTCTCACCGCTACAGGCCTGTCACCACTGTCACAGCCCACTGCAGGGAGCCCATCCATGCTCTGGCACTGTACCAGCCTCTTCTGCAGACCTTTGCCACACGTCACTGTGCATTTATCCCAAATTCCTGTCACCCAGTGACTGACCGGTCTCTTACCCATCATCTTTTTCTTAGAATCCACTTTGTTGCTATCTGCTAAGACACTGTTCTGCATTTTGTGGCCTTGGTCCTCTTCTCGCAGGTTCTTCTCTTCTTTGCTCTCTTTGGAGATGTAGAAAGAGTAACGCACTCTTGGAGGAGTCATCTTCCCCACAGACAGTACCTCCACAGTTAGGGGCTCTTGTAAGGGTCGTATGGCCTGTAGAATCTCCACAGATGTCGAAGTGCCGCTGTAGCGGAGCAGGCTGCCTTTCACCAGTAGGTCGCGCTCCACAGCCGACACCACATAGTTGCCGTTGAGAAGGTACTTGCCCTGCCGATTCTTCACTGCTAAGTAGTTTTCGTCACTGACCATTCCTCTGTAGCCACGCTGACGAATGTCAATGTTGGAGGCTCCAACTGGCAGTGTCACCAAAAAGTTGTAGCCATGACTGGAAAAAAACAGCATGGAGATATTAATGTTAAATTCTTCTATCTATTTTACCTGGAAAGTATTTTGGGATAAAACGCACTACAAATACCCACACCTACCACTATTAATGTTGTTGCTGTTTTCTGTGCCATGATCTCAAAATGAACCTCCTCAAATGTTGTCACTCCTTCTTTTTGGTTTTTGCCACAAGAATGCAAACTTTTTAAATTCTCTATACATATACAAAGTACACAAGGAAGTATTTCAACATTAATGCTGATGATTGAAGCTGCAGTTGTCTATGCATATGATTATGATTATATGAAACATAAAGTATCTCCACACTAAAATCACATTTTGAGAAGTACTTGTTTTAGGCGTTTGAATTGCAGGTTTTGTAACGATATGATCTTGAATCGTATTCTAAGCAAATGATCTGATGTTTGCCACTACGTTTAAAGATTTAAACATTCTAAGATGTGATTTTAATTAGATTTAATTCAGCAGACTGCAATCGATGGGAAACAATGATTTGTGCCTGTTTCACACAATCAATTAAATTTTTATTAACTCAAATATGCAACCAAATTAAACAAATGGGATCTATTATGGTCCATTTAGACAGAAACTGTTCTGACTTTTGAGAATGGGACCATTTGCAGTCATGCGATCAATCAAACAAAAAGCATGGAATGTTTTTGTACATTTGCTGTATGTTTTTAACAAAATTATTGTATAGTAGTACTATAGTATTTAAGATGATCTAGCACCTACTGTACGTGTTCTTGTAGTCACAAGTGCAGGCTATTTGTCATGCACATTTTATTTGTCACATGTTTCTGCCAAGACTATCCTAATATTTACTCCACTGTGTTGCCCAAAACACATGTCTGAAGAACATACAGTAACTCTGCACACCCAAGTTTGCACGAATAAACAGCAATTCACAGTTACAAAAGCTCCTGTTGAGGATGATGTCCAGCCGATTACACCTCGGCTCAAGAGCACTAGTGTTAGCACTTCAGCATCAGTATTTCAGTTCCAATTAACATTTTTTTGCAAATAACATGGGTTTTGTCCACCTGACCATCATAAATCCAGAATGTTTCCACCTCCATGACTTGTTTCCAAAATTTCATTTGCACAGTTTTCGTGGCTACTACTAAGCTGCTATGACTATGACAGAAATGTGTAAGAACAAAGTTAGCATGAGAGTGTCAAAATAAAGGTTTGTTTTACATCTGTGACATAAAATCACTGCTCATTTGATCAATGCATCAATCAACACTATGGGACTGTTACACCCCTAGAGGCTTATCATGAAAAGAAGCAAACTAGATAAATATTTGGGCCACGGTAAACAAATCTGGCACATTTTGCAAGGACAACTATAAATGTCTTATACATGCACTGCCACTGCCCCCAGTCAGCTTAATGTCAGTTTATTCTCTGTTTCCACTCTTTGAGCTAAGCCAAAGTAAGTCTACTGTAATGTCATCCAGTTTCCAGAGTCATTAATTTTCATTATAGTTTTGAACAACACATAATATTATATTAATATGTTATTATGGTGATATTCTGCTTAGTAATAAATCACACAATCACAACATCTATCTTGTACAGAGAATAGATAATGATGACTGAGTAGTATAGTGTCATTCACTGATGAAGGAAGAAAGACGTTTCTGCGGCAGTTTTACAAGTACATTTAAAAAAATCATACTCTATTAACACATTAAACATGGAAAATGACAGCAATAACCTTAAATAACCTTGTGGTAGGTGCAGCTCAGACTTGTGCAATGTGCAGGAGAGGTTTTTGAATACTCTTCCTCACAGCACTGACATAGTCACTCTGACATAGTCTTTGGCTGTGCTTCACCCTTGGATTAAAGTTTTAATGTTCATATGTTTTTGAGAGCAGCCTAAGAATATTTTTTGGCCTGTGGCACAGCAGGTCTGGCTAAGCAGACTCACATGCTACAAATACTTGTTTTTAACTGGAAGCCAGAAATATTGGCCAATGAGCTTTTATCATTAGCAACAGTTCAGAATATAAAAATGGTGTTAAAAATATATGTCTATCAGAAATAATCTAGACTAGTATAGACTAGATCTCCTTTAGAGCTCCATGCATGAACTGGCTTTTGATTAATGTCTTTGGCCAAGGTTAACATACTTTTTCCAACCTACAAAATGAATGTTTGAATATGAACAGCAGAGGGATGCGTGCTATTATTTCAATAAGATTGTTTTTGCTCATAAATGTAACTTAGAAGAGTAATAAAACATATCTACTACCTACTTATAAAATATTGTTGACCTTGACCTGTCATGTCACTGTAAAACTTGAGAGTGGTGCCGATGTTTTACTTACACAGGTTTGGTGAACATTCCTGAGACCTTTTTGCAGCCCTGGTTGTCCCCACCACACACCCCACACTTGTCAAACATCTTGTTAGAGTCCAGCTTGCCATCGCAGCCTGCCTTGATGCATTTTCCCTGAACACATACAGCTGAGGTGTCAGGAGAGCAGGGTGTCCCATCCACAACCTGCAGGATTTGAATTTTAAAATGATATTATGCTGAGCTGGTGTCATTGGATAATATTTGCACATATGGAACAGAAAAAAAGAGAGCACAAGAAAGAAATTGTACTGCAATGCTTCAAACATTGTGAGTATACAAACAGACACACATAGAAACCAGAGTGCAGTGTCCTTTGGGGTAAACAAGATGGCTTGTATCACTCCTACAACCTTGTTTCCAACTGATCTCATAAATAGCTGCTGCCAAGCCACATCTGTGAAGTGATACTGTTCGCGCATGGTTTTGTTTCTCACCACTCTATCTGTCCTATAGCAGCAGCCACTGTCTACTGCATCTAACACCTAACCACTCATCGCTCTGTAGATGGAACTAGCTGTAACTTCTTTGATTGTGGGGGTCAGAGGTCAAATAACTCTAGGCAAACAGTTACTTTTAAATCCAACCGTGGAAACCTTTGTAAACATGGAGTTGCTCAGTATTTCTACCTAAATGTTCCCATGACTTACAGTGAGGTGTTTAATGACAAGGATTTGATTTTCATTAGCAGCTAAGATAGCTTATACCCATTCACTCAGGATATTAACTGAATTACTCAATGTCATGTCTCAGGTTCTTAGGTAGTTCTAAGTGTGGCTGGACATTTTATTCATAGTATTGTAATTAAAGGTACTGTCTTCACTGCACTGTCTGCAACACATTTGCAGTATAACTAGCAATTATCTGGCTCCATTCAGGTTCTGGGTGTTTGGCTAATGTACATTAACATTTTGTAGTAATTTTCATTTAGGATTTCATTCAGTGTTTAGGTACAATGAACAGTGGAAGGAGATGCAGTCTGGTAGTACATTTGATGTAAGGAAAGGTGAGAACAGGATATATACCTTTGGAGCAAGAACATAGAAGTACCCAGTCCCATTAGCACGGCAGATGAGTTTACATTTGTCCTTGGGAGAGATCCCTGAATATTTGGGAAGCCAAACCACAGATGAACCCAGTCGGTTGGTGTTCAGGTTCAACCCATTGAATGCCTCACACTGCTCCCCACGGAAACTCTTACCTGGAAGTACAAAAACAACTTCACTGTACATTTCCAACTTCTTCAGCATAATTTAACATATCATACTTTATTCAGCAGTGTGTTTCTATTATCCTAAAAAGGCTGCACTACTTACTATGCATTTAGAATAATATTGGTTGAAGATTAGTCCACAAAAATCTTAATAATATTTTATTATTTCATTCAGATATCATGGTTGCATTCTAGAAGTAAGAAAATGCTATTCAAGATCCCACTGAGGTTTATAACATCCCTAACAACACAAAATCCAGCCTTGGGATGCAGCTTTTCTTAACAGTATGTGATGTGACTTACTTGGCTGCTTTAAATAAGTAGAGTAGGTTTTTAAAAACAATATTATTCCCTATTTACTAATATTTTTTATAATGTTCATAAGAACAATTAATAAAAATGCTTAATGGGGAAGTGCATTGATGTTTGCGCTCCATAAATATCATATATTCCTTGTTAAAATGTTTTAACCAATACCACGTAAACATCCAGCACAGAGTTAGGCTGTATGAGCTCTGTGCACAGGGTTAAACTACAAGCAATATATGATATTTATGGAGCGCAAACGTCAATGCACTTCCCCATTAAGCATTTTGCATTTTGCTTTCTTGCTCTGTGGGGGTCGAAAAGTCAATTCCACTTTGTGTCTTTTACTTTTACCTGTATCAGGGCAAGCGTTGTGGTTACAGGAGCGATATTTGATGCGAAGCCCGTAGCAGTATTTGCCTCCATTCGCAGGGACAGGGTTGTCACACTGTCTCCTGGCGAGCTGGACTCCTCCACCACATGTTCGGGAACAGTCACCGTATGCACTCCACTTCCCCCACCGGCCATCAACCTGAGACAGAAATAGGTTTGAGGCGTATCCTTTTGCCCACGAAAATGACTAACAAAGACTGATTTTTTAACACTCACTTTAATTCCCATTGTGCTCTTCTGATCAGTGCAGCCTCCCCGGTAGCAGACCTTACCATTTCCACAGCTAGTGCCGTCTGCCCAGGGAAAGTGTCGCGTTTGGCAGACCAGCTGTCCGTGGGCTTTGCCAGTGCACCACAGTTTGTTGCAGGGCTGCATGTATGGGCAAGGCTTGGAGCCGGCACCAAAGGCTAGCTCACACTGACGGTGCAGGCTGTAGCTAGAGCCAGGCAGGTTGTCTGAGAGAGATAGCTGCCTCTGAGGCTGGTCCAGCAGACAGTCTCCTGCAGAAACAAACCAACAGCACTGCAGACAATCAGAGTGCAGCTGTTACTCCTCATATTGATAATAAAGTGACTAAATAACTGAACGTATACTTTCATATGAGGGCCCTATGACAAGCGATTGTGGCCTTTGGTTGGTGCCTGATTAAATAATAAAAAACTTTTGGTTTTCATCACTCTTATCAACCTCATTCCCAGCAGCTGTTTTTAAGGCTTTAGTTCAATAGCTCTAATAAATGAAGAGTGGAAATGCAGTTGGTCCTGATGACATACCTGTGGAGTTATGGAAGTGTCTAGTAGAGGTGGCAGTTTCTGACTAGTTTGTTTAACAAGATCTTGGAGAGTCAGAGGATGCCTGAGGAATGGAGGAGATGTGTGCAAAATGGAGGAGATGTATGGTGCCATTTTTTAAGAACAAGGGAGATGTGCAGAGCTGTGGCAACTACAGATGAATAAAGCTGAGGAGCCATACAATAAAGTTGTGGGAAAGAGTAGTTGAAGCTAGGCTAAGGGCAGAGGTGAGCATCTGTGAGCAGCAATATGGTTTCATGCCTAGAAAGAGAACAACAGATGCAGAAATTGCTTTGAGGATGCTGATGGAGAAGTACAGAGAGGGTCATAGGGAGTATGAAAGGAAAGGTGTTCAAGACGGTGGTGAGACCAGCGGTGTTGTTCGGCTTAGAGACAGTGGCACTGAAGAAGGAGGACCTACAGTAGGTCCTCCTTCTTCCTCCTTCCTCTGACAGGAGTCAGAGCTCTAGGTACCAGAGCTTAAGATGTTGAGGTTCACTTTGGGATCGACAAGGATGGACAGGATTGGGAACGAGTACATCAGAGGGACAGCTCATGTTAGATGTTTTGGAGATTTGAGGTGGTTTGAACATGTTCAGAGGAGAGATGTGGAATATATCGGTAAAAGGATGCTGAAGTTGGAGCTGGCAGGCAGGAGATCTAGAAGAAGACCAAAGAGGAGATTTATGGATGTAGTGAGAGAGGACATGAAGTTAGTTTGTGTCAGAGATGAGGATGCAGAGGATAGAATTAAATGGAGGCACACGATTCGCTGTGGTGACCCCTGAAAGAGAACAGCCAAAAAGAAAAGAAGGAATGTAGCTGATGAACATTTAGCTTAGGAGCCTCATTCTTATAGGATTTGGTGGAGACCAATACAAAAGAAAATCAGGTAACTTTAGAAACAACTCTAAATGACTATCAATGGCTCATTCTTTGTTGGCTGGATGTATTAAGATGGTTGTTTGCTCACATATTTTGCAACATAATTAGATGATAATATGTCACTGGTTTTCACTACTTGCATATGGCAAAAAGTATCCAACATCTCCTCCAGAGTGGTTACACCTCCTTCCTGCTCTGTTTCCAGAGAGGTTCTGCGTCCACCTTTGCCTTCTGAAAGGGTTCCACCCCTGGGCTGTCCTCCAGCCACTCTTTTTCTTTTCTCTACACTGAACCCAACCCAAAAATCTATAAACAAAACTAAAGAGCTGATAATACATACGGTAAACCTTGCTTTTTGAAAACACTATGCATTTAAAGGATGTTCCACCTGCAGGCAGTGTTATTTAACATACGCAAACAACTGCTCTAAATGCATTGATGCATTATTCACCCAGTTTGTTGGTAGAATTCTGTACAAAAGCAGAGGTAGATCTGCATGAGACAGTGCAGGCTCCTGTTCATGTTTAGATTAGGCAAATGACTCATTCAGGCTGAAGTGTTAAACTTTGTAAATGCTCATTTGCTTTTGGCCAGTGACAGGCCTGGTGGAGGGCAGGTAATAAATGGATGTGTGTAATTATGTCTATTACACAGAAACCACTTACACTCACTTATGGGAGTTTACACTCAGACAGAGAAAGACTTGGCAGAGACGTGGGTACTGTGTTTCATTAGTAGCTTCAAATACATCTCAAAGGAAATACTTTGTTGTATATACAGAACATGTTCAGTTTCATCTGTGTTAAATGTTTTATTAGACATGAATTGTTTCCCCTCTAGTTACTGAACTTTTGTCTGTTCCTACTGTTCCCTAAAGAGCCTGCAATTAATCCAAAATGCTGCAGCAAGAGTGCTGACTGGAACTACAAGAGAGATCATATTTCACCTTCACTAGCTTCTCTCCATTAGCTTCCCATAAAATCTAAAATATAATTTAAAACCCTGCTTCTTACATATAAAGCTCTGAATGGTCAGGCTCCATCATATACAGAAGTACCATATCATCCCAATAGACCACTTCAATCTCAGAATGCAGGCCTACTTGTGGTTCCCAGAATTGGGAGACAGAGCCTTTAGCTATCAAGCTCCTCTCCTGTGGAACCAGCTCTCAGTTTAGATTCAGAAGCAGAAACCCTCTCTACTTTTAAGTCTAGGCTTTTAAGTCTACCTTCCTCTTTGATAAAGCTTATAGTTAGTTATAGTTATGCTGCTATAGGCTTAGAACTGCTTGGGGACCCACCCCACAATGCACTGAGCTCCTTTCCTCCTCTTGTCGCTCTCTCCTCTCCTCACAACCCAAAAATGTTACCACTTATGACAAATAACTCTGTGTTTTCTCCTGTATTTGTCTTTCTCCCTCTCTATCTACGTCCTTCTGTTCCTTTCTGGTGTCGCTGGCTTTGAAGATGTGTTTTCCAGTGTGCAGCTACTGGTCCTACCAACTTGCCCAGTATTTTGTTTTTGCTTTTTGTTGCTCTTTTCCTTTCTCTCTCCACTTTCCACTCATCCCCACCCAGTCAAGGCAGATGGCCGCCTACCCTGAGCCTCAAAAATACACAAACTTAACCTATTAGCTTTTTCAAAAAGATCCAAATCTTTAAAAAAGAGAGTGCAGGTGATTAGGCGAGTTTTAAGTTTTAAACTGCAAAGAGGTGGCACAGGGTTATTCTAAGCCGCTTTTCGTGGAACAACTTTGTAACACAGCTGAAAGGGTAGAATGTCTATGAAACGGAAACTAAACATTTAGCTGGAAACAGTCTCCTTTTTGTCCGGTGTGGAAGCTGCCACTGACACTTCTCAACTGGACAACAATTATGTTTCCCACCCACCACAGGTAAGAAATATTAACATAAAACATGTATATAATGTTAGCTGCGATGTAATAAAAATGGCTGTTAATGCGGAATTTTAACCTTTTTTTATTTATAATCTGTTTTGTTTGCTCTAATTTAAAGCTAACGAACTTAGCCTGTAAGTTAAAGCTAGTAAGCCTAACATACTATTGCTCATAACAGTTATTCTGTTTACTTCATGCATTCACAAATATTGGACAAACCAATGTACAGAAGAACAAATGTGTAGATGTATGTGGATATGGCTCATTTATAGGTAACTGGGCGACTGTGGCGAAGGAAGGTAGAGCGGTTGTCCACCAATCTCACAGTTGTTGGTTCAATCCCCCGCTCCTCCGGTCACATGTCGAAGTGTCCTTGAGCAAGACACTGAACCCCAACTTAGTTGCTCCCGGTGAGTGTTGGCCAGCTGCAGAGCAGCTCCCCCACCAGTGTATGAATGTGTGTGTGATTGTGAGTGTGAATGGGTGAATAAGAAGCAGTGTAAAGCGCTTTGTGTGCCAATAGGTAGAAAAGCGCTATATAAGTGCAGACCATTTACCATTTACCATTTAATGTGATTGTAGCCATAGATTGTATTCAGTTAACAGAAGTTGACGCTGTTTGACTTATTCTGTTAAAAAACATGTTTGTATAGCATTAAAATCCAAATTGCTCATCAGCTCATCAGTCAATAGAAGAACTAACACTAATTACTGAGATCGTCAGTTTCACCATGTCTACATAGAGCCAAGGTCTGTTTATTGTGGGTGCAACGAGATTACTACCACCTGAAGCCTGGACAGGATTTGTGGTCCACCTGAGTCCAGAGACACACTGAGAAAATATGTTTACTAACCATGACCTCTGTCCAGGAACTCAGTAATGATGGCTGCACTGCACACAGACCAGGGCCGGCTCCTGTCAATCTGAATCAGCGTGGGAGACATCATGTGGTCGTCCTTTAGTTTCCCAAATACCTCCTCACATGCCTTCACATTGTCATGGGGCATGTTGAAAACATGGCCTGAGGGGAGAGAGTTGGCCGGGAGTGGAGAAAGAATAGTCAAGTACTTGTATTTTCTGATGTACCATGCAGTAAAGTTTCAGCAGGTATAATACTAAAATCTAAAACATAAAAAGAAACCTGTTACATCACTGCTATGTGATAGCAGAAAGGAATACAGCTACAGTATTCATGGCATAATAACACTGTTGTGTATATTCATTCTAAACCAGGCTTTGCAGAATTTCAGCTCCCAAAGGAATCCTTTGATGTCCTAACAGCTTGAAAGTTGCTCAGTGTATTTTGCTTTTTAAATCTGTACAAAATAGAATTGTTAAAAGATAGTGTTGAAGTTATTTACTGTAATATCATAAGTTGCCAGATACTCAGTTCTGGTCTTTGACATGGTTGAAAAAATAACCTTTTGATAAGCAGAACACAGTAACTACAAGTAGCTTTTATTTATCACTAAAATCTTGTGTGTAACTTTCCCTAAAACTGCATGAGTTCGTTACTCTTTTTGTACAGGCTAAGCAAAAACGTACTGGCAAACTTACTTTATGAACTTTAGATAATAGGCTAGCTAGTGTAACCATGTTATCTCTCCAGTTCCTTATGTAAGACACAGACACACAAATGGTATCAATCTTTTCATCTCATTCTGAGAAATAAATGAATTTACCAAAGCAATTAAACTCCAAATATTGCCATATCCACCGTCAGCGTATGCTAAAATCAATCATGCCTTTTAAAGAGCTGTAGATGAAGCCCGAGGGGACACAAGTTTGTTTGTTTTTCTTTCCTTATATATTAAATATTTACAAAATTTGCTAGAAAATATATGACAACATTTGTTAGTTATGTTATGTATATAAAGTAGTAGTTGTATCAAGTAACCTTTATTTGGCATTTGCAGCTGCACTGTGTAAAGTTTGTGCATCTGTAATGTCCTTGGTCTATGGGATCCAAATATTTGCCGGTTTTGATTCTGCCCATGTAATTAAAGGCCCTTACAAATGTAACATCAGGTAAATGCAGTTTTATAACTGGCAGGAGTAAGCCTGAGCAGTGGTCCAGGATCAACTAAGAACCACTGATGCAGAGCCCTCGGGCCAGGCCAGTCTGCAAACTGATGTTGTGTGTATACATCTGTCAAACTCAATTGAAGAAATCCTTTGATATTTAAAACCTAAGTATATATTCTTCTCTTGCCCTGCTACAGTCCATATGTGTATTAGCATAAATCTAAAATGCAGAATGGACGTGAGTTTCTTTCCCATGTCAATCAACTATACTTTCCTCACTTTCTACCAATATTAAGTCATATTTCTTACCAAGTTCATGGGCAGTTGTAAAAGCTGAGGGCAAGCCATCATCTTCAATGACGGAGCAGCTTCTTTTCGGGTCACACACCGTACCGACGTCAGCCATCCCGAGGGTATCACAAGTTGTGGCTCCACAAAGATCCTGACGACACAGACATATAAATATTAAAATTGAAATCAGTTTTCATTATTCTTACAGGAAGCTCGAAAAATCAGATGGGACTTGTGCCATGTTCAAACATGTGTTGTGTGGCTGAGCAGTGAGCTACAGAATGAACAGACCATGAAGAGCACTAATCAGAAATATGCAGTGGACTGAACTATACTGCCAAAAGTATTCGCTCACCCATCCAAATAAATGAATTCAGGTGCACAAAGCAAGGTCCATAAAGACATGGGTGAGTGAGTTTGGTGTGGAAGAACTTGACTGGCCTGCACAGAGTTCTGACCTCACCCCGATAGAACACCTTTGGGATGAATCAGAGCGAAGCACTGTGAATTATGTATTTCATAAACACACTCCTAAACCTCGTGGAAAGCCTTCCCAGAGGAGTTGAAGCTGTTATAGCTGCAAAGGATGGGCCGACGTCATATTACACCCTATGGATTAAGAATGGGATGTCACTAAAGTTCATATGGGTCTAAAGGCAGGTGAGCAAATACTTTTGGCAATATAGTGTATCTCCCTGACCCAGCAATAAGCAAACCAGATTCCCATGTGCTCTGTCATGGGAATCTGGTTTGCTTATTGCTGCGTCAGGGGAGATAGTCCACTCCAGATTTCTGTTTGGTATTTGGTTAAAGAGATAAAAGGATGAGACCCACCTGCAGCCCACAGCCCACAGTGATGTCAAACCAAATCATGTTAGCATGTTAGTATGCAGATGTTATCACTAAGCTTTAGAGGACCACAGTGCCTAAGTATACACAGCCTCACAAGCTGTAGGAGGGTCTGGAGACACTTTAGTCTTGTCACTCTGATGTACATTACAGGAAAAGTTACAAGCCTTTTCCCACTGGAACAAGTCGATCAAAATGAGTTTATTGTGCTTTTTAATAGTCTGAGTAAATTTGTATACACAGTGAATGATGAAGTTAACCCAGTGTTGCAGAGAGGCTAACGGTGCCAAATGAACTCTCTGCCATATATGTATTCCACACCACTCGCTGTCCATAACCTATTACAGGTTTTTTTCCAGTGCAGCAGCTGGACTCATTGTGCCTTATGAGGAAACTGGCCTTGGACTTTCCTATATATGCATATAATTGCCCTCAGTAAGGGGATGTTTCTCAGCACTGGAATCATTCTTCCCTCTTTTTGAAGTGTTTTTGTCCTGTATGTTGCTATGCAGTGAAGAGGCCAAACTGGACACTAAGAAAAGAAAAGCAATGACAACCTGGCATCAGTGAGGGAAAGACAAAGATAAGTTACTCACAAAGGAAAATGTTTCAGCCTGCTAGTCAGCAGTAACAGCTTTGGTGGTCATGCAGGATAATCAGATAGCTGCAGGCTACGCTGAACGTTTTACACCCTGTTGGTTCACATCAGTTTGAATGGAGGAGGGAATAAATTTGGGTTCAAACTATATATTTTTTAAATGATCAGATCTTTATGAAAGTGACTCAGTTCTTATTCCATAGAGGCAGACAGATGAGATTTTTTTATGGGAAGAACTTAGTGAGTTCGTCTTTTTCAGTGACTCACTAAGGCCATTAACAGAGAACTAATGAAGAGCACTCGCATAGTTGTGTAGATAGAAGGTTGCACCAAAACAATGATTAAGTATTGGTTACAGAATGAGGGACACAACGTAACCAAAAAGAAACACAAATAAGACATAAAAGGACCATATGCTGTCAACACTGTAAGGATTAAAAGATGACAAATAACCAAAAAGAGCTGCGAATGACAATACATTAAATCACTACGGTAACATCTGAAACTCCTTGTTCACCTAAAAATGACTGTAAATATTATTTTCAAGTGTCTTTCTTCAATCTAAGAATTGTGTGTGTGTGTGTGTGTGTGTGTGCGTGTTTGGGGAGGGGTTGTTATTTCTCTGTACCCTGGGGCCCATCGTCTCACATAGTGTCCATATCCTTCTTTGCTTTGCCCGGTGTGATGCATTAGAGCTGAGACTGATGGAGCTCACTCCTCATGTGCTTACCTGTCGGGTGAACAGGATTGCGGTGTCCCAGTACTCAGGGTGCTTGTCACTGTGGGTATTCAGCTTCTTCTGCCAGGAGCAGAAGTTGCGCAGAGTCAGGGCTGCATTACTGGAAACCTTTGGTCCCTTGTCAGCTTCATTCGTCACCATGAAGCCCACCACCACTATGTTTATGGAGTTTAAAATGCTCGGGTGCTTATAAAGCCTGGCTGCTACTGACATCAGGGTCAGGAGGTAATGCTTCAGGTCATCCCCGTGAAATTTAGCCATCGACTCATCTGCCACCACGAGCACTTCCACAAATCTAGGAACAGAGGCGAACCTCTTGGACCTCCCTAAGGTTTTCAACACAGTTTCAGTTAAGCCATCATTCTCCAGTTCACTCATGTACTTGTACTTCTCCAGGGAAATGTTGAACTTGGTGACCGGTGTAACTCCACATCTGCTGGTGAAGTTCCCGCCGGAGTACAGAGTGCGTCTCTTGCGACGGATAACGTGCTGCTTGTGGAAAGAGTTGAATTTGTTTCTATATCCACGCGTCATCGCTGCGTCTTCAGTCGTGGTCTGGCTAATGAAATACTCCATGTCTTTATAGAAGAACCCCCCGCGGAGACCGTTACACAGGCTAAGCGCTGCGAAAGAGTCCGGATCTCCGTTGACATCACCGGAGTGGAAACATTCGCTGAGGTCAGCGGGTACAAGCGTGGTGGATGCTGAGGAGTCGTCCTTAGGCGGCACACTACCCGCTGCGAGGAACCCAGCATCAGGCGCAAGCTGGAGATAGAATTCCTGTTTAAATGCACTCAGTCTAATAACAATCTGTCTTTCAATAAATTGTTCCGCACGCCCGTGTAGCTGTTTGCCGTGCTCCACAAGAACAGGTGTGCACGTATCTACCTCCATGCAATGCATCAGCTTCAAATACAGTAGCAATTTTATAAAAATAAATAAAATACGAATGAGAAAAGCCATCGTTGCTCCTGCTCAGTGAAGTCCGCACTATGACTTGGGTGCTGTGCGCAATGGCAGCGAGCGCAGCTTGCGCGTCCTTAGAAAACTAAGCACCCGCACTGGTGTCCAGCTTTCTTTCCATCTTGTCTACTCTGACCACCAACTTATCTTAGCCTTTGTGCTTCAGAGTATACCGGTGATCACTGTCGGCTGAAACCAGTCGGCTATGTGAGCAAGATTAAGCTCATTGGTCATACGTCTGAGTTTGTGCTGCAGACCACAGCCACTTGTAACTCTCCAAATATTATATTTTCTGCAGGGCATGTGTGACAGGAGCACACAGCCCCCTCCTACCGCCCAGAGTGACTACGAGGCGGAAAAGACAAGCAGCAAAGACAAGTTTGATTCGGAGGTTTATGACATTTCCACATTCATTTCAAATGAATGCACCTGGCTCTCAAACTTTAAACACAATTTTACAATTTCTGTAAAAACCTTGTGATTCCCCTTTCACTCAATCCAATAATTTAATTTAACAACGTAACAACATAACAACGTTTGTAAAAGCACAGTTAAAAAAATTAAGACAGAAAATGGCAAAATGCATTAAAAATACTACACAGCGGCATTCAAGGAGACGCATTTTTGTCTACATATGCTCAAACGGAGGACACGTGTATTAGAAGAGTATTGTAAACTTAAATCTGCGAGAACAGCGACACCTGTTTGCACCTGAACTTCACTGGAACCTTAGCGCGTCCGTGCGCTTGAATAAATGTCTTGTGCTCTGTCGCCATCTGTCGCTTAACGTCGAAACTGCGTCTCCGGGATCAGTTTCCATTGTTTACCCACGTTCTTCTGGCGAAGTCCAACACAATGGTGCCTGGCAGAACATGAATTCAGTCTTGCAATAAAGCAGAAGTCATACATACAAAATACTTCTATTTATAAACGTATATTTAAATATCAAAACGTGGGAAATCTGCAGTGGTTTACAGTTTTCCGATAAAGATTCCAAAGTTTATTTGAGTCACTGCTTCGTTTGATTGATCTCTAGTTTCCTGAAATTTTTCTCTCATTATGAAGTATTGCTTGATATTATAAATGTGTCTACATTAAAGGCACATTTTCCCAAAACCTACTTGAATTATATTCTTCTTTTACATCTGCTAATAATGTGATTATACGGTGCTCAATGTAGTGGTGAGTTCTCAACACACACGCAGTGCGTTTCTCTGTCCAACGGTGCGCTTTTGTTTGGGGGAATAAAGCAAGTCGGCCTTTGTGGAGCGTGGGGGCTTTGGGAATCTGTGGGCACCTGCTACTTACACAGGGCTCCAAAATAAGTCGAATAGCGGACTTCCTGCTATGCATTGTAGGCTACAGATGTCCTGCCGCTGCCATATAGCTCGTCGAGTTAATAATAGGAGTGCGGTTGTCAAGCTATTTCAGAAGGGGGGAGTGTCGGCTCATTGGATCCGTTTTATCCGCGAGTTTCTCATGAAGTACCAGTGGGAGGAGAATTTCCAGCAACGGAGGATATCAAAAATAAACCCCCTTCATGTCAAGAGCGGAACGTATAAATACCCCCGATATGGCCAGTCTGCAGCGGTGCTGGTGAGTGTAACAACAAGACTAAGCTTGGTTGGGGAATAAAACTACAAGTCAGAAAGACTGAAATTAACTAGCAGGTAAACTTTGAACAACAGTGGCTCCACGGTACTGGATAATCCCCTTTAATTTAACAAGATCGCTGATTTTGAGTGGATAGACCACTGCATCGATTGGAGAAATCGAGACACTTACAGAAGGAGACAAAGGACATTGTAACCTAATCTTTATTTTTACTACCTTTGGGTGCCAGTTCATCTGCAGAAGATGTGTGCCACCATGCGTCTGATGGTTTTATCCATATTCGCAATGAACGCGGCACTTTCCATCCCGTTTGAATCAGAGGATATTGTACCTGTTCGGATAAATGGAAGAATGAGCGGTCGCTTTTGGAAAAGAAGCGAGGAACAACCGAGGTTTGTCCTCAGTGCATTTGGCAAGGACATGATTTTAAACCTTGTACCAGACACCAGCTTTATCGCGCCTTCCTTCACCGTACAGCGCATCAAAGCTAGAGATGTTGCTGCTTTACACAGCGTAAAAGGTGCCAAACCTGTCCAGGACGAAGACCTTCAGACAATTTCAATTCAGACAGAGGACAGTGAAGGACAGCTAATGCACTGCTTTTACTCTGGGAAAGTAGACCACGATCAAACCTCGGTTGTGGCTGTCAGCTTGTGCTCCGGGATCTTTGGCTCTTTCATAACACAAGGAAAGGAGTATTTAATTGAACCTAAAATTAGAGGTGACCTAAGGTCAGAGTCTACAGAGCAGCTGCATGTCATCAAGAGGAGGACACTCACCGAAAGTCCCGGTGTCTCCCTCCTGTTTGATCACGCAGCCGAGGAGCGCGGAGTGGGGAAGCACAATGGGGAAAGTTTTACGCACGGCTACAATGACGCGCAGATGGAACCTCGCCGGAGACGATTTGTTTCCGCGCCACGGTTCATAGAGACGTTGGTGGTAGCAGACTCAACCATGACCCACTTTTATGGAGATGAAATAAAGGTCAGACACAATTAAGTCATTCTTTCCTGCACACTGAATTTATAAGAACCTAAATAAACCGTTTAAATTTCGCAATATCACACCATAAACCATTGTTCATAAACACATTCTTGAAGACGTCACTATTTTTCCTTGTGATTTTCCCATCCTGACTGCTAAATCAGGATTCATAGCCTAAGAAATATAGTAGCATGGATTTGTTTTTTTGTGCTGCTTCATAAAATAGTTTTGGCAATGAGAAAACTTGGGAGGAAATATGTGGGCTCCCTGTTTTGCACAGGCTGAGAAAGAGGTCAGGGAACAGAAATGCAAGCAATGCTGGACCACATTCCTCAAGACTTTGTCACGATTTCAGAGCAGATTTTTAGCATCATCCAAGGAGAATTAATGTAGAATATCGATTCTATTCTGACGTAACACACTACTTCCATACATCAAATAGACTCTTTTGGTGCCATATGTTGTTCTGTGTGAGACATACTTTTAATATATGGTGTTTTCATGTAAAAGATTAGCCTTGATCAATCATCAGTATCAGGCCTAGGTTATGGTTCTAATCGGAAATATATAAAAAATTCAGATAGTTCATAACCCTACTAAAAACGCACTTATTGTAGTCTGAGCTGCAAACTGTTTTTTCGACAATAAATGTCACAGGTATTCAGGCACCAGGGTCAAGTACATAAAGATTAAACTGAAAAATCAGTTAAATATTTCCTTTTATTACAAATCAGATTGTATTAGAATTTTCATTCATGTTACCTTTATTTTGTAGGAGAAGGAGCACTTCATTTGTCATTTGGAGGCCCTGTGTCTCTGTGGGTGTGTCTAGAGCACATGTGGAAAACCATTCTATGGGGGAATAAAATCCCAGCCTAGAGAAAGTGATTTCAGCAAGGCTGGTGGACGCACGGCACAATCCACTGCATTTATTATTAGCATTACTGGGGCTCGGCAAAAAGAGAGCATGACAGTGCTGTGGAAAACCATGCCCAGGGGACAGTGTTTAATGAATTATAAATTTAGAAGAAGACAGTTTGGCATAAAATAAGGATCCAAGTTTCCTGAAACAGAAATAAAAAATTGTTGGGAAAGGACAAAGATATGTTTTGAACAATTTAATAACACTGTTGTTCCTTAATAGGTGACAACAGTATTTACATTATAATTACCCCATTTCAGTATATATCTTTGTTACAGGTAATAAATGCTAATAAATGGCATTTTTCTACTTATAACAGTAGAAACACAAGCCTGTACTGGCCGAAGATGTACCACCACTGCAGTCTAAGCCATTTAAACGTTTTGTGAATGATGTTTTATCCTGTCCTGTCTCTCCTCTTCCGTAGCAGTACATTTTGACCCTGATGTCAATGGTCGCACAGCTTTATAAACACCCCAGCATAAAGAACTCTGTGGACATGGTAGTGGTGAAGATGTTGGTGGTAGAAGATGAGGAGGTCGGCCCTGAGATTTCCAGCAATGGAGGCATGGCTCTAAGAAATTTTTGTTCCTGGCAGCAGCTCTTCAATCCATCGAGCCAGAGGCACCCAGAGCACTATGACACTGCTATGCTGTTTACTAGAGAGGTGAGGGGCACAATGAGTCTCACCAATATAAGATACCATCATCTGCGTAATGTTACAAATGTGTGCTTACAACAGTGAAACAGAGAAGTTCAATCTGACCAAAGAAAAGTCAACATCCCCTCCCCTTACTTGAGACCACAAGTTTTCTTCAACAGATGTTTGTTGAATAAACCTTGTCTCCCAAACATCATGTTCCCAACTGCATTTACATCTTTGTAGGGAATTTAATCAGCGAGTGGATTATGTTCCGATGTAAATTGTGTCGTATGTGTTGTGTTTTTTTTTTAAAGTAGATAAACATATGACTTAAGCCAGTGTTACGTTTTTATCTATATAGCCAGACCACACGCTTTTACCAACCATAACCATGTGCTACAAGTGCCGGAATATGACTGTATTGAATATTATTTGAAGAAAAAAAAAAACATAGTTTGAAAAGAGGTCATATTGTATGTCATTGACTAGGAGTCAGCAGCTGGGTGCACAATGACAAATTCACATCCAACAATGAAGACATCATGCAGGTCATGTGATCACAGTGAAAACATTCAATTAGCAAACTGTGGCTGAAATCTCTGGGAAAATCTAATAAGAGGCCCTCTAGTTAAATGTTAAAATGTTTATTAAAAGTGAAACAACAGTGCCATGCGAATTGACCCTTGGGACATTTTGTACTAAAAGAAGCAGAAGTATCATATTGAAAGTTTTAGGACCAGGGAATGCTGAATGTTTATAGTATTTGGACATACAACTGTAATTTAATGAATAAACTTAATGAGTTTTTTTAAATAAAGAATAGGTATTCCAGCAACTTCAGTCCATGGTTTTGGTTTACTGGCCTGTAGATTTATTGTTGGTTCAGTCTCACTACACTTATTAGTTTTGTTTCCAGCAGCAACACAAACCATTTTTTTTTTCAAACATTGGCTCTATACTACTGGGCAGCACCAAATAGAAGACAGACACAGTTTGGGGGATGCATTTAGAAAATACAGATACAGAACCACACATACAGAGCGCGTTACAGTCCACTCAGCCCTAGTGGTCGGGTATATTTCATTCTCTGTTCAGAAGGTAATAACCCAATGAGGATGAGTCATGAATTAAGCCCTGGTGGAATTCAGTTCCCAGCCAGCTGCAGAACTTGGTTGGTTTCAGAGGCAGAGGACATAACCACACAATTCTCCAAAGTGTTGTACAGTAACACAGGTGGAATTTAGGGCCAGTTGTGTTTGGTGGGGGGTCCCAGCTGGAAATTAGCCTGGGGGCCAGTTGTTGTCATACAGCATGGTGTCTTAAAGCAATGTGTGAGATTAGGAAATTAAAACAAGGTAATAAAGAAAAAGCTCATTTTTGGTTAATTTAGAGAGGCAGATTCCTGCCTGTACAGCGAGAACCATCATTCTGATTTTCCAAACCAGAGAAGATGTAATCAGATTCCAAACATACTGTGCTTTTATGGAAGTTGGGAAAATAGCTCACAGGTCCCCGGGGTTTGAGTTGTGATTGGCTAGTTCTGCTGTGTTTGGCTGCCTTCTTTCATTTGGTATGTACATGTTGATAAGGTGTTAGCAGTCAGTACGTCAGGCAAGAAACGTCTCATTTATTAATTTGTTAGCTAAAATGTTCTGGTTGTGGCTCCATTTGATGACAGGCTTGGCATTTATCCGCCTGATATATACTGAGTGGCGTTAGTCTGTAAATCTGACCCTGGATCAGGGAAAGTGATGAACATAACATATGGCTCTTTGCAGTCTTGCAGTGGAGTAGTTTGAAACTATCATTCAGGAGCACCTTTTATTTGTTTTTTTCCATTTCCGTGGAGATACGCTTTGAAATGTACTGTACCTGATAGAAGGTTGCAAAGTTCATAGTTCCATCACAAATCAGCCCTGACAAGATGAAGCCACTTTAATGGTCAGGGCTAGAGCATGCGGACGGGTCAGGGTTGAAAATGTATGCCATGTATTACATAGCCACAAGAGAAAGCTACTGCAATGGACTATTGTGAAACTCAAAACTCCCAGTCTGTTGCATGTATTGGAAACATTGTTGTCATAGATTTTTTTCGTCTCAGAATTAATTTGTGTTTGTTTGCCTGTCTGCAAATGCAATACTGTGGCTTCGGCCCATACATTTTGCTGTGTGTCTGCATAGATGAGTGACAGATGCTGTTGGGGAACAGTGTGTACAAACACACGCTTAGCTGTGTTTAACTGCAGATCCAAATCCAGATGTGTTTTAAATTACAGGGGGGCTCTGCCTTGTGGTTTTCTGGGGCTGAGACGAGGCCATGGAAGTGTCCGTCTCCATCCTACACATACAGGGAACAACCTCAGATACACCACGCTGTTCATTTTCCTACTTCTGGACAGCTGTTGCATGCTCACAATTTTTATTTGTTGTATGACTGAAACACAGAGCAACATGTTTGTTTCTGTGGAGATTTGTCATCGAGGTCATAGTGGTTAGTGCTTATCGAGGGAAGCTGGATTTGCTCTAACTTTTATGTGAAAGTAGAAAGAAAAAAAAGAAAGAGAGATAAAATGACTTCAAAAACCTGAAGAAAGTTCAGATGTTAGACATTGAACTGAATTGCACAGAAGACAACAGATTTTTAATTTCAGTAGAAAATGATCCTTGACACTGAGACCTGTTGAATCCAAACAGTTGTTGGTGGTATGCAGCTCTTACTGTATGTGGATTCTGGATGGTACATCACTGATGATTAATGAAATGCCATTCCACTGGCTTACGGCACCTAATGGTATTTCTCATTTCCCTCAGATGTTAAACTGTTAGTGTTGATATTTGTCACTGTTGATTATGATACTTAACTGCTGTGAGTGACTTGCAGTATTAATGGTATGTTCTACCAGCTTCAGTATTTTTTGGCTTGTTGTATGTTAAAGATAGGAAGCCCATTTATAGCATTTATTGCATTGGTGACAACTGCCTTTAATGAGCAGTTATCACTAACATGAGAATGGCTAAATTACTGTACGCTGTTATGTGTCACTAGTAATATAGAATTTTCACAAAAGATTTGAGAATTGCAAAAGTCTTACAGTCTCCCATCATCTTCATCATGATCGTCTCTCTTCCTGTGTTGCAGGACATCTGTGGACAGAAGAGCTGTGACACACTGGGTGTGGCTGACGTTGGGACGATGTGTGATCCCAAGAGAAGCTGCTCAGTAATTGAAGACAACGGCTTGCAGGCTGCCTTCACAGCTGCACACGAGCTTGGTCAGATCAAATTTACTGTGTGCTTTGGGCACAGCATTTACAAAACTCCTTCTGTTAGACATAGCTTTAAGGTCAAATGTCCTGTTCCTCTTGTCTGGCTGCAGGTCACGTTTTGAGTATGCCTCACGACGACTCCAAGACCTGTGAGAAGCTGTTTGGAAATCTGGGAGGACATTACCTTATGGCTCCTCTGTTTGTCAGCCTCAACAAGACAGCACCGTGGTCTCCCTGCAGCGCTCTCTACATCACTGAGTTCTTTGACAACGGACATGGTAGGAAACAGTTCAGGTGGCTCTTTGTAGCTCTGTTAAGAATCATTCAGAGACAAATAAATCCACAAGAGTTTAATTATAGCTTTCCTGCTTAAACCTGTTGCTCACCGTAAACTATATGTTCCAAAGGTACTTAATAAATCCTCTTTTTTAACTCTCTCCATCTCTTTGCACCCCCCCCCCCCCCCCCCCCCATCTCCCTCCATTGCTTCCTCTCTCCCATTTCATGTTGTGTATCTTGTATTGTTTATATTCTTCCTAGTCCTATCAGTGAACCTTCTTTTCCACTGAGTCATACTATGGATTTCTTCCTGTTCTCCACCTCCCCAGCCAAAGACAACAGCTGGTGTCAGCATAAAATGTTCTTCATCAATTGAAAAAATGTCAGCAAACACTTATGTGGCTGGGAATGTTCGTTCCAAACTGAGGACGTCATTGACAACTCCAGACAAAAGCTTATTGAATGTTATAAAGAATCATTAGTGGAACATTGAGTAAATTCACATTTAGAGTAGCTTTTACAGCCCACATTCAAAACGCTGCGGTGCCTCTAAAAGTGCACCACATTAGCTGGATTTAAATTATCCCTTTTTTTTTTTTTTTCAGGACATGACTTGTCCTGAATATTTTTCTTCTCTTGTCATACCACACACAAAGAGCACCACATTTACACTTGTCCCAGTGCTGCAAAGTCTATAATCTCCATAGACCACAAAACAGTCAATCTCAAACAGTGCTGCTTTGTATTGTTACCTCAGGGGACTGCCTGCTAGATGTCCCAGAGAGCACCATGCCATTACCAAAGGAGCTGCCAGGCACCAAGTATAGCCTGGACCAACAGTGTCAACAGATTTTTGGAGAGGAGTTTGTCCACTGCCCCAACACCTCAGACAGTGACATCTGCAGCCAGCTTTGGTGTCAAGAGGATGGGACAGCACAGTGCTCCACAAATAATGGCAGCTTGCCCTGGGCTGATGGCACTCCTTGTGGCTTCAACAGCACCTGTCTCAATGGAGCATGTATGTCAACACAGAAGGTGATGCAGCCGCCGGTAAGACGTCTCCTTTATCAAGTTATCAACTGGGAAATGAAACTATGAAACAGGTGAAAGAAAAGAAAAATCTAAACTCTTCTGATTAAAAACAGAAACCTGAATTTGTTACTGACAAAATACACTATTTGTTTTGCTGCTACAGCTTCAGTTAGTCTGGTATGACCAGTGGCTTATCATGGCTAATGTTCACAAACTTGTCTGTAGAGCGGTTGTCCACCAATCTCATAGTTGTTGGTTCAATCTCCACCTCCTCCAGTCACATGTCGAAGTGTCATTGAGCAAGACATTGAACCCCAACTTAGTTGCTCCCAGTGAGGGTTGGCCAGCTGCATTGTAGCTCCCCCATGGGTGTATGAGTGTGTGTGATTGTGAGTGTGAATGGGTGAATAAGAAGCAGTGTAAAGTGCTTTGAGTGCCAATAGGTAGAAAAGTGCTATATAAGTGCAGACCATTTAACATTTGTCTGTATAACTGACACCACTGAGTCGGGCAGTTTGTGCAATCTGAACCATGCTGCTCAGGGATGAGATTCCATAGCATTTATTAAAATCAATTTCTTCTAAATCCCTTTTTAAAACTGTTTAAATCGCATTTGAAAAAAAGTTAACAGTTTTAGTCACTACAATAGAAAAATAAAAACAATAAATTGTTAAGCGTAATTAAAAATAAGATTTTGGTATGTTGTAATGTCACATTGTGCATGGTAAAAATCACTAATTCCTCCATGTGTCATATCATGACTATGTAGTTGCAAGATCAGATGTACAGTTAATGTGTACAATTAAAAACCAAAACAACAAAAATTATGATTTTTTTCTTATATTGCCCATAATAAAATATATTAATGATGAAGAATGTAGCCTCTTCTAATAACTTTAATAACACAATTGGTTGATTTAATTGTGTTCAGGGACCAACTCTGGAGGGCTGTGCTGCTGTTGCTGCATGGTCTTTTTTTAAATGAACTTTTTGTGTGAATGCCTGTGTCTTCTTACTACAATCATGAGGTGCATAGAAACACAACTCCAAAATAATGGTCATGTTGCTTCTGCTATGCAAATATGCAACATATTAGTCAAATTAACCTTAAAACTGCATTATAATCCTTTTCTTGATGTTTATGATGGATTTTTGCTGGATTGGTAACGTTACGTTTTATTGTACTTTCACAATGACTATCTGAAGTGCTGAGCAGAACTTAGCAGAGCACCTTGATGCATACTAACACTGTGCTTCATATAAAATAAAGTTCATATCTCACCAAGTTATTCTTTTTAGTACAAGGTCCCTCTTTGTGTAACTTTCCTTTAGTTCACCGCTTAACATGGAGACAGAAAAGAAGGTGATTAGGGACAAAATTCATAGTCCTCATTGAGTGCAACATTGGATCAGTTTATTGGACGTGTCAGACACCAAGACATTGCATAGTTGTTTGTATACTCACCAACAACACTATGCAAAGTTGTCACATTGGGAACTATTATCTTAGTAACTAGTATTTTTCAATGTAATCATGAGGTAAAGAGCACGTTTCAATTGAATTTATCAGGAAAGTGTGCTTGTATGACAATGCGCCTTCTTGCTTCATGGCATCATGTTGCAATGCACCAAAAGTTGATCCAGATTTAAAAACACTGAGTTGGTACAAATGTTACACCAACCAGCTACCTCCTTTCAAATTCATTAGTGGGTATAAATATTTTTTAGGGCTAAAATTAAGGATAAGATTGCCTTTTTCAAATTTAGTGAATATCTTCCAAACTTTCTCTCTCTCTGTCTCCATGTTAAGTGGTGAACTAAAGGAAAGTTACACAAAGAGGGACCTTGTACTAAAAAGACTAACTTGGCGAGATATGAACTTTATTTAATATGATGCACAGTGTTAGTAAACTCCACTCTGAAGCCTTGTGTTATCTTCAGATCAAGTTTGGAATGAGGTTTCACACAGAATGATTGTGGATTTTTTCCGACATGTTTACAGTTTAACACATCAGGAAGAAATGCTTTAATAGTCAATATAAACAGGATAATGCATTAGAATAATCTTTGTTGCTTAAAGACCAACATTAAAAAAACATCTGAAACTATCCTTTAGGACTAAAACTTTACTCATAAGAGGATGTTACCATAAAACTGCATGAGAACTGCCTGTAGGCTTGACTTAATCACCTCCTTGAACTCCAGTGCTTATTTACTCAGAAATAGAATGATCAGATTCGTAGTCATAAAGCTATAAAACTGTCTTCCTCTGCAAACTCCCATGCTATTTTCCTCTGGGTTTTTGAAATACACAGAAAATGTGATTTTCAGTTATTTAAACCTGATGTGTTTTGCAGCATAAAGGGTTCCTGTTATCTCAATTTCTGTCAGTTAGTCTGTAAATCTGTCAGTTAGCATTTTACTCAACAACATGTGGTTTAAAATTGTAGTTGTATATTTCCTTCCTCAAGGTAATTATAGCATTTGTCGATTTAAACTTTTTTAACAGGGGTAAACTAAATTGGTGATCAAAACAAAAGTCTGGCTAAATAGACTAAATCTACAGAGTTTTGTATTTTTAGAATGTAATCAGTACGTCTCAGTGATGCTTTTTGTATTTCTTTAACAACATTTATAGTGTCACCTGCATTAAGTTGACTTCTAATTTTAGGTTGACGTGGTTGACTTCTTGTTTTCACCTTGTGTTATGATCACACATCTGTTAATAAATCCAGATGTGGTGGTAGTCGGGATGTTGCCGACTACCACTGTTGGACCAGCTGGTATGAACACTCAAGCAAGCACACACACACACAAACTTGCACACAAAGCTGTAGTACTGCAGGTTCTCTGTCTGCGAGTGACACATATAACAGGAATGTGGGTAAAGGCAGACAGCAGGCGTGTGCCGAGCTTCAACACAGAATCTCACTGGAGTCGCTGCACGCCAACATGCTGTGGGGCCTCAAACCCAGAAGCCCAGACTGTGGTTTGGAAGACACAGCTTAGATTGCTTTTGGCACTGGGCTCTAACCAACTACTCACACTGCTTTCTCTTCCCCCTTTTCTTGTGTTTTACTGCAGGTGGTTGTGGATGGTGGTTGGAGCTCGTGGGGACCGTGGCAGCAGTGCTCCAGAACATGTGGAGGGGGGGTGGAGTTCTCCTATAGGGAGTGTACTGACCCTTTGCCTCAGAATGGAGGGAAGTACTGTGAGGGACAGAGGGTTCAGTACCAGTCCTGCAACACTCAGCCCTGTGAAAACAACGAAGGTGAGAGTTAGCCCTATGTGTGTTTTAAAATATTTAAAGATGTTGATAGGCAGAATTTTTATTTTTAATACTTTTTAATCCAAATGCAAAGCACTTAATTTTTTGCTACACAGAAATAAACACAATGAAACAGACTTCATTAATCATCATCATCATGTACAATCCAAAGCCTAGAAAAACTTATTCCACTTGTGAGTGTACTAAGTTTCTCTAGGCTTTGGATTGTTGTCAATTTTGTTAATGACGTGTCACATTAGACCAAGAAAATCAGAAATAATTCAGAAAATGCATTGGTTATCAAAGGTGTTACTGGTTCCTTTTTCTGTTAATCAGCTAAGTGACAAGTCATTTCAGCTTGATTAAGCTTGTGCTTAGTTTACAAATTATTTGGTATAGATTTATGTATTTCCTGTACACACCGACCTCCATCTGTTGTCCAATTTCTCTTTAAACTGTAGGGAAGAGTTTTAGAGAGGAGCAATGTGAGAAGTATAATAGCCCCAACTACCTTGACTACAACAGAAACATGAAACACTGGATCCCAAAGTATGCTGGTGTTTCCCCCAGAGACAGATGTAAGCTGATCTGCAGGGCCAGAGGCAGCAGTGAATTTAAGGTGTTTGAATCCAAGGTACAGTCTGTGCACCTAACATCACAGCTCATACTTAGAGACATTTTGCCAATGCATTTAGTCCACACTATAGCTCAACGAAATTGATTCGGTGCTGTCCACTCAAAATAATTGTGTTTTATGTTTGCATTTTTAAAAGCTCATAAACATTAAAATATAACAATAATAAAAATAACGTATAACAATAGTGTAACAGTGTTTAAGCATCAAAGTTGTTTCAAAATTACATGTAAATCTGACATGACCAAGAAATTTGCTGAGGTCATGTCTCCATGGAAAACAACGATTCACTGCAGTGGGAGACAAAATTGGTAAAAGTATCAATTCTGTGAAAAAGATACTTGCTGACCTCAAAACAATAACTTGAAAACAAGATATTAATTAAATTGTCTTGCTTTTTATGGAACTTTATCCTACAATCTCATATGTTGATGCAATAAAGTCTTCGACAATAAGGGCATTACCTGACTTTAACCTGTATCCTCCTATAACATGGTTATAAAGCCGACTTCAAAAATTTGGGAGTTATGCCACCGTTTTTTCCAGCTTCATAAAGAAAAGCTCAATTTGATAGTGATGTAGCAAGACTATCTAAAACATGTCACAAGATCCAGCGATGCATATAATGTTCTACAGTCACTGGCCACTATATTAGGTAAAACTAAGAAATTATAACATGGCGAAAGAAGAATTTATGGCAGAGCTGCTGTATTAGTTTGTAATGGATTGTGCAGGTGTACCTAATAAAGTGGTCAGTGAGTGTATATTTCAAATACGGTTTTCACTGCATCTTAAAATGTGATATAAGCTACATGCTAGAAATTTACTGAGCAAACATGTGATGTCAGATTCACATAATCATGCATTTCTGTGAATGTGATAGCTGCTTCACATCTGTAATTGCATTTGTTGTGTCAATGCAGGTGATTGATGGGACAACCTGTGGCCCTGACACTACATCACTGTGTGTCCAAGGCCAGTGTGTGAAAGCAGGCTGTGACCAGGTGATTGGGTCCAACAAAAGAGTGGATAAATGTGGAGTGTGTGCAGGAAATGGGCTCACCTGCAGAAAGATCACAGGCTCCTACAGCAAATCAGCGTAAGTGGTAGAACAAAACACAAAGAAAATGGTGCATGTGAAAATGATCATAACAGTTACTTGTAGTTACACTTAATATGATATTTACTGAAATGCATGTATGCTGTAGGCTTTCATAATAGTTGCTTGATAAAAAAAGGATGTAGAGGCTTTCTTTTGTCAAACTGTGGTGGAAAAAACACGGCACACTCAGCTGCCTATCATCATTATAAGCAAACTAGTTCTGGGCCATATTTGAGTCTCTTTATACTTTGAACATTCTGTAATTGAAGTGATTAGATTTGCTTCCTTTGGTTTGCTTACCTACTTGGTAGTGTTCTTAAGCAGTGGGAGTAGTTATTTCGGACAAAATTGACTGAATAATTTAATTAGGGTTTGCACGTGTAATACTGCCATTGACTCTTAGTTATTTTTTAAAATTATAAACACTGGAATGACGATAAAGCTTTCAACACCTTAATTCCACAACTAGTTACAATATTTTACATCCAATTTTTGGGTATATTATCAGCCTTTTTAGCAAGTTTACATAAGACTTTGGGTTTGAATGTGTTTATTAACATTGCAACTGAAACACATACACATTATGTATTTTAGCATGATACCAAAACTCTTGTTTTAGGTTTTGGTGTCTGTAGCTTTAAATTTAAAAGAGCGAAAGCCCCTTTCACCTTTTTGCAAAAGCTCTGCTAAGTTTGTGAACTAAGGGTCAGAGAGAACTGGCCTGTTCATGCACATTAGTCTCCGAAAATTAAGGAAACCTAAAAGGGAAGACTGGATTTTTTTTGTGTGTATTTGTTTTTTTGGATATGCTACAAACTAACTCTAACCCTACACACATCGGAGACCCATGTAAATGTACACAAAAAATTAAAAGTAGGTTTTGCATAGGGACCTTTAATAGTTTATCTAGTGGGCTCCAGGAATAACAGTTTAAGACCACCAACACCCAATATATATGTTGGTCTATCAATATGTCGCATATACCAAGCGACATATTGAGAGATAGAAGTAAGATACTTTAAAGAGTTAGAAGAAAAGATCAATGTCAATCTAAAGTCAAGCTTAGCTTAAACACAACTGGGCTAGCTGTTTTCTTTATGCTGAGGCTGATTTTCTCCTATGTCCAGCTGTACTCTCCTAAAAATGTACCGTACTACCTCAAACAAATCAAAGTCTTTACATGATCTAAATCCATATCTTGCTCTTTTCCTCCAGCTATGGATACAATGATATTGTCACAATTCCCATTGGGGCCACCAATATCGATGTCAAACAACGGAGTCACGGAGGAAACAAACATGATGGGAACTACCTGGCTATAAAGAGAGAGAACGGTGGTTACATTCTCAATGGTAACTTATCAATATCCACTATGGAGCAGGACATTCTTGTGCTGGGGGCGGTGCTGAAATACAGCGGCTCCTCCACCACGTTAGAGAGGATTCAGAGCTTCAGGCAGTTGAAGGAAGCTATCACTATCCAACTCCTGGCCACTGCACGGGATGACAACCCTCCTAAAGTCAAATATACTTTTTTCATACCTAGAGATGTGATTTTTAATAAATCCAAGGTGAAAAAGGACTCATCACAGTCTTTGCATGTGATCTATCCCTTTGGTGAACCAGAATGGGTGCTGGGAGAGTGGTCTGAATGCTCCAAGAGCTGCAACTCTGGGTGGTCCAGGAGGAGCGTTGAATGCCGAGACAGTGCAGGATTTCTCGCTAGTCAGTGCGACAAAGACCTGAAGCCCATGGACATCAGACCTTGTGGCGATCTGCCATGCCCCATATGGCAAATGGGACCTTGGTCTGCCTGTTCACGAACTTGTGGCCTGGGAGAGCGCCACCGCAGTGTCTTCTGCATAGACTACACTGGGAAGACCGTTGAACCAGAGAAGTGTGATCCAAACAAAATCCCTGCGACAGTCTCTAGAGAATGTCTCAATCATGAATGCTTATGAAGAACTTGAGTACAGTGAACTTTAGTAACCAGGGATAGATTATTGAATAGGCATACCAGGCCAAAGTATAAGGGGACTACAAAAGTACTACAACCATTCATAAATGACCACAAAGAAATGCAAAATAATTGTCAGACATAAAACAACCATAAAGAGATGCAAAATAATTCAAGATTCCATAAATTGACCACAAATACCCAAAGAGATGCAACACCATGACAGACATAAAACCTGCTATCATAGAAATGACCACAACGACATGAAAAATAACAAGAGAATGAAACAAAACAACTAGAGTAACACAAAAGGATTATACAAATACACAAAATGACTATAAAGAGATACACAACAACTCTAAAAACACATAAAAAATCTACAAAAAGATGCACAATGACTACAATATGCCTTTCAAATAATTACATATTGACTATAATGGAACACAAAGATATGAGGTCTGGGTCATAGCAGATGGGACTTTGGTCTCCCTGCTCATGTACATTTGCAGCCAAGGCAAACGTCACCACAGTGTCTAATGCATATGCTATCCAGACAAGTTCAATCTGAATAAAATCCAAGAGCTAGTCTCTGGAGAATATCCTCAGTGGGACTGCTTAGGAAGAACACAGTGAACATTCCTATTTTGGTCTGACAGCTTTTTCCACACACTGTCCTGTAAAATATGAGTATGTAGATCATTTGTACCTAACGGCAAATAATGACAATATGCATACTTCTGTTTGGTGACATCTTGCAGTTGTAGTAAACTTGGCTATCGTGTAGCATTTAGACACTCAAAACCTTGTCAGGAGGAGGTTTGTGTGGTCAGATGGCTCAGAAAACACAGGACTTTTCCACAGGAGACTGGAGTTTAGTGGGAAAGTGCTGATAATACTGTTTACTGATTTGGTGCCAGTGTAGGAGAACGCATTACCGATTTGGTGTCAGGTGCTAAACAGAGTTCAGTTTCAAGAGACATGTGGCTCCCTACCTGTAAGCGCTGTTTTAGCAAATACAATTCTGGTACTTATATGAGAGGGTAGGGACAAACAGCTTATATAGGTGAAACACTTAGCGATTACAAAAATAAACACAACTGACTACACACAACTGATATAGAAAAAATATATACAAAGAATTAATAGATGCTATAGGTTATTTTGATCACCTATCAAATAACATGTTATTTGATAGGTGAAGCTACAAAACCCACAAAACCCTCCCACCACCGATCCGACAGGAGGGTACGGAAAGGAGACTAGGTGAAGCCTCTGGTATGTGGACAATGTGATTGTACGCAAGTCTAAAACCAAGTGTAAACAGGATGTCTAAGCTGTTTCAGAGATCCTAACAATTTTAGTTCACTTCTTAAATGTTTGGTAACATTTTGTAACATTTGTAGTCTGGTGTCTTGCTCCTTTGTTGGATGATTGGGGGTGCCCAGGGCCTTTTGTCTCATAATCTGTCCATCTGGTCACATTAAGTTACATCCAGGGCATATGCCTGAATTTTATTTTGTCATCTTTTGTTGACATTTGACAACCACTATTGAAATGTAAAACCAATGGATATCTACCTCATGTGATGTATGTATAGATGCTAGATAAAGGTGCTGCATGTGTGTTTTCTCCAGAATGAGACATTTTCTAGCCCCGCTTTAAACTAAATCTAATATTTTAAATAAGGCATGGTATAATATACAGTTTTTCTTAGGTAGTGATTTAAATTGGGGCTAGAACAATGGTATGAAACCTGCTGTCAAACAACAGTACCATCTAAATATACCTCCAGTTGTCCTCTACAGCACACAACCCCATATAGCTTTGATCGAGCCATGTACCTGTTTTTGAGGTAGATACATTCAATAGAGGCATTTCAATTTTAAGCTTTTGGGAAATGCTTCCATGTTTGATTGCTTGTCTTCTCTACACATACAAAAATATTATTTCATTCTTCATTTTGTTGAAGATGTCATATTTTATCTTGTAAAAATGTGCATATTTGATGTATGTGAAAAGCATCAACTGAAACCTAAACTGCCAATATTTGGACTTTAAAATGTATCAGTCTTAGCCTACATTAAATTGTGTCAGTACCAAGTTTCATAAAAATTCTAACAAATGGAATCTAAGTTTACATGCTGTGTAAAATGTTTAGCCTTGATAATGCCAGGTATTGTCCCTCTGCCCTATAGTTTCAGTTCATCCAAGTCTATTATAATGCATTTTGGAGGAACATTGGTACAAATCATGTGCAATGCAACACATGTATCTTTGGAGGTGTAATTAGTAATAATTAATTAAATGTTACGTGATAAACGTTCTATCAATTGTGTATATAAAAAAATAACATTAATCTTATTCATCTTCAAATTTTTATGTGTTAATGCATCATATGCAAATATTCACAACTGTTTTCAGACTATTGATTTCTTCATTCCTATTGTTAATTTACAGTATGTTATTAAATAAAAGAGATGGAGAATTAGGGCCATATCCCTTCAGTGAAGGACCATGCTATGTCTTCATTACAGCTTCCTTTTAAGCTATTTATTTTTATAAAGTTTTTACATTGAACGTGTTATTAACATGGCAGAAGCTGCTGTTTTTGAGATTTTTTTGTCTATAATAATGTTCCAATAAACACATTTATTACAATACTTCTGTTACTGATTCTTATCCTCCTTGACAACCATAAGGTAACTTTGTGCAACATTTGAGGAATCAAATGTCTGCATCAAAATCAGTGTAAAACTCTGGTTGGTCTTCCTTTACTGAGGCCAAAGATTAATTACTTGAGAAATTCTGTGTTCAGACTTGTAAGTGTAAATCAACAATCATGTGCCATTGTTAGGACTATGCATATGTTGAAGAAAATGATACATTTCAAACAAATGTGGATTTTTAGCTGCAACACTATATTAGACAATGTAGGACACTAAAACTCAAACTCACTGGCATGCTTTACAAACTGAAACCTTTAAAGATGCTTGGTAAAATCCACCTACATTGGAATAACTGGAGTAATGTCTCAGATGTCTGAAATAAAAAGAGCTATATAAAAATAGTAGCTGTGGTCAGAGAGGAACCTCAGTTTAAAAAGCAACAACTTTGATTTAATATCCTGTGCTTATGCCAGTTTTTTTAGGACTATTTCCAGCTGAAAGAGCTTGATAGATGTGAAAATCCTAATGAGCTGCAAATATCAGTATGGCCACAATAGACTATCCTTTCTGAGAATTAGGAATGATCTTTTTCTGTTCTAAAATCCTGTTCTAAAAATGCTGTCTTAATAATAATAATCATTATTACTCTTATTACTATTATTATTATAAATAATGATTTATAATGAATAATGATTATATTGGCAAAAAACAAACAATCCAAGGAAACAGAACTTACATAAAGTCAGGTCATACAGAAGGATTTCAGAAAATACATACAACATCAGGCTTCTGGATTGTCAAGGAATTGAGATACATACAAATAACATTTTTTTAATTCTAAATTCACAGCACAAAAAAGATATACATGTTCTGATTAGTTTCACATATCAATAGAACGTGATTTACCCCCAATAGTGTGAATTCCTGAGCACTGAGTTCTGTTGTACATGTAGCTCTGTGACTTCCTGTTTCTTACAGTAGTGTACGTTGAGTCGTGCGCGCTGCATTGTGGGGATACAAACAGCGCAGAAAGCAGGGAGCACAAAGGAATGAAAATAGCAGTTCGACAACTTTAAACGCTAGGCTGCTGTGATGTGAATTCGTCTGCGCCTTATTAAAGCTGTGCGTTTTGACGGCTGGCAGGCTGACAAGTGCCTGAGAAGCGCAGGGAATGTGAGTGAGCGGAGCGGAGCGGCAGGGTGCACCGCTGTCTCCGACTACTGCTGCTTTCGGTCAGCTGAGCTGTTTGCATCCCGAGGCCCTGCCGTCAATCCAGGCATCTTCTCATAAGGTAACATCCTTTTGTAAACTGTTGATAATGCTTAACACAGACTCCACGCATGCATCCTGTTAATTTGCTATCTAAACAATGATAAGGACAAAGAAACCAACTTATAGTGCTGTGTTGTGTCGGTAGTACTAGCTTGGTAGCTAACGACAGTTAGCTAACGTGCAGCAGCTGCGTCGATTCTGCAGGTCCCCACGTTTAATCGGAAATGTGCTTTAATTGGCTTCAAAATAAAAGGTAAATCTAATGAATAATTCTATCATTGGTCGTGTACAGATTCTGTTTTGTATATAAAAATGGTCGTAACTCTAATATATTTGAGGAGGAAAGTGACTATAATACAATATCAAGTATTTTTGAAATAATTAATAACTGTGTAAAATAAAATATGACTTAATATTTATACTTAAAAGTATAAATTGTTTCTGAATCAGTGTTACATTTCAAAGATCAGAGACATCATTAATGATAACTGTATCCTGACAACGGGTAAAAAATACCGCATTTAAAGTATTGCGATATTTGAGCACCGCTGAATGTGGTTTAAGAAATGGAAAAAAAGCATTTTCTTTGCCTATCGCTTTATTTTGGCAGGTGAAGCCGGATGTGTTTACTGTCTCCTATTAGGTTTGACGTATCAACTAGATTGTTAGCTAGTGTTTGCTAAAGTAATTGTTGTTGGAAACAAACGTTTAGCAACTTGTCCACTAGATATTTAACACGACTTTAACACATTAAGCCTTTTTTCTTTCTGTGTGCACTTAGACGCACTATCATCCCTCCTTAGCCTGTTTTGACCAAGTGCCTGTGGTTACTTGCTAATATAGTACGTGATGTAAACATACAGTACGTGCTGTATCAGTATCAATATAAAATGATTTTCGTTAATTTTTGTATAAACGGTTGTCATATTGTCTGGCGCTTAATTACTTAATTCGATTGCTTAATTCGTTATTGTACAAAATGGCCCGTTTTTAGATCAAGAATTTTCTTTTGAGAAGTTGCAAGCTCCTACTTTTCTTCCTAAATTGATCAGAAAAAAGCATTTTTCAAATTATTTACTTGTCTTTTATTGCAACTGTACCATGACACAAATAGGAGATAAAGATTGCCTAATTCTTTATGCATATTTGAACCACCACAAGCATCAATCAACAAATTAAAGACTGTAAGATTTAGAGGAAAGAAAGGATGTAATTTATCGCAGAGGTCAAAGTTTTAATAACAAATGGTCTTGACATTTAGCCATCACTACTTTCACAAGATCACGTACCTTAAAAAAAAACATTCCTTTTTATCAGGAAGAAGTAGAGATCATGTACCTAAATAAATTCCACTCAGGAGATATTCCAGTCATGTGAAAACCCCATGGTGGAATTAAAGCTTTTTTCTGTAAGCTATGTTCGCTGTTTCAGACACACTCCTGTTGCACCATTGCAGCCCAGGTTTATAATTCACTTCACCTTTACTGAGCCAACATAGCTCAAGAGAATTTTCCTTTGGTCTGTGTTTGTCTGAGGGGGAGCGTGTTCTCCCTGCGAGAGCCCCTTGACTTGAACTTTTGTTTGATGGAAAATCTCATGCCTCAGAGAATCCACATGCCTTGCAGACAGCTGCTGAGCATCCTGTAGCGCACTGGCCTCCACTTGGTTCTGGCTTGCATTGCTGTGCATCTGCTTTGATTGTTGTTACATAACTTGACATTCTGTCCTCCGTGCTCCCTACTCAGCTTTCATCCCTACTTCCCCCCCCTTACCTTTCCTTCCCCTCATGTAGCATCATAGTATTTCTTTTGTGCCAACACTCTCTGCCTTCCACAGTGCATTTTTCATCCTGACTTTACCCAGGAATTGGTGTTTTGCAAAGTTACATTTGATATCTGATTTTTGTCATTATGATCACTGTTATTTCACAACTGATTCTTTAAATCCTAAATTTTATATTATGTTTAATTACATAATCATGAGGCAGGTAAAGTACTTAGCAGTACCTAACAAGTACTTAACAAGCTTAACATAAAAAAAAAAATCTTTGAAATGCAATTCATGTAGTCTAGCTTTTGCAAACTCATGTGAAGTTTGTTTTTTGTTTTATGTGTTTTTTCCATCTCTCTGCAGGACACACTTCCTGAACAGTGTCAGGAATTAAATCCAAAATGGGGCTCAAAACCTTTACCCACAGCTCAACCTCCCACAGCCAGGAGATGCTGGAGAAGCTAAATGCTTTGCGCAATGAGGGTCACTTATGTGATGTCACCATCCGGGTCCAAGACAAGCTATTCCTGGCACACAAAGTTGTCCTGGCATGCTGTAGTGAATTCTTCCGTTCCAAACTGGTGGGCCGGCCAGAGGAGGAGGACAAATTTGTGTTGGACCTTCATCATGTGACTGTTAGTGGTTTTGCTCCTTTGTTGGAATATGCCTACACATCTACCCTCTCTGTCAGTACAGAGAATATCATTGATGTCTTGGCCGCTGCAAGTTACATGCAGATGTTTGCTGTTGCAAGCACGTGTTCAGAGTTCATGAAGTCAAGTATTTTGTGGAGCCCAGGTAACAACAACAACAACAACAACAACATGATATCAGATAAACCACATGAAGCAGCACAAGAGAGCACCTCATCAAACTGTGCCCTGACGCCATTAGATGGCAGTGTATCACCTGTGTCATCAGACTGCAGCGTGATGGAAAGAAACGTTCCTATATGTCGTGAATCCCGACGGAAACGTAAGAGTTTTGTAACAATGGCGTCACCTGAGAGTCCACTGAAATGCACTACACAGATGGTCACCACCTCTCCACAAATCCCCAACCCATCGCCTTCATTCTCAGACAGCACAGCCCAACCTGTGGAGTCCTCCCTGGCATTTCCATGGACTTTTCCATTTGGTATAGACCGCAGGTTCCATTCTGACAAATCAAAGCTACCGGAGAGCCCTCGCTGTTTAGATCAGGGCGCTCCAGGGACCTCAGAGGTTGTGGTCAGTCGACGGCTCAGTGACTTCCTGACTTGTGAGAGCTCTAAGGTGGTAGCATCACCAGTGCCAGCCGAGGAGGAAGACGTTAGGGTGAAAGTGGAGCGTCTCAGTGATGAGGAGGTCCAAGAGGCGTCCTCCCAACCTGTCAGTGCCTCCCAGAGCTCTCTGAGTGACCAGCAGACAGTGCCAGGGAGTGAACAGGTCCAGGAGGAGCTCCTCATTAGTCCACAGTCCTCCTCTATAGGTGGGGCTATTTTCCTTTCCTAGCTGATCCACAGCATTTATAATTACTTCTACATGTTTAATATTTATAGTTTAAGCCTTAAGCCCAGAGATTTTAAGACACAATAAAGCCACATATCAGTGTGTTATTGTTACCTGTATCTGTCACTGCTGTATAAGATGCTGTGTCTTGACCCAGTTAATACAGTGTTGTTTAGGAAAACATGTAATTAAACCAGCCTCCCCCTTCCCCCTACAGCTCCCTGATGTTTTTTTTTTATTTTGTATTTGTCTCAGTGGAAAATGTTATTGTCCAGTGGCCCAAATGCTGCTTGAGAGGGATTTCTGCTCTGACAAGAATAAAAATAATATTTAAACACCTGTCATTTTACCTGAACTGTAGCACAGAATAGCATAGTGCTTTAGTTTTTCGGCAGCATCAATCCTTATGTAAGGGATTAGATTTTAAAGACAGTAAATTAGTCGAACTCCATCTGAGATGATGCGCTTTATTCTGTAATCACAATTACAGTAGACCTTTACTGAGTACTTTTTTCTTTCTTTCTTTTGTTAGGGTCGATGGATGAGGGAGTGTCTGAGGGCTTGCCATCAATGCAGAGTGCCTCTAACACTGGAGGGCATGCAGAAGATGACGAAAGGTATCATGATTTGTTAGAACTTGCAGTTAGGCAAGTTATAAGCAGTTAGGAATACACTGATCAGCCAAACATATCACCTAGCGGTTTTAATCTTGTGGTGGTTGTCACACCTGTTTTAGGCAATAAATTTCCGTATCATGTTGAACTGGCAAAGGCATGATGCACTACTATTATATAAAGAAATTTATGTGAAAGCTAATAGCTATAACTGGAAACGTATGAACGTTAAACATTAAACAATCTGACGCAAACCACTATTATTACTAACATCTGTGTTAAAGAATTTATTTGACCTGTCCAAAAACTTTTTTAAATGACCAGTACATTGACATACTAAAACCTGGCCAATTTTTTAAGCTAATTTGTGTTATTGTTTACAGTGCATCCAGAAAGTATTCACATACTTTACACATAATATATGTGATTATTTATTAATTAATTTATTTTTTAATTTTTCATTTTCAAGATTTCAAACAAACTTCTTTGTCATTATGGGGTATTGTTTGTAGAATTTTGAGGAAAATAATGAATTTTATTCATTTTGGAATAAGACTGTAACATAACAAAATATGGAAAAAGTTAAGTGCTGTGAATAATTTCTGGATGCACTGTATATGAAAAGAAACTACTCTGGGAGGGTTCATATATTGGCAAGTGTGTGTATTTAAATTTTTATAAAGATAGCTGGTTTTTTTAAGTTAGAGCACACATGTTTTTATCATTTAGTTTCCTCTCTCTTTGTTCAGGTTGGAAGGTATTCAGTATCCATACCACCTCTATATCAGCCCATCAGCTCGGCCCGGCGCCAATGGCCCCGACCGGCCCTTTCAGTGTCCAACCTGTGGAGTCAGATTTACTCGCATTCAAAATCTAAAGCAGCACATGCTTATACACTCCGGTAGGTGAAACTGAGAACATTAAGAATAACTAAATAATTCTAATTGAATAATTTCTGTTTGGAACTATAGAAATACTGTATTTATTAGTTTGTTTTGTTGTATTGCAACATTAATTCACACTCATTGTAATTAAGCATTAAAAAGGAATCTTATTATTCATAATCTACAACTGCAAATGCAACTGTCCATGGTTTGTTTGGGAAAAACTAAACAGTTAGAAGCAATGTTAGAAGCTAATGTAGCCTTTACTAAGATCAGTTTGTTTTGATGTTGACATTTTTTGTAGAATCCAGATGTCCAGATCTACTTTGTTTATACTTTAAACAAAACTAAATTGGGAAGGCTTGGATATATTTAAAAAAATAAACAATGCCAGCACTGACACCTTGACTTTGATATTGGTTCCTAAATTATACTTATTACAGTATCAGTTTTATACTAAAGGCCACATGGCAAAGTGTTCTTGGGCAAGACACTAAACCTCAAGTTGACGAAATAGAGGGATTGAGTTCCTCAAAAGGCCTGTGGTCCCTGGGAGAAGTACTTGTGGAGGAAATGAGCCGTACAAAGGAATGAAAGGTAAAAGCAATGCTGCATGTTAATTAGTTAATTTAATTTAATCTAATGAGATCCACCCCTCATGGAAAGGTGATTTGGTACATAATTACTAGGCATTTTTATATGGTAAATGGTCTGCACTTATATGCTGCCTTTTCTTCTCTATTAGATCCCAAAGCGCTTTACATGGCATTTATCCACTCACACTCCCAAACACACACACTGATGGTGGAGCTACCATGCAGCTGGCCTGACTGCTCCACCTCCTAAGCGACAGTCGCCTCTTAAATAAATACTCAATAATATAGAAGTAATTCTGTCTGTGCTTAAAAAGTATTAAAATGTGTAGACCCGCCTTAAAACAGAGTATGAGGCATTAATAAATGGTTCAACTTACATTTCAAGACATTCAGATGACATTTCTGAAAGCGTGCTGTCTATGTCATGTTTTAAATGTTGAATTTGGCGAAATTACACTCTATACATATGACAACAATACTGAATTTCATTTTGCAGTTCAACTGTTATGTCAGCAGTAATTTTAATTTTGTTTTTTTAAATGTTTCCTTGGTTATGTAAAACATCTACATCTACAGTGAGTATCAGATTTTGTTGTCACTCCTTCTGTAGTATTTATGTTTATTGTAAATTACTAAGTCAAGGGCATAATTTCGTGTGAAATCAGGTTGAATTTATTTTTTACACATGTAACTAAATGAACAATTGGACAACTTGTTGAGAAAATAAAAAGACAGAGCAGGTAAATATTTTTTTCTGTGTACATATCAGGAAACTTACTCTTCTTTGATAAACTGTTTACCATTTTATAACTTACTAAGAGACAAACGAGCCCAGCAAAACTTTCTGTAAATCTTTCAAGAAAGTGCTAAAATGCTTCAGCAAATATTCATATCCCTTTACACGATTGTGATGTAAATTTAAATTTAAATTTAAAAGTGAATCTTTCTTTCGACTTAAAACCAGTAACCCATAACAAACAAATGACAAAGTGAACACTTTTTTTAAAATCGTACTGAAAACTAAAACCTGCCATTTTCATCAAGTTAACATTTCTTTTTGGTAAATTGATAAATGATCTGAATTTATGTAGTGTTTTTCTGCCTAATGTTACTCAAAGCACTTTACACTGCTTGTCATTCACCCAATCCCCCTCACAGTCACACACCGATGGGGGAGCAACTAAGTTTGGTTTCAGTGTCTTGCTCAAGGATACTTCGACCTGTGACCGGTGCAGCAGGGGATTGAACCAGCAACTGGGGAACTGGTGGATGACCGCTCTAGCTCTGGTGCCACAGTCACCCCTACTACCTTTGCACATTTGGATTTAGACACTTTATCCTATTTTTCCTGACTGATCCTCTCAAGCTCTATCAGATTAGATGAGAAGCATCTGTGACCTGCAATCTTCAGGTCTCTCTACGGACGTTCTATGGGGTTTTTAAGTCTAGGCGTTGGTTGGGACATTCCAGGACAGTCAGAGACTTGAACCTACTGCAGCTTTGACTTGGCTGTTTGCTTCCGGTCATTGTTTTACGTAGTTTTCATGCACTTTGGTGCAGGGTTTCTCTATTTGGCTGCATGATCCTTCCCTTAACTCTGACCAGTCTCTCTCTCTCTGTCACTTTAATAAATCAGATGATGAGTGCTTAGCATTTGCCAGACATAGTGCTTGGAGTCCTCGCCAAAGAGAAACCTTTGCCTTGTGCATTTAGAGTCCCTTGAATTCTGTTTGTTAGACTCCCTAGCATGTGTCTTTGACTTAAACTGGCTTTTGTCTAAACACTCAATACTAAAGTCCTGATTAATTCAGTGTTACTGAAGCTCTTGTCAGACATGGGACGTGTAACATTGCTACCTTAATCAATCCTTTAAAGTGCTTTGCTTTGTGTCATTCACATTCGTCACTTGTACGTTAAAGCATCAATAACACATGCCCACGTACGGTGACCGAAAGACCCACAGTACAAACTGCCATACCTGTGAGATTATTTTAGTTCCTCTTAGTTTTAGCCATATAGATTAAGAATCAAAATTAACTATGTGGCCCTGTTGTGTAAATAATAATCCACTGAATCTGTTGATGTTTCAAATACAGACATTATGGCACCATATTCATAAACAGTATGATCAGTTGTTTTAGATCAACTCCTTGCATTTAAGTAGAAACATTAATAACAGAATAATGATATTAGCTGCATTGTCAGTACATCCAACTAATGTGCACAGCAACTGGAGTTTTGAAGCTCAACGTTCATTTCTTTGAAAACTTGACTTTAATCTTTTTGGCATATAGTCTTAATGATTTAGTGCTTTTACTGTATTGATTAGCGACTGCCTATCATGGAGTCCTTTGATCTTTTCTATGCTTTAGCTGCTGGATACAGATGTTTCTTTCTGTTTTTTTTTCCCCTCCATCAATGACATGAGTTTCCTCCAATGGTTGATTTTGCCTTTGATTTCTACACCACAGATGCTGTTAACAGATCGAAAACAAAAAGTCTGTGCTGTCTGACCTACCTTCAATTTAGTTCACATTTTCTTTTTGTCAGTTATTTTATTTCAGCTGCAGAAGATATTTTAAAAACCAGTAGTTTCTCTTTTAGTATGTCATAATAACCCTGGTGTCTATTTGTTAATGTGACTGTATCTCTATAAGACTTGTGGTGTGATGACAAATACCCTGTTGAAACTACAAAAAATGTTACTAGGCCAATCCAGTAATATTGTTAACACAATTGGTGTTGGAGTGGAGGGGTGTGTCTGAAAGGGGCTTGAGATGGCTGCCCATCCAGTAGCATTTTTTATTTTTGTATTAGACTTCTGAAGCTCATTCAGAACGATAGTTGCATTTTAGGGTGTTGGTCACATCCCTAATTTCCTGGTTATTCAGTTTGCCAGATGGTAAACTCTTAAGAAGAGGTCTGGTGGTTAAATCGTGTATACCTTGGTTACAAATTAAGGCTTTTTGTTCTGGGCATTGAACTGCTTAAATGCTTAATTTTGAAATGCTTAATGTGGATTTTTTTTTGTAGTCTGATCATTAGCTAGTCACGTATGTCACTTGAGTTATGCAGGTGTACAGATCAGCTAAGCACTGGTTTTCTCTTCCTCCCCCAGGTATTAAGCCTTTCCAGTGTGACCGCTGTGGGAAAAAGTTCACACGGGCCTACTCCCTAAAGATGCATCGGCTGAAGCACGAAGGTAAACGCTGTTTCCGGTGCCAGATTTGTAGCGCCACATTCACGTCCTTCGGTGAATATAAGCACCACATGAGGGTCTCCCGACACATAATCCGCAAGCCGCGGATTTACGAGTGCAAAACGTGCGGCGCCATGTTCACCAACTCTGGCAATTTAATTGTACACCTGAGGAGTCTGAACCATGAGGCATCCGAACTAGCAAACTACTTCCAGAGCAGGTGAGGAGTCCGGGAGTGCTAACACCCATTATTTACTTAAATCTCACCTGGAGCAGAAAATGAATTTAGTTAAAATTTTAATACCTGAGGTTCATTTGATCATTTTTTCTTTTATGACTTTGGCTGTATAAAACATTTTTATAGTTGATTACTGTTGATTTGAATGATCAGTTCAAGTGTACCTCAAGTATTTCACTGTATTTATTGAGGTTTTTTATTTATTGATTGATTTATTTATTTAAAGAAATAGTTTATCATTTTGGGAAATATGTTTATCAATTTTCCTCCCAAGAGTGAAAAGATTTAGATTTACATGAATATTTAGCCATTGGCCAGTTAGATTAGCTATAGTGTAAAATTCAGACTGACATTTCTCCTGCGTTAAGAAATGCAGTCGGGCTTATGAATGTGTGTCTCTGTGTATATCAACGTATGTTGACATAGTCCAAAAAGTTTATGTGTCTATGTGTATGTATGTAAAAATATTCAAAATTTGACAAAACTTAAATGGCAAAAAATATGAGGTTTACATTACAATGTGCTCTAGGAATATACACTCAGACAGTGATGAAGATCCTAGATTTCATGTGCTCCAGGATAAGTCTCTTGAAACACATTGAAAGTGACATTACACTGTCGTCATGCGGACACTGCCCCATCTTTGCATGGGAGGCTTTTTAGGTACAGTGAGGGTAAAGTGGCATGTGGGGATGACTACTTAGGCTAGAAAGATATTGAAAATGACTGTAAGGATTTACCAGGCTTTTGCACAACCTGGGATTCTGTCTGGACCTTGTGCTTTGTTTGGTTGCTTGTGGGCAGGGTCTTTCTCATACTGTGTACAGTCATATGTAGAACCAGGTCAGGTGAGTTTAACTGATAGCCTAGATGAAGTCTTTCCTTTGCAACTGGTGTAAAGCCCATAGAGTTTGGAACTTTTTATCTTGCAAATCTGCAGAAGATTCTAGTGGTGGTTTTATTTAATAAAATACCCTTCAACAGGTGCACTAGAGCCCACTGTCTATTGATTTGCTGTCATGGCTGCAGTTGCTTGGTGTAACGTGTCACATTAATAACTAAACAGTATTGTCTCACCTACCTCTCAGCAAGAAAGTAAATAAGCATATTTCCCAAAATGTTGATCTATTACTTAGTAGAAAACAGTTTAGAACATTTTAGATGTCTGCATATACTGACCATGTGCCAAAATGAAAACCCAACTGTACAGTGTTCTAACACACCTTAGACTACTGTAGTGTTGATTTGAAATTATTAAATATGAAAATAACTAATTCTAAGGTCTTTTTTCAGGGGTGAAATAGTTTCATCTTGAGCATTTAACTCAGTATGCCCAAATGGTCATAAAATTGCTGTAAAATTCAACTATAATAATTTAGCCATATTTATTAAGATATGAAATAAATACACACCTAACCTTTTTCTATTTCTCAAAATTTTCCACTTCTTCGTCAACTCAAGGCCTCATAAGTCTGCAGGACTCAAACAGCCCACTGACTCCTCAAAGGTTTTATAGTGAGATGCCCATCCCTGACATCATACTAGTGTGGAAAATTATTTGATAATACTGACTCTTAACTCCCACCCTCAAACTTCACATAAAAATATGTTAACTGTATATTTTCTTTCCAAGTTCAGCTTCAGATTCAGCTGTGCTACAAAAAACAGTTACACAAAACCTTAAATTTTAGGCTCAATACTGCTCTGGTTCCACGTTTTTATAGTCTTGACAGATTAAGCCGAAGGACATTAGTTTGTTGGTGTATAGAATGAACATTACCGAATTCAAAAGTCATGTAAGAGTTGGAGGCAATACTCGCATTTCTGACAAGCATTTATTTAAATGTATTCACTTTAAGTTTTTTAAATTGGGTTTCCTGAAAAACATTTTGAAAAGGTCAAAACCATAAAACCATTTTTTGATAAACTTTGGATTTTTATTTAATTTATTTGTTTTTGCTATACTAATCAAAGCTACTGTATGTAAATATAAATTGTTTTTAATGTGTACAAGAAATATGCTCAAAACGGAGAGGTTGATGTTTACCATTGTGTAGCATCCCCTCTTCTTTTAACAACTGTCTTTAAACATCTGGGAAGTGAGAGGACCAGTTGCTGGAGTTTTAGCTGCTCAACAGTCCTGGGCCTTTGTTGCCAGATTTTATTATTTGCCCAATGTTTTCTATTGGTGAAAGGTCTGGATTGCAGGTAGGCCAGTTCAGCACCCGGACTCTTCTCCTGCGAAACCATGCTGTTGTGGTGGAAGCCGTATGTGGTTTAGCATTGTCTTGCTGAAATATGCAAGGCCATGAAAGAGATTTTGTCTGGATGGGAGCATATGTTGCTCTAAAAGCTCTATGTACAATTCAATATTGATGCTGCTTTTCCAGATGTGTAAGCTGCCCACACCATAGGCACTTATGAAATACCATACTATCAGAGATGGAGACTTTTGACCTGTCCGATGATAACAAGCTGGATGGTCTCTATCCTGATAAGTCCACAGTCCAGAGCGTCTATGGTTTCCAAAAAGAATTTAAAATTTTGATTCATCTGACCACAGAACAGTTTTCCATTTTGCCTCAGACAATTTTAAATAAGCTTTGGCCCAGAGAACACAGCAGCGTTTCTGGATCGTGTTCACATATGGGTTCTTTGCATGATACAGCTTTAACTAACATTTGTGGATTGCACCACAAACTGTTCAAAATCAGTAATAGTAAATGATCTGCACTTATATAGCACTTTTCTACCTATTGGCACTCAACGCAAGTTCCACTGCTTCTCATTCACCCATTCGCACTCACAATCACACTCACAACGCCACAGTCACCCCAACACAACAGTATTTTCTGGAAGTGTTCCTCAGCCCATGCAGTGATGTCCAGTAGAGAATCATGCCTGTTTTTAATGCAGTGGCACCTGAGGGCCCAAAGATCACATGCATCCGGTTTTGACATGCTGCCTTGTCCCTTGCACACAGATTCCTCTTGATTCTCTGAATCTTTCAATGATATAATATACTGTACTGTTGATGGTGGAATCTTCAAAGTATTACAAAATTTTACATTGTGGTATATTTTTCTGAAATTGTTCCACAATGTTTTGGCACAATTTGTCACAGAATATTGAATCTCTGCCCATCTGTACATTCGAGAGGCCCAGTCATGTTACTGACCTGTTGCCAAATAACCTAATTAGTTGTCAAAAGCTCCTCCATTTGTTTTAAAAAAAATTAATTTTTCAGCCTTTTATATATGTATGGGTTAATGAGATTTGCAAATCATTTCATTCTGTATATATTTTGTTTATGTTTTCCAACTTTTTTGGAATAGAGATTGTAGTTGCAGATTAATTTTCTGATGATGGGTGAATTAACAAATTGACTTATCATATCATTTTTAATCTTTATCTGGCTAAATGTTTGTCAGACTGGATGGTAAAGTGCACTATTATTCTGATGAATTATTCAATAATTTGAAATAGATTTTTAAACCCTTTACATTATAAACCACATTTTATTTTTTAAAACTGTCGATTAAATGCTTGCCAAACCTCTTTAAGAGCCACCCTGTAAGTCACCCTTTTGGTTCAGTAGAACTTTGTGCACATTGTTCTTATCCTGAGGTTATGTTTATTTGTAAATTTGTAAAAAACTGTTAATATAACACCTTTTAATTTTGCCATGTACAGTTTAACTCAAAGTTTGTCAAGGGGGTACCACTTGAAAGTGTAATCAACATAATATCTTCATTCTTGCAGTGATTTCCTCGTGCCCGACTACCTGAGCCAGGTACAGGAGGAGGAGGAGGCGCTGGTAGTCCAGTATGAGCTGGAGGAATCCCAGCATCACCCTGTCTACCCGGGAAGCACCTCCACCCCCACCACCACTGCTGCCTCATCCTCCTCCTCAGTCCAGATGCCTGTCATCTCCCAGGTCTCCTCCTCTACCCAGAATTGTGAGAGTTCCTCCGGCTTCCTTTCACCTGAGCCCATCGATCCCCTGGAAGCCCCAGCCTCCCTCAAGATGGATGCTGACGAGATGGCAGCCATGACTGAGGAGAACAAGATGGACAGCAGTGTAGGAGGCAGTTCCCCCAAGGTGTTTGAAGAAGAGCAGCAGCAACAGAATGCCCAGGCCAGGGAGGTGGCTTCCATTACCATAGAATGATTGAAGTTGTCTACTTGCCTGTCATGTCTTACAGTATATTGCAGTCATTTCATATGGGAATATCTGTTGGAACTTTAACATATGAAGCCATCAAGACGCTGTAAATAAAATTACCTTAAGACTTCAGTTGCCTTGATGTTTTCCTCACACAACACAGATGCACTTATTTGAGTCTGTTTCATACCAAACAAAAGCCAGCAAAGTAGATAATTGTTTTATTTGGTTTCTTTTACAAGCTTAGCATAAATTCCTAAACTTGGCTAACATTTTTGTGATGACTGGAATTAAAGCAGATCATTAATTGTGCGTCCAGTGCATACCCAAACTTGAACTTGTCATTTGTCACCCTGATAAGGTAACTTTTAGGGTGGTAGTTTTTTCCCATATGATGTGAATGCAGCACAAGCTTAAGTCATTTCTGTCTTAGCCACTTTGAGGTCTTTTAAATCCAAGCATTGCCCTATTAGTGGAAAGTGCCTGAGAGTTCCCATTTTAACAAAGTAACACGTAGAGCAAGAAGACGTCTTGACTTTGCCAACAGCAAGAAATCAAGCTAAAGGAAAAAAAACTTATATTGCATTTGTACTAATAATGCTAGTTTGTATGGGCAGAGACTGTGTTATTCCTTCAGTGCCGTTGCTATAGGCAAACTGTTGTATGTCAATATTATATATATTGAAATAGCTTGTACTGTAGTTTTACTAATTGAATGCTGTGTATGTTGGGTGTTGTGAAATATGATATGTCAGGTGTGTGTATGTGCATTATTTTTCTGAGTATTCAGAGTATATTTCATTTTTAAATGTTTTAAAACTTGAAGTTATTATTACTATCAACAGAGTATTCCCTTGAGACTTGCAGTATATTATTTTCCAATCATTTTTTCTACAAAGTTTTTTTTGTTCAATGTTTTTATTCAACACTGTAGGATCAACGTTTAGAAAACGTCAAATTAACACTGATGAGTCTTTTTTTTTAAAATCCGAACATGTAAATGACACAATATGACATTTCATATTTGGTTTCATTAGTATTGTAATCCTAAAGGCTTTCAAACACGGATATGGCCCACATCCCATTATTTTTTCTTTGAAGGGGGTTGGGGGACCTGATTGACTCCACTTTGATCAGGTATAAGTCACTTTCATAAGTCACTTTCACTGCTGTCAAGTAACAGCTCATGTTACGTGTTGCAGGTGTGTACGCAGCCCCATTAAAGCCTGTAATGTGATTGTAGCCAAAGATACAATGATTTAATTGTTTTGTAAATTTTAAACACAGTTTTTGCTTTAGATTTGGCTTTAAAATAAGGGTTAACTGTATTAACTAACTGGTACACTGACAATGTTCTAAAATGTTACTAATGACGTAATCTTTCTAGCGTTCGAAAGTATACAGACCCCATCACATTTTGTCCTCCCAATAAGCTATAATGTCAGTGAAAATTGGTATTCAGACATTTTATCAAGTTTATTAAACAAGAAAGTCTAAATTGTAAAACTCTAACCAAAAATTGAAAATATTTAGTTTGGCTGTGGTAATCTCTGTACTGTACTGTGTGGTCAGGTGCATTTTTTTTTTTTGCTTTGGTTTTCCTTAATGTTTGTCTAACTGGAGTCCACCGGTATCAAATTGAATTGAATTGAATTTAAAAATAGGAAAAAGACCATTTGGAGCTGCCAAAAGAGCTTCAACAAAGTACTAAATTTATCACTTTAGTGAGCCAATATATGAACACTTCGATTGTTTTTTATCCATTATTTAGAACATTTTATCCTTGTGTAACTTAGTGGGTGATAAATAATATTAAGGTACCCCAAGAATGTGGATCAACCACCAGTATTCTTTTTTTTTTAACTACATAGTGAACGTTTTCCCGACTAAATGACTAAAAGTGACTGTATGCCTGCAGCTGGGAAAGCAGGTGGTGATGCAAACAGATTTTAATTGTCTGTTATGGCCAGTTTTCAGTCTCAATAGATTACAGGATTGTTGGTTGTAATGTGATAATATTGCTTTAAAAGCAATAGAAGTGTGCTTACGTGTGAATGCAAATACAATAATTCACTTAATCATTATGTAAAACAAGTTAAAAATGTTGTTCTAGGCAAGAGCTTATCTTTCAACTTAACCTAATCAGTTTCGCAGTTTATGATACTAAGTTCATTAACTTTATTCAGGTGGAATATTCAGTCAAAACTACAGCTTCTGTTTCTTGTGTCGTGCCAACATGGTTGTTAGTATGAACCTCAACATTGTTGTGCCTGCACTTTGAGAAGGTAATAATCCATGAGTTGAATGCTACTACCTGTGACTAGATTTCTTGTTCCGGTGAAGTTTTACTTTCTGTTGCCCCCTAAAACTAGCTCATAATTCGAAGGATCACAGCAGGATGTAAGACCTTGCATACAGGGTTGATTGTATAAGTAAAGATGAATATTGCTGTTATGAGGACCTGAATATTATACTGTCCTGATCAAAGAGAGCTGTCTTAATATTAGCTTATGTTAGTCTGTGCCATCATATATCACTTTTTCAAAGTTGTGCCATTTGCCCTTTTAACTGGGTATAAACCAAGCTTTTTCCTGAAGGACCAAATGTTCTCTCATTGGGGATTTGCCATGGCAATCAATAAGCGCTTATAATAATAGAAGCAGATAATCATTCTAAGCGGTCCATACTATTTAGCGAAGGGGTCCTGCTTTTTTGCCCCTTAAAACACTGTATGACGTTGTACACTTCAGAGGCTAGCCTTAGTAAATGGACCTATTAACTAGTTGCACAATATCAAAATTAAAAAAAAGTTTCTATTCTCCATTTTGTATGTCATGCTTTTCATCTGTTGTGTTTGGTGTCTGTATTCAAACAACTTTTTTATAATGAAATGCTGCTGTTTGTTGAAACGTAAAGTGCCCAAAATATTTTTGTGAACCAATGGTGTGCAATAAATGGACAGGTGTTGTTTTAAAAATTTTAATTTTGTCTTTGGAATAGTGAACTATATCGAAAAAAAAAGAAGAATGTATTTTGTTTTATTCAGATGTGGCTGAAGGTTAATTAAATAGGCAAGGACCCCATTTGACCTGTGAAACAAGGGACAGGCTTTGATATCAAATGACTGGTTCTGTTCGGCTCATTTCTGTTTGTTTCTAAAGTTGCATGTTCATATCGTTCTGTGGAGAGCATGTCTTCAGTTGGCGATGCATTCTGTCAAGGCCTTATTTGATGCCTCTTCATCCAGCGTAGCTTTGATCTGATGTTAGCATGCCCTCTTCTTTTCTCTATGTTACCCCTTTATGTGCAATGTTTTAAATATATCTTGATTATATACAGGACATGCCTTCTCAATGTACACTTGATGTTGTAGACATTTTCCAGTCTTTATAGTTTATTTAAAAGCAGGAAAATGTTAAAAAAAAAAAAAAAACATGGTAGCTCTTCATAATGGCATATATATTTTTGGTGACTTTTGTACTATGATTGCTGTTTCATGGCATCTTTGGATATTCTTGTTAAATGTGAATAGAACAGCTTAGTCTGGGAGTAGGAGGAATTGGTAGTTTTCACTTTGTGACTGTCTGCCGTGTGTGTATATATATGTAAATATACAGTATATACACTCATACTATGTTGCATATTCTTTATACGGTAGGCTACTTGATTACAACCTGCTTTGAAACAGATGTTGTATTTTGTGTCTTTGATACTCTAAACTGTAGTTTAGAGAAACTACAAAAACATCCCAGATCGTAATGCAACCTGCACACTGAATAGGGAGAACTGATGTTTGTGCTGTTGAGTGTTGTAACTGGATCCTATTCCACAGTTGGCTGTTAAAAACTGACAAGACCACTCTGTATTTTGGAGTTTATGGTTGTTCTGAATCTTTGCTAGTGTTCTGGCTTTGCAGTAATGTTGTTATTAAAAAGAGTCATTTTTTTGTAAAAGTATAAAATGTAAATAAAAAACAAAAGTCATAATAAGTCCAAAACATCTCTGTATGTGTTTTTTACTGTAAAATAATGTTTACTTCAGGTGAATTTGAACACATTCTTTTTCACTATAGCATCACTTCAGTAATACACTGTATCATAACAATGCAAAACATAGATATTGCAGATATACTCTCCTCCAAAGTCTTGGGACAGCAATACATTTGTTTTTGTGACCAAAAACACGCTTTTAAGCAGTGATCATCTTTTTTATAGATTAGTCAGAGGAGCAAGCCTCACCAAAGCACTTTTAGTTAATACTGCACAGCTGCCACTATTGTTTAGTTAGTCATAAGATCAGTGTTGGCGCATACTGCTATTAAAAGTGTGTCAATTATGTTGCAAACTAACCCAGATCTCTTTAGGAAAAAGAGAATCCTCTGCCCTTTCATGTAGCATATGTTGTTATTCTCTGTCCAGTCCAGTTTGTGAAATTATTTTTCCCCTGACATTCAGATTAAAAAAGTAGCTTAGTATTATTAACAAAATATTTTTTGGTACAGTGATGTAATGTTTAATTGCAACTCTTAAAACTCTTCCACAATACATAATACTTTGTAAATAGATGGTAATAATCTTACACAATGAGCTGTTTTTACAAGCAGTGCAAGTCATGAGTATTAACAGTTAAATTGGTCTTAAATTCTTTGAATTAACAGCTGTCAGTTGTCACCAGAAGAATGTTAGACAAAAAAGTTGATGTTGCTCCAATAATCTCATGGAATAATTTATTGACTTAGGCGAACATTCATTCATGAAAAGAGCTATGAGGGACATGTCTGGCTCTGTTATACTGTAAATATGTGTTTTTGTATTCAATTTTTTTTTTTTTTAGATTCCTAGAAATGTTTAGTGAAGAAGACAAAGGAAGGATGGATAAGTTCATACAGAGCCACTGTTTTGTTGCTTTTGACTTCAGACCCATCACAGAAAATCCTCTGTGTACTCTCTGTGTTGCTTAAAGTACAGTAAACAAAACAATACCTGTAAATAGAAATAATTAGAAATAGAAATATACATATGTAAATAATATAAATAAGAGCATTGCTAAAACAGCTACAAGCTCTCAACTTACTTACAAAAGTCTAAAATAAGGCAAAGCTTTTCTTCTTGGAAAATACAGGTGGATGAATATAAATTATCAGGTGATGGAACCCATCACTCATCCCTTCTTCATCCTGCATACATGGCCTCTATTACAATTCCATTGTGTAACGCTGGGATCTTACTTTGCACATTGTAAACTTTAACAGCAAAATGTGTTTGCAGATGCATTTACGACTTGTTTACATTTAGGGCTTATCTGTTGGAAGTGCACGGCCGGAGGGGAATTTTAGAAAAAACTGGATACAGCAGTATGTGCAGAGAGCGATAAAGCTGTGGTAAGTCTTCCTGCCAGGAAAAATAAAACACACTGCATGACTAATACACATGTCATACATTCCCAATCAATGGAGGGGTTAGGTTCAATGGAATATTCCATAGATCACATCCATGCCAGATTCATTGGGTTTTTGCAACCATAGAAAGTAACAGTTAGATATTACTTCTGTATTTGTAAAGTGACCCGAAGGCCTGGTTACTGGGCACTAGTGTGGCTGACATCTTGCTATTGCATGTCAGCATTTAAAGACACGGTGACAGCCGATTAAAAGGTATCAACCTTGTAGATTTCTCTCTTTTCCACAGCTGTCCACCAACAGCACTACTGCACCAAATACCTGCTAATAGAAGCAATAAGAAAACCAATTCATCCAGCTAGAGCATTATGTCAGTTTCTATTCATTTCTAATGAGTGTCTCAGTGCTTCACTTGATGCATGATTCTTTCCACTACAACTCAGAATTTAATCTGCTCTCTAGTTTTGGAAAAACCTTCTTTTAGCCAGACATGAAACATCCAGCCTTCATTCCAGTGTAAATTCTTTCGAGTCACGTTATGTCCCGTTATGGAGAAAGGAAAAGGAGGTAAATATTAGAGTGTGCTGACCAGAAGCCTTGTGGCAAATAAAACGTGTCTCACTTCTTGGAAGGCTGCTCCATGTATGTATTGCTGTTAAGCAGTAATAACCACACACTTAGCTGTTTTCAACATCCAGGGATTCTGCTGCCTTAGGAATCACAGTTAGGAAAGCTATATGAATTGAATCCAAATCACCTCTTAGCCCATATTAACATCTAAAGCTTGGGTTATATCATTTTCATTAAACGAGATCTTGCATCAAAGTAAAAAGGCTTTGGCTTTTAAATGTCTAGAACCTCAAACGTCAAAATGACAACGGCAACAGAAACACCAAAAGACGTGTTCTGAGAAGAATGAACAGATAACATGGGAAAATTTGGGAGCATTGTGCTGAGAGGCACCTTACTGACCAAAGACATCTGAAAACATAGCTTACTAGTATCTTTGTTGGAAGTTAGTTTTTATTGAATGTTTTAATTCCCTTATCAATCAAACTGCTAGACCTTACCCTCACTATTACATTGGATACGTTACATATATAGTGACTTACAAGTGAGGTCAAAAAGTCCAGGAGAAGACATTGAAAGCAATGTGGCATGGGAAGAAATTTTGTCATGATAGTGAACAAAGAATTTTTTAGTTCATAGGAAATTGCAAAAGAGGTTTCTTGTTGAACTGTCTTCAACAGTTATTTCAATATTAGCAACGAGGCTGCTAACAGTGCAGAGTTAAGTAGCTTAGTCCAGCATTAAGGGGTGACTTTTGCTGTGTGGAGTTGAGACCACCAGATGAGCTAAAACTGAATCTCTCCTTAACAAACCCTTAGCGTTGCATTGTTTCCTTGACCACTGGTCAACAAACTGTACATAGGCAATCATCAAAGGCAAACTATCAAAGCCATAGGATGTCACTAAAGACGTCATCAGTACATGGACACATGACAAACACACATTACATAAACAATTACATTACACACACAGCAAACATTACATAAAACAAGTAACTAAACTAACCCCCTTGGTTGGCTCATACACACCCGGGCCCTAATTGTGCTCCAATATTAGACATTTAATGTTGGAAACAATTACTAAATTACTTTGCACAACCAAAAACAATAATACAATAATAATAATAAAACAATAATCCACAAACATCATGACTATTCTTCTATGGTGTTCTTTCTTCTTTCTTCTGGTGCCAGAGGTTGCCAGCACTTAACACACCGTAGGAGATCAGTCTTTACCACTGTCTCACTCTGATTCCTGGAGAAGACAGACCTTGGTTATGGGTCTATCGAAGGAGTTCAGATTTTGTAGGCAGGTGCTGTTGATTGTCAGTGTCAGAGCTTTGAACCTGATGTGGCCAGCTATTGGAAGTTCAGAGAACTGAAGAGTTCTGTGATGTGTGTCCTTTTTTTGCTCATCACAACTGAATCATGCTTCTGCATTTTAGATAATCTGGGGGGTTTGATTGTACTGCTGGTAGCCCCGTCAACAGGCCACTGCACTAGTCAAGACAATATATGGCCATTTCCTGCAAGAGGAGTTGAGTTGCATAAAGAAAGAAAAGGGTTTTTAACTTTCTAGGGTGGGCTGTAGCTCAGTAGGTAAAGGCAGTTGTCCACAGAACACAGGGTCAGTGGTTTGATCCCGGCCCTGGCTATATGTCTCTAGGCAAGACACTGAACCCCTAACAGCCCATTCCCCTCCCCAGCTGTGCAGTGCCGGTCCAAGCCCGGTAGAAGTTGGGGAGGGTTGTGTCAGGAAGGGTAAAAACTGTGTCAAATCAACATGCGGACAATGATCCACTGTGGCGACCCTGAACCCACGGGATAAGCCGAAAGGAAAAAAAAAAGGGGGGGGGGGTTTAACTTTCTGATTTTGTAGAGGGCAAATCTGCATGAATTTAGAGACAGAGACGATGTGGTCAGTAAAGCTCAGTTGCCCCTCAGTGATGACAATGACTGTAGATCCTGAGGTGATTCTGTTTTGTAAGGAATGTCCGGGTGGGGAAACTAGAACCTCTGTTTTAAAGAGATTGAAGATATCTCATCCCTATTAATTCAAATTTTTAAACTTACTTACCAAAAGCGTGCAAACTGAATGCCTTAAAAAAAAAACTGTGTACAGTACTTGGAAATGTACTTTAATGTGCACACGTAAGTCAGTATGGAGTACTCAGTATTGGCATTTCAAAAATCAAAATCATTTCAATTTAAATGTACTGTTTGAAGTATTCCAAACAATACACTTAAGGTCGGCCAACTAATGTGACCTTTTCTGCTACTTTAGTTTAGTCTGAGTTGTTATTGCAAAGCAATCTGTTTTACTTGTTAAAATTATGCATATGCATGTCTTAACAGAACCCAGCAATAGTTACTTGCACTTTGCTCTTTGTGCTGTTGTGGTTCTCTGATGAAGGTGTCCCATACAATAACATTTCTTTTTTTTTTTTACCATAGTTGCTGCACTTAGATCACTACTGTGGTGATTTACAATGCACTTTCCATCAGTCAAGCAGCATGTGTCATGTCTGTGATGTTGTTTGTAGCCAGGTATCCAGAGGATGTATGTTTATATTAAATGATTTAATTCTTCAGAATATCATGATGCTGACTGATGCTGACAGAATGTCAGCTGACAGAATGCCAACATCTGATCAGAAGCAGATGCAGAAGTCTGGAGTTTATGACCTAGAGTTGTTTATCATGTGTAGCTACTGGCATTGACTGTTAGTGTATATGTTGTAGGACTTTAGTCTCAAATGGAAGAACAGAATAATCTAACCAATAGTCCTGCACCCTTCATGAGGATGATAATGTTCTTTTTTTTTGCAGAAACTGTGGTAGAGAGTAGTTCATTGAATTGGGTTATTGTAAGGGTTATTGCATTCAAAAATATGTTTTATCAATCATGTCATTGGTAAAAATGGGGTAAAGAAATATTGTGGGACCATTGTGTGGAGAGGATGGAAGTTTTGTTTTTAATTGTTCGATTAACTGGGATCAATTCCCTGTATTCTTGTTCACACATTACTATGGTTTCCAAATGATTTACATAAATATATACATTTCTCATGCAGACTGATTATAGGATTGCTTCCTGAACTGTGCACAAAGAGCAGATGGATTTTTTTTTTTTTTTCCAAAACCCCAAAACTGCTATCACAGCTGTGGTTTCTGTTTACTTTTAGACCACAAATAAACCACACCAGAGTCTGCTTGGAAGCTGGCCGAAACCCTCAAGCGAGCCAGTTGTTTAGTCCGCATCAGAGTCCAGTGTTTTTCATCAGCTCAAAACAAATCACATTAACTGGGCCCCATAATCTTAACTTAGCTTAACCATATCATGGCAGAGAGAAGGAAAATTAAAAACTTACTGCACTCACTGTATCTCAGGAAACATTGCCACTGAGTGTGATCTAAGGTTTTGCAGAATCATGCAATATCATTCTTTGGTTCTTTGCTGTTTTTGCCTGTCTAATTTGTATTTGTGCAGGCAGCACTTACTGTCACTATACTGCTCATACAAACTACCCAGTTCATCGTTTCGTTTCCTCTAAACATGAGCATGCAGAATTATAAAACACTTTTTGTATGCAAAGGCAGACAAGACTGCCTGCATTTGCAACAGTCAGGGTACACGCTTTCAATTACTCGTGAGTGATAGAAAGTAGTAAAACATTTATTTATACTAAAATGTTCCAGAGTTTCATTTGAAAAAAGCACTTTCAGTAAATATTTCCAGACTTTATTCACCCACCTGTCTATCCTTGGGCCAGGAAAACATTTTCCAACAATATCAGCAAGCTGTCCAGTCAGTTATATAACACAAAACAAACTTTAATGCATGTCTTGGTCACTTTACAACATGGTTACTTTCCTATTTAAGTCCTGGGAAGGTGGTTTTCTAACTGAAACTCCTATGATTTTTGTTAGTTAGTGAGAGTTCTCAAAGCAGCACTTTGCTGTGATAGTATGAAATGCAGATATATTATTTTTAATCAAATCAATTTTAAACCGATCTGTGTGGACTGTTGTAATTGACACATAGAATTGAGTTCTAAGTCTTTGTGTGACTTGTTTTTTTCCCTTGTTTCTACAGTTAAATAGTTCCATGTGTTCTGATTTTACATAAGTCTTTGCAGACAGGAGTAGTTAGTCTGCAGCATTACCCCAGCATTCTTATGTCCTAGCCAAAGATTTGTGTGATTGTGCGATGGCACTGGTCCCCCTGTGAAGAAAAACAGCCTCCACTGGGCACTGTATACCCATCCATTTGTATTATTTTCAATCTTATTTGAATTTAGTGGAATTGTAAATTTTGCCTGTTTCTTTTTATTTTTTAAGTTTGTTTTCTGTAAAATCAGTGCTGACACCAAAGTACGTGCTACAGAAACTTGATTTCATTGAGTTTAATTTAATGTTCATTTAATTGAAATTAAAAAGCCAGCAGTGACTTATTGGCTGGTTTCATTTCCGCCTACTCCTGAGGAAAATATCTGACTCTAAAAGCTCCACGTTCACCTGCCACCTGTGTAATTCTGTCTGCTGCTGGTGTCTGCTCTGTATGCTGTGTTTTTAGAGGTTTTTGCTCCAAATCTTGAACTGCTGCAGCTGAAAACTCCTAGGACATGGGCGAAGACATGAAAAGAATAGGCAAAAACAATCTGAATTTTCATAATGCTGCTTTAAACTGCTTATTTTGATAGTCACAATAAAGGCTACACCTGATCTATTACAACTAGCATCTCATCACAGTGGGGTTCCTAGTTCATTAGGCTCTTTAAAGGTTACTTGCAGGTTGTGGTTCCCTTTCAGACATCTTTTGTGCTGTTAAGAGTCACTGTTGTGGGTTGTTCCAGTTTGAGATGACTCCAAGTACTAAACACCCAGACATAAGTAGAGCGATATAGTATATGCAGTCTAATGTAGTGAGTAATAAACAGATTTACACACCCAGCAGTCCATCTACGTCTGAGAGAGGAGGGCTAGTCCTCTTAAGACAGCATGTTAAGACAGCATGACATGTTCTGGACAGGGAAGACTGGTGGTTTACACTGGGTGTCATAAAAAACTATTCATGTCAAATGTATAAAACAGTGCCATTCATGAACAGCACCTTTAGGAAAACCATGACCTGAGAATCTGCACAGATGTTTGCTTACTCGTGAGGGGATGTCGCAGCTACCACTATCCTACTATGCTAATACCTCAGTTAGTCAGTCTTTTCCATTTTGATTCTGTTTTGTCATTTAGGCTGAGAGTAATATTCCCTAGTGTAATACCAACTGTCGTCAATAAACTTCAAAACAGACATTGATGGTGTACTAAGTGCCAAGCCTAGTGACTCGTAAAGTGCAGTGACAGCATGGCTGTGGTGTTTGGTGGTGGTGGGGGATTTCAGCTTGAGATGACACACTATACATCACTGCTTGTCTTTGTTCTGCAGATGTTTGGCAATTTAAGCATCTTTAATGTCAGATATGTTTGGAACATTGTAGTGATGCTCTTCCATTGCAGAATAAGACATGCTTTATGAGGCTGTCTAATCGCAGTCCTAGCTACTTACGTAAGTTTGACTTATTAAGGAGGCATTTGGCCATTAGTTGGTATAAAGTTCTGCTGTTACACTGTACAGTTTGGCTTTTAGGGCTGTGTCTTAAAAAAACAAATCCTATGTATCGGAATAGTTCCATCCACTGTATAGAAAAGTGTGTGTAGTAACTTACTAACTGGATGGATTTTGCTGCACTGTATTCCATCAGACTGTTGCCTTATATGGCCTCTCATCGCCATGTTAGGGGCTCATTGTCTGCCTGCTTATTCACTTCATGCTCTACATTGATGTGGTTCATACAGTCAAAACATTGCAATCTCAGCATTCAAGCACAGCAGGATTTGGACTGTCTGCACGCTGCAGTGTAGCATCACTATGTGTCAGTTATTGTTCAAGAAACCTGAACCTGCTTTGACAATACTGGGTGTTCATTTTTAAATGTGTCACCAAGCATTCGCCAGAACGTCTCTTCATAAGCATAAGTGAAATATTCTGAAGTAAACATTGGCAAAAGTTTTTCAAACATTCGTGTGTGTATTTGGGAAACCAGGGATTAAAAAGGGCCTGATACCAAGTTTTTAAAGAGGATGATGTTCCAATACTTACTTTAGTGCAAACACATAATTGTGAATAAATGTGCATGGATCTGGACATTCTAAGTTAACGCTGAACCTACAGCTGTGTTATTGGCTCTGTGATGCTTACGTGCATCATTACATTCTCTACCTGCTCTCACAATTAAAATTGCTTGCTTTTCTCCCACAGACAGCTCTCTGGTCTTTAGTGTATAGCAAATAGAAATTATTTTGCCAGTGCTGTACCAGTACTTTTGGAGGGAGGTGTATTTAGTGTGACTGACCCATTGGAACCCTTTAACTGAATAATAAGCTCAAGCCATATGTGCACTGATTTGCACTGCTACATACAGTAAGGCAAACCCCATTTTTTCAGTGTGGTTTCCACTATGTAAAAGTTTTACTTTTCCCAGTAAAGCAAATATCAATCTGTTCTAGAGTATCACTGACATTAAATAACAGAATTGACTTATATTTAAAAAGTAATTTTATTGCCCAGCACTCTGTGTTCCAACAGTGTATTGCATTAGTGCTAATGCTCCCAAAAAGAACGGTAAACCATACCTCTGGAAGTGTGTGTGAGGGGAGCCACTGTGTTAGTGTGTGATGCCCTGGGAAACAGAGTAGTAGAGTAGAAAAACAGAAAGACAAATAAAAAATGACCTAAACAGAAGTAAATGTTACTTCAATGTTCTTTTTTGCCTCAAGAGTCTCCAGGAAATTAATTGTGGGGGGGGGGTATAAAATATGAATGTTCACATTTGCATTAATGCTTATTATGTAATGTGTAATGCACTGAAAAACTGCATATATTGCAAATATTTGGTAGAATCATGTGCTTGGTAAATGATCCTGGTCTTTATCCTCAATTTACTAAGGCTCCCTTAATAAAACGTTTCTAACCAGCACAGTCTTATCACAAAGTCTTCACTGTTATCTTTGACAGCTCTATTCGTGGGCGACTGTGGCGCAGGAAGGTAGAGCGGTTGTCCACCAATCTCACTGTTGTTGGTTCAATCCCCGGCTCCTCCGGTCATATGTCGAAGTGTCCTTGAGCAAGACACTGAACCCCAACTTAGCTGCTCCCGGTGAGTGTTGGCCAGCTGCATAGCAGCTCCCCCATTGGTGTATGAATGTGTGTGTGATTGTGAGTGTGAATGGGTGAATAAGAAGCAGTGTAAAGCGCTTTGAGTGCTAATAGGTAGAAAAGCGCTATATAAGTGCAGACCATTTACTCTATTACAACATGACTGTAAAGAAACAAATTTTTTTTCATGTAAGATTTGGGCACTTAGCATTTGTCCCAACTGGAGTTGTTAAACTGTGTAATTACACTTAAAGCAAATCTCAACTAGTTGAATAATAAAGACTTTAAGTAACTTTGAATAAATTATCGTGATAATTACAGTGGTTTCCTAATTGAACCTTTAACCCCACACAATGATTGAGAATCACAGCCTTAGAATGTTTTAATGTAAAAGAGAATCTTCATCTAAATACATTAATGCTAAGTAAAAGCATAAACATAACAGTGTATTTTGGAGAGAATTAATCAAGTTTTGTACTCTACAAGAGATAGCTGCCATTTGTCAACCCATGTGAGGAAAATCTCATATATTCACGTCAGTGCTATGCAAAACAAAAAACACTGACATTAATTTTCTCTTTCTGGCAAGTTCATCCAGCCAAAATCTAAAAAGACTGTGGAAGATGCTCAGGATTGGAATAACTGATTCACAAACTACAGGGTTGCTGAATTTTATTTCCTTATCACGAGTTTTGCCCAAGATGCAAAATGAAGTATAATATTCAATATAAACTGAATACAAATCTTCAACTCAATCCTTGATCCTGTTACCAGTAACAAGAAGCAAGTTTACAAGAGTGTGAAGTAAGTAGCAAATAACATAAAGTTACATAAAAAGAGGAAGGCCGTGGAGAAGTATAAAAGTCTTGCTTTTTCACTCCATACACTTTCAAGACATCTGCTTGTGGAAACAGTATTAAATTCCTGCCTCATCTCAGCAATCAGGTCATTTGTTGTGACTATGAGTCTGTTTCAGTAGCTGCTCTCTGTGTAGTGGATGTATTATAGGATCTGGATGACTTATTGGACTGAAACGTGTACTGTGATTTGAATGAAAATTTCCCGACTGTTGCATTAGCCAAAAGCTGTTCTAGACTCTGCACTCAACTGTGCGAGTGCGTTAGTTCTTCCAATAACGCTGGATTTCTGCTTCTAGGCTGAATCTCTGCATAGCCTACAGTGCGCAGCAGAGTTGGAAGCATTTACTCTGCTAAATTTCTAGCAAAGGCTTCAGTGCCACTGTGTTGAGTTTCTCTATGACTGTGGTTAGCTGTTCCATGCACCAAAAACAAACAGATCAACAGGTGTTTCCACTGGAGCAAAAACAGGTGCTGGTCAAATAATTAGAATATCTTCACAAAGTTGATTTCACTAATTCCAATTCCAAGAAGTGAAACTTGTATAATGTATACATTCATTCCACACAGACTGATATATTTCAAGTGTTTATTTCTTTTAATTTTGATGATTATAACTGACAACTAATGAAAACCCCAAATTCAGTATCTCAGAAAATTAGAATATTAAGACCAATACAAAGAAAGGATTTTTAGAAATCTTGGCCAATTGAAAAGTATGAACTTGAAAAGTATGAGCGTGTTACAGCTTCAATCGACTGCTTAGGTGTTATGAGAGCCCAGGTTGCTCTGATAGTGGCCTTTAGCTCTTCTGCATTGTTGGGTCTGTCATATCGCTCTTCACAATGCCCCATAGATTTTGTATGGGGTTAAAGTCAGGCGAGTTTTCTGCCCAATCAAGAACAGGGATACCATGGTCCTTAAACCAGGTACTGGTAGATTTGGCACTGTGTGCAGATGCCAAGTCCTGTTGGAAAATGAAATCTGCATCTCCATAAAGTTGTTCAGCAGCAGGAAGCATGAACTGCTGTAAAACCTCCTGGTAAACAGCTGCATTGACCTTCAGAAAACACAGTGGAGCAACACCAGCAGATGAGATGGCACCAAACCATCACTGACTGTGGAAACTTTACACTGGACCTCAAGCAACGTGGATTCTGTGCCTCTCCTCTCTTCCTCAAGAGACTGGGACCCTGATTTCCAAAGGAAATGCAAAATTTACTTTAATCAGAGAACATAACTTTGGACCACTCGGCAGGAGTCCAGTCCTTTTAGTCTTTAGCCCAGGCGAGACGCTTCTGACGCTGTCAGTTGTTTAAGAGCGGCTTGACACTAGGAATGCGACAGCTGAAACCCAGGTCTTGCATACGTCTGTGCGTAGTGGTTCTTGAAGCGCTGACTCCAGCTGCAGTCCACTCTTTGTGAATCTCCCCCTCAATTTTGAATGGGTTTTGTTTCACAATTCTCTCCAGGGTGCGGTTATCCCTATTATTTGTACACTTTTTTCTACCAAATCTTTTCCTTCCCTTCGCCTCTCTATTAATGTGCTTGGACACAGAGCTCTGTGAACAGCCAGCCTCTTTTGCAATGACCTTTTGTGTCTTGCGCTCCTTAAGCAAGGTGTCAATGTTCGTCTTTTGGACAACTGTCAAATCAGCAGTCTTCCCCATGATTGTGTACCATTTAAAGGCCTTTGCACTCGTTTTGAGTGAATTAGCTGATTACAGTGTGGAAAAATCCGTTCTTTGTATTGGTCTTAAGTAATATTCAAATTTTCTGAGATACTAATTATAGGGTTTTCATTTGTTGTCAGTTATAATCATCAAAATAAATAAACACTTGAAATATATCAGTCTGTGTGGAATGAATGTATACATTATACAAGTTTCACTTCTTGAATGGAATTAGTGAAATACATCAACGTTGTGAAGATATTCTAATTATTTGACCAGCACCTGTATATGTTGAACAGCAGTTACTTCTACTGAAATAGCTAAAACTCAGAAAAGAGAACAGCCATTGGTGGAGTTGGTCTGTGCGAATTGTGTGGGAGGAAATCTGCTGCTACCAAGAGGACCAATCACTTTGGTCTTTGTTGTTACTGCAACTTGTACTGTCTGAGGGGTGGCATTACAGGTTTTGGTGTAGAGTACTGTATAAGGGTACGTCGGTTCAGTGTATTTAAGTCATGGCTCCTGGGTTTGCCTTGGCACATGTGCGTAAGTCTTTAGGACTGATCATGGGTCTCTCTCTCTCGCTGTTTTTCCAATCCCTGAAATTCACTTACAGTACTTTGTATTTCGTTTTGGCAGATCTTTGCTGCTCTCTGCTGGACAACAATGAACAGCAACACATCTTAGTTGCTCTGTGCTTCATTTGATTTTGTGTTATTCAGGAAAAAAATAATAGTCAAAATATAACTAACAATGGGTATTGTAATTGACTATATTTCTGTGATTGATGGGTTTTCATTTAGCATCACCCCTGCCACAAAAATAAATACCGTATAAACACTCAAATGTGATTCACCATTGCATGTTAAGGAAGCTTAGCAATTCAAACTAAACTAACTTCATGTTGCTCCTTTTTCCACAGTCAGTCTGTTCTATCAGTTTCCACATTATTTGTAAGGACTCATTATCACTTTATGACCTGTCAGTTTTATCTTGTGACTTTTGCAGTTGGGAACCAATTATTTAGATAATCAGTCAATTGTAGCAATAATGATAGGACCAAATGACCAAAACATTGAAATTAAACATGCAACCATCTAAGGACTGGAGCTTATTCCAGCCGTCATACACCCAGGACAGAGCCAACACAGAAAGAGCGATACACAGACAGACAAATTATTCACACTCACATTTACACCTACAGGCAACTTAAAGACACTAATTAATCTAGCATGCATGTTTTTATGGACCACTAACCACTGTGCTGCCCCCAAAAGTAAAACATCAGCTGTAATAAACTTGATCACAGAATGATCAAAGGTTAGCGGCTTTTGGCTTGTCCTTTAGGGGGTTGCCACAGTGAAATATGTTCCACAAGCCCTTCTGTCGCAACCCTCCCATTTTATCCAGGCTTGGAATGGGCACCACAGTGGCCCTGGGTTGGGTAGGATTTGAGCCCGTAGCCTTCTGCATCCCAACCTGATTCTCTACCCCAGGCCCTAGACCAGAATGACTGGAATGAAGAACCAAATTATTTATAGGTTAGTTCTTGTTCATAATTCATCTTCTTCTTAGGAAATTACTTAACCATGAAATTATGAGAAGTGGGCGTTTCTGAAAGTTACTGTAAATGGTGTCTCATCAAGCTTCAATCAAAAGTCAGTAAAATCCACAGTAGCCTATTTCACTAGAGTGGTGAACTTGAAAACATTTTCCAGTGAGTGCAGGGGGATGAATTTGGGTAGCAGTGTGTGTGTGTGTGTGTGCGTGCGTATGTGTGGGTGTGTGTGTGTATGTGTGTGTTTGTGTGTGTGTTGGTGATGAAACCGATGACTCACCATAAGCTACCCAATTTCCAAGAATTTGTAATGATGAGCTCCATGACTGCGCTCATCTCCAAATTGCATGTGTGAGCCATTGTTTTCGTCTGTTGCTAAGGACACTATCTCCATTTGACAAGGAATCTGACGTCAAATTATGACCTCACCTTCCTAAATAATCTTCCCAGACATCGCGAAGGTATACTGCTCTGGTGGCAGGCCTGTATTACAGAGTGTGGTTTTTCACTCTGTAGCATCATCATTTCATTCTCATTCTGTGATGCGTTACTTGCCCAAGCTGCCAACAATTCAACCTGTTCACACATGTTAAGGAGGCCTTTAAGATGACAGCTCTGTGACATTAGGCACATGCTGCAGATATTAAAAGCATGCTTTCACTTTTTCCCTTATTATAACATCTACACATTGAGTGTAACGACTGGCTTTCATTTTGAGTCTAGGTTGAAATTTATATCAGACAAATAGGACCAATATTTAGAGCATATGGGGGATTTCTTTAAGCTGTTCTGTGATTTCCAACCCATTCACAAACCTTCAGAGAAGGGTGTGGAAGAGTTCTTTTTTCCATTCTTTCACAGCAAACTCTTTCCATTGCATTTCTGGGAAGTCGTGGAAAAGCTGAACTTACAGTGGTGACAGTAAAATGCCTGCGACACCTGTGACATTTTCCAGTAGTCGGTGTTAGCCAGCACATTTAGCCAATTTGTGGAGACTATAACCTGCGTATGAGGACGTTTGTTTCATGATGTCCTAATAGGAAGGTATATGGACTTGCCATACATACTGCACACATGGATGTATGCAGGCCTTATGTAAATCTGGTAAATATGCTTCAGATGTGGTGTGTTTTTTGCAGAGACTCAGTATAGAAGGTGACAATTTTCAAGCTACCTGGAGAGGAATCGGTTATTTTAACAGCTCAGTGCAGAAAACTAGAATACCATACTTTTCTGGATGTTTGGAGCCCAGGAAAACAGCCTCTGGCATTAAAGTCAATTGGCAAATAAGGGACAGAGGCTTGCATGTGGTATTCCTGTATTTAGCAAACACTTTTTCTATCTGTGTCACTTAGGGGCTTCAATCTATGATGGTGCAGGTCAGCTGCAGTGGTCTGACGACTAACCAGCTTCAGTATCAGCTAATGTAACTGTAATTGCATTGGTATCACCGATAATTACCGATAATTCTACCTCCCAGTAGGTTCAATAGGTCTGATGATGAAGCAAAGTCCACTTTTTGTAGTAAATAGGGCAGAAACAGAAGTTACTGTTGGTGATGTAGTTTAAAGTCAGGTTGGGTGGATGGGTGGATGACAAAACAGAAGCAGGGGTGGATCAATACTTGGGCAAGGTTGGCAGCTAGTGACCCCCCTCCACTGTTAGATTTTCCCCTCAGCTGCATCCCTACCCCCATCCAACCCCACCCCAGTCGTTCACTCCCTAAAGCTGTGATTCTGTGTATTCTAAAATAATGACAACTGGATAAACCTCTTGTTACCCCACAATCTTTCTCTAAACCTAACACAGGTTCGTTTATGCTTAAATCTAAGAAGGTTGAAGCTCTGTATTTATTTTGTAACCATAACGACTATATGATGCCTACAATGCATTAGAGTGGCAACATTCCCAGCTGTGAGCCAAGTCAGTGCAAAAACTGTTTTCCAGCAGGTTTCTTGCCGTCACTTATAGTGACAAGAACTAACGACAAAGTAACAATATAGCATTAAAATATTCTAAATAAATCATTAGGAGTAGATGGTGATAATTAAAGGACTTTTAAGATGTGCCGCATAAGGCAAAGAAACAACCATAAAAAACCTCAAAAACTTCCCATTATGGTTCATATAAATACTGTAGGTGGTGATCTTTTACCTACCCCTAGACCTTTTCATCGTTAACCTTTTAAACTTTGCATTCTTTAAATCAAAATATGCCATAGTTGCTCCCAGATCTATTTTTAAGTGACTCAACTACTCTGGAGGTTTGCGCCCCACTCTTCCGAACCACGTGTCAAAGTGTCCCTGGGCAACCCCCAAAAGCCCATTCCCAATCCCCAGCTGTGCAGTGCTAGTACCAATCCCGGTAGAATTAGGGAGGGTTGCGTCAGGAAGGGCATCCAGCATAAAAAACAAACAAATCAATATACGGTCTAACGATCCGCTGTGGTGACCCTGAATGTATGGTACAAGCTAAAAGGGGAAAAGCAACAAAACAAAAAAAACTCCAATTGAGCTAGAACTTTACAATGTACTGTCTTTAAATTCCCGGGTGTTACTCTTGTTTACCGGTCAGCTAACATTTCAACTTTTAATCCTCCCACTTCTGTTTCTTGGTACCACCACTGTAAATCGCGGGGGAGAGGACGTTCTTTTGCTAATATTTCACTTGAATAATGTGAGCCTCGCTTCGGTCCCATCATTTTTCAGATGCGGTGTGCTACGTAGGTTTTCAACTTGCAAATTTCAACACGCTTCAATTTTCTGAAGAAAATGTATTCTTCTTCAGCTTTCACACTAAATGTTAAACTAAGTAAACATGCAGATAGATAATTTAATGGCTATCTCTGGATTTAATTTCTGGGGAAGCCCAAAATTCCATGTGTTGACCAGCTAACATTGTGAAGGTGTGTCAGGGGTAGTAGTACTAAGCACAATTAAAGATTATGCTCCTAAAAGCATGAACATGTTCAGCTGGGATGGGGGTTGTGAAGTGGAGAGGACAGATGTGAGAGAAGATTGAAAGACGCAGAAGAGGAAAAGACAGCTGAGCTGAAGCCACAACGAATACAAACCACTTAGAAAAGAATGAAAAGATGACTTTCCTGTGGAAGAAAAACTGCGTCTTGCCAAGACAGCTGTGTGCAAGCTCGGTGCAAATGTTTGACATAATATGAAGTTTTTCAGAGAATGTCTCATTTAACAAATAGTGTAATTTAATGTCCCACATGGTTATTTCATCATTAAGTCAGTATGCACTGGCTGTCAAAAGTCAAAAGTCTAGAGGTATTAAAACAAGTTTGCTCAAATTGATCTACGTATCAATTGGGCCTCTTTTCGAAGGTCCATAAGTGCGGTGCAGGGAGAAGAGCAAGGGTATAATGACGCTGGGTCTGGGTCTCTACTCATCTCAGGAATGCGTGCAGATTCCTCTCCAGAAGTGCTGACATCAGGAGTGGCCTTGGGTTAGAAACAGCCAGTTTATAATAAAATGACAAGCAGACAGGCTGTATTCCACAGCTGCTTAAAAGCTCAGTGCAGGTATGACCACTGTATGTCCACTGGGCTTTTAATGTGCATTTCATTTCTTTGATGACAGATACTAAAGTGACTAAAGACGTTTACTGCAGTTTAGAAAATGATCATCAAATACTTGAATTGCTTATTGTTTGGAAATCAGTTATTCATCAATGTCCACTGCATTTCAGCATTTTAGTGTCAACCCCCTACTTTTGTGTGTGTGTGTGTGTGTGCGCGTGTGTGTTTGTGCTCACTTCCACCTATTGAAAATACATTATTTCCATCTTCTTCCATTTTCCACAGTTGCCTATGCCAAATTTCCTTAAAAGCTCGGGAAACATCCTTAGAGGAGTTTTAGCTGTTTTCACTGACACCATTGTTTTTACTGTAAAGATAACTAATGTAAAGTCACTTTGAGGTCAACCAAAAGTCTTATGCACATCTTCTGACTCATCTGTACAACTGTTTGATGACATGTTTGCCTTATGTCAATGTTGTCTTTTATTCTTACAGGTGTAAGGAGTCAATGGGCTTATATTATACAGTATTTTATATATAAGTGTCAATAGTCTATTAAATTAGGTGAGTAGATGTATCTATTTTAAGAAGCTTATGCCATGTGTACATAACGGTTAATTTAATCTTTTTTGCTCTTTTTTGCTAATACGTTTTACATGATTTTACTCAAGCATGATTTCAGCAAACACTTGTTCCACTCTGAGCATGGTAGCATTTCAATCAACACAGCAATGATGTCATCTCTAAGAGCTGAGAAGCCAAGCAACTCCACCCGCTTAACACACACACACACACACACAAAACAACACACATCCTGTTATTTAAGTAAACAGCTTTACATACACACTTTAATAAACACAGAACCTGCAGGTCCATGCAGGTGAGTAAACCAAACACACATACATATAGTGGCCCTCAGGGAAGACAAGGTAAATAAAGGAGTGATTTAAGCAAACTCTGTTTTCTTTTAATCTTTCTTGTCAGCTCATGCAGAGAGAAAAATCAATTTAAGTTAATGGGCCGCCTCTTTCAGCCAAAAGTTATGAAATGCAGTCATTATGGGCCTCTGTGTTTTCATTCATGAGGTCAGTTTGGAAAGCAAACAGTCAAGGTTGCACACAAAAGGAATGAATAAGGAGAGGGTTAATTATACCTGCTGCAGTGAAAAGAGATGGAGAGATTTACTAAGCTGGAATCAACTTCTTTAATCAAGAAGTGCAAAAGCCAGGTCTCTTTTTCAGATTGCTTACCTTACATATGTCAGGACCAATGGACAAATCTGGAAATCAACTCATCCAATGTCAAGCGTCAGAGTGCCCATGGAGCACACATTTTACATCAATTTGTTTAGACATAGTCTTTTTCAGTCCTGCAGGCCTGACTTCATTTGTCATTGCTTTCGACTTTTGATTTCTCTCCTCGCCAGCTGCTGTACAAAGCCTCCAATGAACAAAACCTCAATTACAGATGAAAAGCTGCTGATGACAGACCATTAATACTGTTATTGCCTCAGAAGGTTCAGCACTTGTGTGTTCAGAATCAAATCAGCCCTTACAATGTTTTCTTGGATTAGTTCTTATAGTGTACTGGTAGTATTAGTGATAAACAAATGTGAATGAGGAAATTTGTACAGCATCAAACTACGCATTTAGATAACATGCCTCTTTCTTCATGTACTGAATGACATTATCAAAAACAAATCCTAATACAGTTCATGTTAGAGCCGTTTGAATGTTTGTTCACTTGGGGACAACATATTTACTTCATATGACAGTAACATACAGTAAATGTATAATCACATGTGTTTTTTTCCATCCATCCATCTATTATCTGTTACTGTTATCCTATTTGGATAGCAGGGAGGCTGGAGCCTATCCCAGCTGTGATCGGGCAAGAGGCAGGGTACACCCTGGACAGGTCGCCAGTCTATCGCAGGACCACAGAAAGACATACATAACCATTCACACTCACATTCAGAATTACAAACAATTTTAAATTCACCAGTTATCCTAACATGCATGTTTTTGGACTGTGTTTGTGTTTTTTTAATCTAAATACTAAAGCAGCTAAAGGCTTAAATACTTCAGGGACCCAGCACTTCAGTGTGACCCAGGGTCAGAACTTCTTTCTTAAGTGACTGTTAATAGATAAGGTAAAAGATCCAAAAGAAATTGACACTAGGGGCAAACTAATTTTCTGAAAATTACTAACAGGCACATTAAAAAACCTGAACAATATTAGACAAAAGATTACTACCAATATCACAATGACCTAATGTTGCATGTCTCTTTCAGTCTGAGGGGCCTAGAGAAGAAGGTTGAGTGAGTGGTGGTGTTGATTTAAGTTTCCATTAACGTTAATGTTGCAAACCATAAAACCCAAACAAAGTAAGTTTAATGGTCCTTGGAGCTGAGGTGAACTACAGAGTGCGGTGATAATTCTGTATTGGTTTGTCACCATAAGGGACATACAGCAGAAAATCCTCTGAGACACTGTTTAATAGAGCAACTTTAAAACCTGTGCTATTATCACAAACACCAGCTTGTGCTGCCCGTAAACCCAAGTAAAAAAAGCTTACAGCATCTGGTATTCCCAGGCGGTCTTCCTACCAAGTACTAACCAGGCCCCGCTCTATTTGGCTGCCGAGATCAGGCGCTTCGAGAGCAGCGTGGCCGTAAGCTGAATTTGATATCATCAACAGCTCTTAAAAATGCTGGAGAAGCAGAATGCATGACACTTGCTAAGAAGAAGATAAATGTGGCAAAGTACTGTAACGGTAATGGTCTAGTAGTAAAGAAGCACGAGAGTTGACAAACCAATAAAGTAGCAAAACAGCAATGAAAGATTGATGAAAATATACAACAATTTCTATAAAGTAGCCAGAAACACCAGCTTGTGCTGCCCGTAAACCCAAGCAAAAAAGCTTACAGCACCTGGTATTCACAGGCGGTCTTCCTACCAAGTACTAACCAGGCCTGGTTATATATAATATAATTAATATTTAATAATTGAGGCTCACATTAAGTATTCTATACTTTTAAAATGTCTGACTTTAGCCCTCCTCAATAGTATTATAAACAGAGACCCTGTAGTAGGGAGTAAGCCTTTCATTGGGAGTGTTTTATTTTCTATGATCAATGCTCATATATTATATACTCTTACTATATTATATACTCAGTGCTACTTTGCTGTTGACTACTTCAGTCTGACAAAGACCTTGTGATCAGTTCATTAGCAAGATGGACGATGGTTGGCCTGATGGATACTGCACCCACTATTCATGCTACTGTCTAACCCCTTGTCTCTGGGTGTGTGAATCAGAACTTCAAGGGCCAAGGGCATCTCATTCTTTTTGTTTGTTTGTGGAGACTGAACCTGTAATGAGCAACTGGTAGAAAGAGGTACACATTCACGCATTATGTGAAAAAGCAATATTTATGGTATATGAGTTAGTGCACTTTCTCCCACACCCCGCAAAATGCACACAGCCCCTTGCTCTTACATGCATTCCTACAGTGCTCACATCTGCTTAAGTCTTTTTGCTGAAACAGTAGTGTCTGCTGAAGTCTAGCCATACCACATATTGACCACTAGGCTTGGCCACATGATGGCCTCTCTGGGAACTGATGGCAACTTTGATATGTGATCCAGACTGGAAGAGTCATGGAGGAAATATAAACATTTTCTTGTGTTCTTAATCCCCTCATTACAACAAATTAGGCGTATGAGAGTCTGGTGTTTATTGTCATGTTCACAGACAGAAAGCATGTTTCCCTGCACAATGAAATTCTTACTTTGCCGTCCACAATAAATGGCGTATAGTAAACTAAAATTAAAAAATGTAATTAAGTAAAAAAGAAATAAAAAATAAGAACAATTAAAAGTAGAGGTAGTGCAGTTCTGAAAATAATGAATGTGCAAAAGCAAAAGTGTAAATCAATGCAAACAGTTATGTCCATGTAAACAGTTATGTCCATGATTGCAAACTCCTATCAGCTGTTTAGGAGTCTGATGGCAGAGGGGAAAAAAGAGTTATTCAGTCTTGAAGTCCTCCATTTCACACTTCTGTACCTCTGTCCTGAGGGTAGAAGTGTGAACAGTCCGTGCTCGGGGTCATTGAGAATGGAAGCAGCTCTCCTGTGGACTCTGCGGTGGTAGATGCTCTGCAGAGAGAGCAGTGGAGTCCTGGTGATTTTCTGCGCACTCTTCACCACTCTCTGCAGGCTTTTGCAGTCCATGGGAGTAGTGCTGCCGTACCACAGAGTGATGCAGTTGGTCAGGACACTCTCAATGAAGCAGCTGTAGTTGCTAAGGATCTTAGGCGACATGCCAGCCAATCCTCATCCTCCTCAGAAAATACAGCCGCTGTTGGGTCTTTTTGACCAGCTGCGTGATGTGAGGTGTCCAAGTGAGGTCTTCACTGATGTGGACACCCAGGTATTTAAAGTTGCTCACACTCTCCACTTCAAGCTCCCGGATGAACAGTGGCTGATGTTTTCTCCTCTCCTTTCTCATGTCCACTATCATCTCCTTCGTCTTGTCCGTGTTGAGGATGAGGCTGTTTTCTCCACACCATGACACCAGACTGGCCACCTCCCTCCTGTAGGCTGCCTCGTCCCGCCAGCGATGCGTCCTATCACTGGGGTGTCGTCCGCGAACTCCAGGATGATGTTATCCTTGTGGGAGGCGACACAGTCGTTGGTGAACAGGGTGTAGAGGGTGGGGTTGAGTACACAACTCTGTGGAGTGCCGATGTTTGTGATGATACTGGCTAAAGTCCTATTACCAATCCTGACAAACTGATGCCTGCCAGTCAGGAAGTCTCGGAGCCAGTCACAGAGGGTGGGGTGCATAGCCAGTGTGGACAGTTTGTGGGGAATGACCGTGTTGAAGGCAGAGCTGTAGTCGATGAAGAGTATCCTGAGGTATGAGTCTTTATTTTCCAGGTGAGAGAGGGAATAGTGAATGGCCGCATCTGAGGTGGACCTGTTGGGCTGGTAGGCATACTGCAGGGGGTCAAGAGTGTCTGGTATGCTGCTCTGAATATGGGCCAGCACCACTCTCTCGATACACTTCATGATGATTGGAGTGAGTGCTACTCGCATGTAGTCATTTAGGCAGGTGGGTGGGCTCTTTTTAGGCAGGGGGACGATGGTCGTGGTCTTAAAGCAAGAAGGAACGGTGCACTGGCTAAGGGAGAGGTTGAAGATGAATGTGAGAACATCAGCCAGCTCGTTGGCACATGCTCTGAGGGCCCGCCCAGGAATGCTGTCTGGTCCTGCTTCTTTGCGGGGGTTGAACTTCCTCAGGGCATTGTGTACCTGGCCTGTTGAGATGGTTGGTGGAGGGGAGGAGGGTTGGGTGGTCCAGGTGTGTGTGAGCCTCCTCTCTGCAATGTAGCTGGAGGCCTCAAAGTGAGTGTAGAATGTGTTGAAGTTGTCCGGCAGGCTGTTTGTTGAGGTGATGTTATTGGTGGTGTTCCTTTAGTCTGTGATGTGCTGCAGGCCTTGCCACATCCGCCTGGAGTCAGCAGTAGAATAGCCGCTTGGCCGCTGTGATGGCTTTTCTCAGTCCATACTTCACAGCTTTGTACTCGGTCTCATTGCCTGATCTGAATGCAAGAGAGCGAGCATGCAGCATGTGACGTACCTGACTGTTTATCCAGGGCTTCTGGTTGGGAAACTTCCTGATTTGAATGGTGGGCACGATGTTTTCGACACAAGTGCTGATGTACCCAGTCACATACTCAGCATAATCATGTATGCTGACGGAAGAGTCCTCCAGAGTGGCTGCAGCTCAGTCTGTCAGAGCAAAACAGTCTTGCAGGGTGCTCTCAATCTCTGGGGTCCAGAGTTTAACCTGTTTGGTTACAGTTTTTGTTTGTTTCAGTCTTTGTCTGTAAGCAGAGTACAGGAACAAAGAGATGTGGTCTGAGTGTCCAAAGTGGGGGTGGGGTGCAGCCCTGTATGCACCATGTATGTTGCTGTAAACATGATCCAGAGTCTTCTTATCACGGGTGGGAATGTCCACATGCTGGTGGTGTTTGGGGAATTCAGTCCGTAAACTACACTGGTTGAAGTCGCCAGTCGTCAGAATGAGGCGTTTCTAGCGCGCTCATGACATCATGGAGTTTGCTGAGTGCGGCCGTGGAGTTAGCTCGCGGGGGGAAGTAAACAGCGGCCAAAAACACAGCAGTAAATTCCCTCGGTAGATAATAGGGACGGCACCTCAGCAGTAAAAACTCCACATCTGGCGAACAGTGTTCATCAACCGTTGAAAAACAACAAGTTGGAAAAGGTGGACAAAATAACATTTGTACCAATGGTAATTTTTTTTGTTTGGTGTAAATTAACTCAGGAGTAGTTTTAAATTGACTTAAGATGACTTAAGAAAATGATTTTGCACATTAAGTTGTATCAGAGAAGTTAGAAGCTACACACACAGCCCTCACAAAGAAACTCATATTTTATTTCACACTGTGGTGCTCAACTCTGTTGGGGCCATAATGAGCAAGTTAGGTTGTGTCGGTTCAACATAAGTTGCAATTCCTTCCACAATGCCAAAGTTAAATATAATACTTAGAGGCACTATTAATATCTCTCATTTAAGTGCTTTGTGGATGCACATAAAACGCACCACTTTTTAAAAACAGAGCTTGGGGTCTTACTCTGTTACCATCTAGATATAAAATCTTTGGGTCTATTTGGGTTGTGACTCATTCACAAACCAATAGAAAGATCCCTCACACGTGGAGGTGCGGAGGTGTTGACCTTAACCTAGCAGCTTTACACTGGGCTCTAAACTGCCCCAGTGCATGCTAAAGATCTGATGGATCTTTAAGCATGCACCTTTAGCAGCTTCCAAGTAACTGCTAGAGAAGCAGAAAAATTATTATGAGGTTTCCAAACTGGACACTCAGTCAGCTGTGCCTTGAGACCATATACATGAAAATCACCAACAGGATCAGTGACAAGGGAAAACCCTGATGGAGGCCAGCACCAACTGGTCTACACTTATACCACTTATAACGCTTTTCTACCTATTGGCAATCAAAGCGCTTTACACTGCTTCTCATTCACCCATTCACACTCACAATCACACACACACTCACACACCAATGGGGGAGCTGCTATGCAGCTGGCCAACACTCACCGGGAGCAACTAAGTTGGGGTTCAGTGTCTCGCTCAAGGACACTTTGACATGTGACTGGAGGAGGTGGGGATTGAACCAACAACTGTAAGAATGGTGGACAACTGCTCTACCTTCCTGCTCCACAGTCGCATGTAGACTGGATGGGCAAACTCCCACAATCTCTCCAGTATATTTTCAAGAGTAAAGAGCAGTGTGAGCCAGCCAGGGATTCAAACCTGGAACTTTCTAGCTGTGAAGTGGCCGTGGCAACCACAGCACCACTGTGCTGCACTATTAATTAATTATTATTACACTATTAATTACACTAATTAATTAATTAGAAACTATTTTATTTAATTTTATGTTGAGGTGATTTTCGTGAAGGGGGATTACTTCACCTTTGAGCAGGTACCCTGCTCAGGTACCCTACTCAAGGGTACCTGAGCAGTGTGATACTCTACTAATTTGAACAAACTCTCTAGTTGCCTTTTTTAAATATGGGAACTTATACACCAGTCTGCTAGTCCACTACTTCAGAAACTCCTATCAGCGATATTGATGTGGCTTTCCCCCAAATCTTCAAACTATGTTCCCTCCTTGGAGGATATATTTGTTGGGTTCAGGAGTTCCTCAAAAGGGCTTCTTCCACTATCCACCAGCATCCCAGTCTAAGTCAGCAGTTTTACTCCCTTGCTGAGTACAGCCTGGGCAAAGCCGTACTTTCTCAGTGGCTGAGAGAAGAACGTTGTCCAAACTTCTCTCACTCCTGGACAATCCCTCCCACCCACTCCACTACATGCTGGCTACACAGAGGAGCACTTTCAACCAGAGTCTGATCACAGTGCTCCACAGAACACCACAGGAGATCCTTTCTCCCAGTGGCCAATAAACTGTTCAACCCATCCACTGTCTCTACAGAGAAGGGGGACTGACAGGTCTAATGGACAATATATTATTTAATTTTATTTTAAGGTAAATTTACCTTATCTATTTCATTTTATGTTTAGTTGTATTTCAGTAGTTTGTATTTGTTTATTTGTCTATGTGGTTCCTTGGTTTGGCGGAGGTGCTTTTCCTTTCTTTTCTACTTTTCTTGCAGAGAGCAGCTGTAACAAGGAAACGCAATTTCCCTATTCCCTAGTCTGTGAAGCCAGGTATTAGCACATCTGGGTACTGTACCTGACCATACCTGCTGCCTGGCAGGCAGATTAAAGAAAAATTACAGATTTGATAAAAGATGAATGTGTCTCAATCACTGTTATTTTTTCTGTAATTAAACAGTAAGTGTTGAAAGTGCTGTAAGTCTTAAAATCAACCATCTAAGGTTAATACTGCAGTATCATAAATTTGATTTTGTTCTACAAAACTGGATAATATGTGGAAATACGTAACATTTTGGTAATATGTTCAGTATTAGCATGTTTCTGACATTGGCTTTATGATCATCTCAATATATTCTAATTACATTAACGTTGCAATACGTTTCTCACAATATGTGCTTGAGTTTGCGTTTTAGTTGTGCAGCAACAAAATCTTTAGACGACAGGTTTGAACAGTAACAGGTGAAAAAGAAACCACAGTTGGCACAAAAGTGAGATTAATGCTTTGTCAGAAGCCTTTTCCAACACAAGCTTTCAGTTTTACTAAAGAAAAGCTTACCAGGATGAGGACTAAGGTTTGGTTTGGCAAATGCCAAATCTCCTCCATCACAGAACAGCACAACCCTGCCTGGGAAAAGCACACTAGAGGGTTTCCCAATTGAAAACACTGCTGCAAAAGTGGGTCATATTATACAAAATAACATGCTCTTTGTGTGGTGCCCAGACTCTTCCTCTTGACGCAAAAGCTCATTGTACTTTTTTTTACCTGCAGTTGGAACAAAGAAGGTTTTGCCTTGCTGGAACTCAGTTGCCTGCCTGAGGTAGCTGTTTAGCTATTGTAATTACCTCAAATTTCATATCCCTTTCCCATGAAAAGTTTACTCTGCCTGCTACTGCAGATCTGGTGAGGCTGCCCTGGAGGCAGGGTGGACCGGTTGCATACACGACATAGGCGATTGGAGTTATGTCGCGTTTAACACAAAATGTAGACTTTAGTGAATGAAGTCAATGCAAATAAAATAACGAAACTCATAGCAACTATTTGTATATGCTATGGGTACATTTGGACATTATATATTATTATATTATACATATATACGATATTTATTTGCTATATAATATTAAACTGTTATATTGACATATAAATAGTTTTAGTTATAGTGACACTGCCCCTTCACAGCTAGTCCCTGGTTTGAATCCCTGGCTGGCTTTGTCATTTCTGTGTGAAGTTTGCATGTTCTCCCTGTGTTTGCGTGGGTTTCCTCCAGGTACTCCAGTTCCCCCCCCACACACAGTCCAAAGACATGCATGTTAGGTTAATTGGTGAATCTAAAAAATTGCCTGTAGGTGTGCATGTGAATGATTGTCTGTCCAGGTTGGACCCCGCGTTGGGATGTAGTTTGGTGTGGTTGGATTTCGGGGGCAAGAAAACCTTGCCTAGGGCGCAAACAAGGTCTGAGTCAGGAGGAAATTGTACAGACAAATAGGCAGGAGTTTATCATGGTGGGGTTTATTATACTAAGCACCAGACTTTGTGACGTAATCCCACTACACTGAAAAGTACTTGTGCAGCATTATTAATTCTGTCAGTATTATTCCAGAAAATTGATAAGGTTTTGATTTACCTCATATTTCCATTCCGATGCTTTGTCTGCTTTACTCAAATAATTTGTCCAGCTGAATCTCACTCTCTGTACATCCAAAAAGAGCAACTGTTTATAGAGTGCTGAAGAAGAGGATTAGATTCCCTCCAATGTAATGTTTCCATGTACACGTCCACTAGCTGAGTACTGTAATATATCACTGCTTAAATGTAAGAGTATCTTCTGTTGTTTGGATTCATTGGTTTTGGTTTAACAAGTACATTTCCATTTTATTCTAATGTGACAAAATCCACAAAGATGTCTGACTTTGGGACTATTTTTGATGAACTGGCAAATAACCATTATAACAGTGAGTTTAAGGAAATAATGGAGACACTGAATGTGATGTATTCTCATCCTCCCTGATCCTGGGTCTCATCCTCCCAGAGCCAAACGTGGATATGTGTGCAGACAGGGCTTGAATAAACATTTATATTACCCCACTCAGCAAAATATATCTTCCAGACTCGAAAGAAAAATGTAAAATATTTCTCTGGAGTGTGACAAAGCACTATAATTTCCAAGAAAAGGCAAGTGCCTAGGGTTCAGAGACATACCAAAGTTTTACAAGCTGGGCTTTAGTTTTATGAGAATAATCCCTATATGTGCATGATGCGCTCAGGATCCCACAGAGAATCCTCTCCAATACAGCTTCCTCCTCTGCCCGAGACAGAATATTCCGTCCTCTGGAAAATTCCACTCCGCTGTCCAAGACCATGTCCAGTGATAAGAAACGTATTAGTTCTGATGGTGACAGAGAAAATAACAGTTTGGGATTTTTAAAGTGGCTGAAACTCCAAAATGAGTCATACAGTTTACATGATATTGATAGGTTTGTTATTAAATGTGACTATCCAGCTGTAATTGACAGATAAATCTATCCTGGCCTGACTGTTCAACACACAGACTCCAAGTAGACACAAATGAAACTGATGGCCACCATCTGGTCAGGTTTAGTCTTCATTGTTGTTGTTAAAAGTAGTTACAGAAATATATGACAGACATATAATATATTTTGCATGTAGAAAAGAAGTTAGACCCAGCTCAACTCTTATGTAATATTTTCAGGTCCATCTTACCAGGGAGTGAATAATGTAAAATGTTTACTTCCTACTGTACATGTTATGGATTTCCTATGGTGATGTGAATATTTTTGGAAAAAAGAATATTCATATTATCCTAGTAGAGAAAGTGCTCTTATTCTCCGTTTAAATAAAAGTATACTAAGGTACAGATCTGAGGCCAAGGTTTTGGATTTTTCCTCCTTAATGTGTCCAAAACAGGAGCATTTTCTTTTTGTATCAAATACAATGTGTTGACTAAAACTTAAGCGTTTATAATGGGTTAATACTGTGTGGAAAATTTAAAAAAAGAATCAAAAACAGCTCCAACTGGCTCCAGTCTATCCAAAATGGAATTAGTAATGTTATTAACACCGCAGTGCTTAACTGCTATTGTGGACATTAACAGGTTTTCAGTTTAGTGTATAACTATGAGCACAAGCACTACTATGTGATGAGCAGTAAGTCTGAGAGTTGAAAATGTTTCCCTATATTACAACAACAGTGGAGGATATAGTGAAATATTGATTTAGAACCACTTGAAAGTTTGCAAACTGTGCCAGTGTGGTGTGAACCTGCAAACCTCTTTCTTTCAGAAAGGGCCATTAGGGAAGACATTGAATCAAGTCATGTCAGACTTGAGTAGGACTTGAATAGAAGTCAGTCAATTTGAGTCCCCATCTATTTTATGACAGTGTATTATATTTTTTAAGCTTTTATAGAGTATTGTTTGGTCTTCACATACAAACCTTCTGAAAGGATCTGCAACGCATACTACTGCTAATGATGACAGTAGTATGAGAAGCAGCAGTATTAGTTGTGCTATAGCAGTAACTGCAACTTTAGGAGCAGCTGTATGAGCAGACAGTGACTGGCTGATATCCAGATTCCAATAAAAAGCTCCGGCTGACATATCAGCCCGACCTGAGCACAATCTGTTCTTTGTTGACAGTGGAGACTAACAGCAGCAGAGGAGATGTGGGCTCAGGCTGAACCTGTGATAAGTCATGACTCAGCAGTGTAGCATGATAAGCAAAAGCTGTTTGAACAAGTCCAGATGCGAGAGAAGAGAGAGACTGTACTTCTGCCCCTCCTATCTGTCTCCGTGTCAGTCTCATTTCTGTCTTCGTGATGTGTGTTTACTGTTTATAGCCCTGTTTGCCTCAGGTTTGTTTCCTGAGAGCTGTCATTGTATCTTTCTGAACTGTGCCTGCTCATCCCATTAATCTTTTTCCAGTCCATCTGTTTCCCGTTGTCTGCTGTGTCAGTGTCTGACTTGTTCTGTGTTGGCTTATGTTTTACTGCCCTCTTGTGGATTCAGGGTGGAAGGAATCAGCTGTCGTGGCTGAAGGTTTCCACTTGAGGTCGCATACACAAGTTACTATACTCAAATTAGGACACAGAGTTTTAACCATAAAAGACAAGAATATTATTCTATAATGATGTAAACATGAATTATTAACTTAGCAAAGTAGAAATTATTGTATTTGTTTATAGACATATGCATAAATGCTGAAGCATTGTTTATTTGGATAATACATCATCTATGAGCTGAGTAACGTGGCAACAGAAGATAAATCAATAAAAAAATAAATAATGCAGTTAATTCAATTTATTCTATTTGTGACATTTGCACATTTAATCATCAGCAAATGTGCCATTTTCGTAGGATGATTCCATGTAAAGGTGAGAATATGTGCAGCTGCCTTATGAGCTTTGCCCCATAATTAAGACATTGCTGAATGACAAAGATTAGGGCTTGTGGCAGTGGTTTGGGTGAATCTTGTCTTTTTGAAAAGAAAACAGATGAAAGAAAAGGGAAGAGACAGAAAAAAACAGCGCATGGACTGTGGTGTAAAGAGGATTACAGTATTACACTATGTAATTAGTGAACTTGCTGGTACAAGATTGTCATAGTTCTCAAATGCATCATCCTGTATCTCCTTTTTGAAAAACCGTCTAACAAAAGATCAAAATGTCCAGATAGAGCCCCACCATCCATCTATATGAATGGGCCGTTTGGAGAAATGCCAAACATAATTGCAGTGTTAAACGAATGCACGCATAATCATTTGCATTCTATTCTGCACTACACAAATATGTGTTTTTGTTACTATGTTTTAATTACCAGAAGTTACACGTAGCTCGTGGGCCCTTTCAGGCAGTGCCTTTTTCCGCATACTCCCATCAGCATACTGAGACATTGTGTTCGTGTGACAAATTCTGTTTACCAGAGAAAATTCCCAGGAAAAAGCTGAACCTTGTTTACGAGGTAGACTGGAGAAGTGCTGCAATCACTTTTGGGTTATATCAGATGAACAAAGAGAATTATTCAAAAGACATAAGAACACATGGGGTCAAAGTCAAATTATTTAGCTCCATCGTGTCACTGGCAGAAATGAGACACTGTGCCGAACAGATGGACCTTTCCCTTCCTCTTCTTTTCCTGATGTCCGTTGCAGAGGAGAGGTGCGCATCCCTCTTATCTCTAGGTCATTAACTGATAAAAACTCCACACAGCTTTCAGCATACATAACATCACCTTGTTACAAAATACACTGAGCTACAATTATGCTATTACAAGGAGGTCAGCTCTAATAATTCCCTTTAAAGAGCTGACCTCAAATATAATTAGATTTATAAAAAAATTAAAAATATTGTGGTGCATGGAAAGTGGTTTATGCCTGTGGAAAACACCTTTATTTTAATGAAAGTAGTAAATAAAAGGCAGCAAATTATACCACCACTGTTTACTGTTTTATTTAGATTTATAATTATCATTTACTTATCAGACTTGTTCAAACTTCACAACAATAAACAACGTAACAAACAGTTCAGAAGATAAAATGTAAAGTGACCCTGATGCTCAAAGCACTGCACCTTAAGAAAACACATGCAAATATTCACAAGCAAATTTAGAAAACAACTTCATCAATTTGACAACACGGGTGCCGGATTTAGAAAAAAGCAAAACAAATTACTGTTTTGTACATTTCATCTACATAGTAACATTTACATTTAGTAAGATTTAGTTACTTCTTTAACATTTACTTATGTAACTTCTTGTTTGTTTGCAGTTTGAATTTTAAAACGGGGGCGAGAGCAGCAGGGGAGCAACACTTATCTTAGCTAAGCCACATTCAGAACAGATTTGAAATATGGCACAAGCTCAGTCTGCACCATTTATTTACATTAAACATTAGTTAGCTGAAGTTAAGCTCAAGTAAATCTAAAACTAGCTGTATGAATTAACCTTACAAAGCTAAACTTGTCCTAACTTGTCCATTTTACAAATTGTTTGTAATTTCTTACAACTCAAAATCCGGTAGATTAAACAAATCTGAGGATAATCCAACAACAGGTTTGTGTTTTGCAACTTTTGCATCATTTTGCTACATGCGAATGTTACTCTGAAGTGTAGAGAGATTTCAGATGACAAATTTTGTCATTTACTTTATGTTACTCTAACTTGAATAGAACTGCAAACTAGATTCAAATATTCTATTGTTAAATTGCTTTTATTTATATAGAAAACAGTAAGATGTATCCAGAAATTTCCTGTAATTGGTTTTAATTTATTAAACACAATCTTTATGTATACGTTAGTGAAGTTTTTGCCAGGTATTCAATGTAAATTCTACAGTCGATTATTTACAATGAGAATTGTTGTGCAAATAGCACAGACAGGAAAACAGTGTTTTCATATTTAAAAGTGATGGTCACAATGGATGACAACATACAATACAGTAAAGATATTGGCCTTTAAACTGTGTGCTGATAACAAGTGAAATGGTCTATCTTGTCTTTATGGAGGACACAGTGTCCATGATATACCAAAGGATTACAGCTTTGGACTCCACAGACCACAAGATAGTTTTTCTGGGGGGAACCCAGTGCATTTTAAATAAAGTGAGGCTGAGAGAAGGATCTTGTTTACGTATGGTTGTTTCCACAATTTGTGGATGTCAATGGTTTTTCAGACGAGTCCACCTTCCTTGTGTGTTTTTATACATTGCCCAAAATTTTAAGTTGTTTTTGTTTTGTTTTGTTTTTGTCCTACTGTAGTTTTTGGATGCAGAAACACCTGCAAGACTAATGACATTCGTATAATTATGAAATGTTGCTAATTAGTGTTTGGTACATCAGGTACATTTTTGGGTAAAATCATGCTGATAACAATCTGTCAATAGTTTCCATAGGAGTCAGTGAAAATGACAAAGGAATCAACTCAGTTCAACAGGACCAGAGATAATATCGCTTTAATTACACACATTCTTCTTTCATTCATAATAAATAAATTATTATACTATGTGCACTTTTCCAGCATTTGTTTATACGGTGACATTAGCCTGAAACAGCTACAAAGTATAGACAGTTGCAAATAATATCACACATCAGTCAGTTGAATTATGATGAAAATGTAAGAACGTTTATCTGGATCTACATAGAATTAGAGAGATTCTACTTATCCAAGGAAGTGATATGAAATATGCCACCTAAACATGGTTTGAATACCAAACTACAATAGATTTACTTTGACATGTTTTTTTTTATATTCAAACCATTGATCATCTCAAATGGATTTTTCTGGTGCAGGACAGGAACATGCATTCTGAATGCGTGCAGTTCATCCTCTATACTAAAATCTCAAGTGACCATGTGGAGGCACTAACTTGATAGTGCGGTGCAATTACACCCTTTGTTTTTGGTTTGTTTTTTTTATTTTATTCTAATACTTCTTTTAACAGAAGAAAATGCTTATACAGTAACAGTACAGACTAAAGTAAAGACTAAGTTTGCTTGTTATCATTAACCTGTGGACACCTGTGGAAGCTAAATATAACACTGACGATAACAGTACAATTTATTTAAGTATTTCAGGTCAAAATGCAGCACTTTCCCCCAGTTGCTGTTCCAGTGTACTTCTCAAATCTCAATCCATGTTAATTTCAGTGCTGTTCTACACTGGGTTACTAGTTCTTTCATCGTGTGTTCTGGGGAATATGGTGTCCATCAGTGTGATTTTTTTATTGATCGCATATCACACATGCACCATCCTTGTGACATTTGGAAACAGTGTTAGGAACTGTGTTTGACACCAAACTGCATGCAAATCCAAGCACATTTAAATTGTACCATTTCAATGTTTAACTAGTTTATCTCCCGGGTGTCGTTATGAAGTCATGTGTGTCAAATTGTCACCATGTTGTATCGCGTTAGCGTCACACAGTATGGTATACTTATTTACATTTCAATTGATACTATTTACATTTGAATGAGCTGCAGGATTCTTAATTGGAAGGCAAAACCCTGTGAGGCTCGGCCAGGAAACAATTTTTTTATTTTATTTTTTTAAAGATGGGAATTTTGTTATTCTGTAACTCCAGGCACAAATTGTTTAACACCCCCGGCTACTTTCCTTTAAACACAAGGTTGAGGTGACTCATTTGTTTTTACTTGCTCAGAGTGTTTTGTACAAAGTTAAGTTTGCTCTGAGTAGAAAATTGCACATAAGGCACTTTTATGCTGTTTGCAGACACAAGAAGATGCTTTGATGCATTCTGACCTGTTACTTCTGTAGGTATTTTTTTTTCCCAAACACACACACACACACACACACACACACACATACTCATATGCCACAAACCAGCAGCGAGAAAATTCCTGCAGCTACAAGTCAAAATGTGGAAACAATATATATCCCTTTAAATTCAGATGATGAGCAGAGGGATTCAGGGAGGAGTGACATGCTGCTTCCCAGTCTCTCTTCCATGCTCCTGATGCTTTCAACCCCTAATCTTGACTGCACATGCAAATAGTGTAAAAAACGTCCCTACCATATATTTGCATTTAAACAAATAGATAAAGGTCATTTTGAAAAGCTGCCTCCTCATGACTACACTGTGAGGTTACATGTTCCATGTGTCCCTGCCCTCCTGACAACGTGGTTAAAGCTCCCATCGTGGCATGCCACACCACAGTATGTTGCTGCACACTGGGATTTAACTACTGTAAGCAAATACAGCAGAGGGAGAACAGTGAGGCCTGTGTGTGTGTGTGTGTATGTGTGTGTGTGTTGTGAGTGTGTGTCAGACTGCCCAACAGCATCATGGACACAGGTAAGACAAATTTCGTTCATATACATGTTAACAGCGGCTTCTGCAGTCAATGTTACTGTTGCAAATGTAATATTTTATATTTCTAAACTAAGCTTCCTGTTAGTTTACATTTCCTGAGCATGTGCATGGGAGGAAAGTGAACAGGCCCTGTTTTATTATACTTTGTATTTTTAGAATTATTTTATGAGGTCTGTATTTACCTTTTGTGATGTTGATATTCCATAGAAAAATTGTTGATTTAATGCTTGTGTTGCAAGGGATGTGTGAATAAATGTGTAGTTGACCTCTGACACAAATCTGTATTTGATATTTGTAAGTGTTTGATATTTGTTTGCTACTTCATTTCAATCACAAAATCAAAAAACTTACAGATGATATTTAGTTTTCTGGTGAAGCAAAAGTGATGAATGTTGACTTTAATTTTTTTTTTTTAAAAATGATCAAATCCCCCAAAAATTTATTAATCTCACTGAGTGACAAGTTGGGTCTTATCTAAAAGATCCATTCAAAAACCGTGGATCTTTTACATAAAGTTTTTTGCATGCAATTTCCGTTTGCATAATAAAGTTTGCATTTTCATTGAGTTTATGCTTCTGCTTCCCAGGAATGTCCCCAAATCACACCAGCACACATGTGAGATTTTGGACAACCCAAATGCTTGTAGGATGCATGCATGCAGAATTTCTCCTTAATCTTTGGAAATACTCAAGATTTTGTCTTTCAAACATCACAGCCCCCCTCCCCCACCCCCCTGTTTTCCTTCATTATGAGGTTTTGGCGAGTTGTTTGGAGTAAATTGCCTCTTTTTAAGCAGTCCATTTGCATTGACCAAACCAAAGGCAATTTCCATGACATTTACAGACCAATCCCAAAGAGCCATTCACCTATATGCATAAAACTGTGAAAGATTCAAATGAACAAACATTTGTGGGGATGGATGAAAATTTGTATGAGTTTGGGTAACAAGTTAAACTGTTTCTGGATTTCTGTCAAATACTTATAGTGTGTGTAAATCGCAAACTGTTCTGCTCCGTCCAGAATATTCAAAGAGAGTGTACCAAGGCGTTCGAGTCAAGCATACAGTCAAAGACCTGCTGGCAGAGAAGCGATCCCGACAGACAAATGGACCAAGATACAGTGTAAGCACAAACTGCTCTGCTTTTGTCCCATCCTGTCTCTAACCACTTCATTTTTCTCTACAAACCAAACATTGCAGCCACAGTTGACATTCTGCTGGAGGCACAATTAAGAGGTTGTCTTTTAAAAATGTCCTTTCCTTGTTTACATTTTGGCATGTTTTGTGCATTAACGATCCCTGGTTGATCCATTGACCACCTGGATCCCCCCACCTTCTGTCTCTGCTCCTCTTGAGTATTGCAAGGCTAATCTGTAAATAGCTGAGCACGGTTGTGTGTGGAGAGGGACACAAAGCGCCAAGGTCCATTCTTAGCTCACAAAAGAGCACTGATACAATGCTCGCAATGGCGACAGTCATGACCTTCCCCGAGGTGGAGGTGGGGGCAGGGTGGCAGGATTGAGGTGGGCAGGTAGCACGGAGAGGCAGAAAAGGGGCAGTGCAGGAGGCTGCCTATGCAAAGTTTGATGCACGCACACCTGCCAGCCGACATTGTCCTCTGCTGTGTACAGGCCACAGACAAAACTCCTATTGTTGTCTCAGAAACAGACACTAACACACACTCTCTCTCCCACACACACAGAAATCAGCTTTAGAAGTCTGCATGCACAAGCAGGACTGGCTTTTCATTCTCAACAACAAACAACTTGTCAAAAGGCTTTTACAAGACAGTAATCACTTTTGGTTTTCTGTTGAGCATTGGCATTTCCATCCATAGATACGTCGGCCGCAAATGACTCAGTTAATGGTGGGATTCAGTGAAAAGCCAAAGAGAAAATACCGTTAGATAATACAATGGTCCTTGTGACATTTTCAGGCCCAGAAGTGACTTTTTGTTCCAAACGTGCTTTGACATTAAGGTGAAGCCTCGCAATCGTTCATTGTCTTGTAATCATCGGCAGATCCCATGACAATACCAAAACCAACCATGATCCCTTAAATCTCTCTCTTTTTGTAAGCAAAATTATCTCTTGCATCAAGTGTGAGACTGAGGCCTGACAACATCTCTTAAGGACACATGTGACTGTTGCAAAGATGTGGAGGCAGCTGTAGGTTGGAGAGAAATGTCATTATCAGATGTCAGAGAGTCCACAGATGTCATAAATGTTGACCCAAATGTCTAAACATACATTACTTTGTGCAGCAGGCTGAAGTAAGCCAGTTAATCGTATTGTGCGTGTGCAACATCTCCTGTGGAATCATAGTGATTTGCATTAGTCGGGGCATTAATTTGTTAAAAAATGTGTGATTTCACATGTTGGAATGAAGGAACATGTCACCCAGTGCAGCAGCGTGTCTGGCTGAGGTATTTTAATCATGTCTGGATAACAAAAGACAAACTGTGGCACAAACAAACAAGCTAATCCAGGCTGCAGACTGTGTAGAGGAAATTCACTATTGATTTTAACATTTGTATAGTGATTATTCTAAAACACTCCTTAAAATTTGACCTCATGTTCATCTGAAAGTTTTACATAAAATTGAATTTCCATCTATACTGACCTCCAACCTAATCAACCATATACAGTAGATCAATTGTCCAATTGTTTACTCTCTGCACTGACTAGCAATGCATCATTCAAGAACACTATGCTATTTTAAAAAAATTACAAGAGTCATTAAGTCATGACTACCCAGTACATGCTTTTGTTCCATATCGTTCATAAAACCCCATACTGTAGGTAGTTAAGCACCCTGAGTTGACTGTAAGTGGCACAGGAGCAGGCCGAAATTGGTGACATTGGGCTATTTTATGGGATGGGAGAGGCTGCTGAGTGTAGTTTCTATCAATGAGAAAGTGGTGAATAATAGTCTAACATTTAGCTGGTTAGGAGATGGACAACCTGACCCACTGCACTAGGAGAATGTAATGGGCTATGCTGCTGACTGAATGCAAATGAGGCAGGATGCCTCACGGTGCTGTCAGGCATGACCTGTAAAGAGCTACTACACCTGCTGTAGCTCCAAAAGGGGGCTTTTACACATTCACATATCATATAGTATCTAAAAATATCTATCTACACCAATGACCTGAAGACTAATAAAATATCCCACAGCCCTAAAGTGAATTGTTTGGATGCATTGAAGCATATCATGAAGTAGCTGTGTGTATTTCACCTTTGTTGTCATGGTTGCAACAATGAAGATGCAGCAAAGGTGAAAAGAGTCAGCCTTCATCATTTCATACACTTGTGTTGTGTGTCTAAGCACCAGCGTATGACTTTGTCAGTGTTAGCTAACTTTAGATAGCTGTTGCTGTGTGAGTTTACAGCTGCTCTCTTCTTATCACACTGTTATCCACTGTCTTAGCATTCTCTCTTATCCCTTATCTGAGACTTGTGGCCGCAGTTCAGCAAACATGGCTTGTTGTTATTTTAAGGAAATTTAATTGTGAGTGTATGTTGTTGTGAAATATTTTTTTTCTAGGCATATTTTTATGATAAAGTGTAGATGTTTCTAGGTCACTCTTCCTACCTTTTCAGTGAAAAGTGAGCATGTATGTTTATAAATGATGTCAAGAGCTAAAACTAAACTAAAAGCTACCCCCATCTTTCTGTTACTATAATGCTGCCCTTTTAGATCAGAGAATAAAAGGCCATTGAGAGAGAAGAACCAACTCTGACCGCAGAGTCAGCCTCCTCATGTCAGAACAAGGCCAACCACAGTCACTATATAAAGCTCTTACATAATTTTGCCCCATCAGTTTCTCTTTTCAGGCCTTTCCATAGGGGTGGACTGCCCGAACATGTTGGTGTTACATAAATGTTATGGGTAATGTAGTAAGCTTAATAATGTGACAATTATAAGTCAAAGTCTGTCCGGGCTCTTTCGGTATGTCTCTGGGGACAAATGAACAAAAAGGCATCAAGAGCTCTGGACTTAAGTGACTCCTGTTAGAAACTGACGTGTAATTTAAAAAAATCCTGTCCCTGAATATTTACGAGCATAAGATGTAATGGGGGAAAATTCTTAAAAAAGCTGCACATTTGTTGACATCATTAAATGTGAAATAGGTGTGAATGTTTTTAAATATCAGTAACAAATGTAAAAAAAAAAAATGTTTAGTGCTTTGCGTAGGAAGCAAGAGCATTTTATGTGAAATATGACGAATAAATCTATCATCCTTACCCCAACCCATCCTCCACACACACATATAAACACATGGACTGTCTGAGCTTGAACTCCCTGATTTCCATACGCAGCCTTCAGAGATGCACTGAGCCGTACCTGGGCCACATGAGGAAGTCTTGGCTCTGGCAAATCACATTCAAATTCTGTCCTCAAAATTTGCTTGCCTCCCAGCCAACACAGGCATAATATCAACTCTTTCATGTTAGCAATATGCAAACAAGCCAGTCCTGTAAAACCCTGTCTGTGTCTCTCTGCTGGATGCTGCCTCTGCACGAATCTATGTGACTGATACATAAAATGATTCATGTTGGTAGTGAACATGTTCTTAAAGTCAAATGTATAGTCAAAAGTTTAGACACACCTTTTATTATTATTATTATTATTGATTTCAGCATTTTACATGAATACCAGAGACATCCAAACTATAAACAAGTGGGATTACAGTTTGTAGTACACAAAAAGGATTAAAACAAAGTAAATATATATGTTTTATATTTTAACTTCCTCAAAGTAAAGTACATCTACTTAACAATGTACAATTTTGGGTGATTTCTTCTTTACTTGAGTAGTTCTATTTTAAGGAATAGTTTTCACTACATTCCAGGGGCAAATATTGTACTTTTACTGCACTACCTATTTGGTTAGGTAGTGCACCTAATGTACGAATTGGACCTCAAAGTGCACTGCTTCTTATTCACCTATTCGCACTCACTATCACACACACTCATACACTGCTGGGGGAGTTGCTATGCAGCTGGCCAACACTCACCGGGAGCAACTAAGATTCGGTATAGTGTCTTGCTCAAGGACACTTCGACATGTGACCCGCAGTTGGTGGTTTTTTTTTAAAGATACCCTCTATAAATCAGACTTCAATATCACAAACTTTATTTTCACACAAAAATGCAGAAAAACTACAGCTAGTGATTTGTTTATTCACTTAAACTTATATTAATGTGATAAAATGTAACGGAAACTTGTTTAATGCCTACAACACAGAGACAGAAGATTTATTGAAGGGAATATGAGAAAGAGGAACTAGATTATGGGATGAACAACTGGCATTTACCTGCTGTGCTCCTGCATATAAACTTGTGCTATGGAGACATAAATTGTAGAGTTAGTTACATGTAAAATTTGAATGAGGATTGCAATTTTTTTGCCATAAATATAAAAATTTATAAATAGGTAGTAGGTTATCCTCTGAGCAGGGATAATCTCCTGTCACTCAGTAAGTTGTGTTTTCCTGCCGACATTTATCTGTTCGGATTCTTTTTATTTTTTTGCTAAGTTCTTAGTATCTCTAGTTGCAGTTAACATATACAACATATATAGTATGTCATCTTATCTAAATATATTCATAGAAATCAAATCATAGGCAATTGATTTAAATGAAGATTTAAAAAGTGATTCCATTCCACTGTTTTCCTGAACACAGACGATTAACACAATAAAGTCACTACACTCATAGAGGATCATCAGGCCTACTAGAATCTGAAAAGATTTCCCACCAGCAACTTCAGTAAAAAGGTGATAGACTGTTTACAATACCTCATCTGAGACCAAGTCATCAACAGGGTGACCTACCACTTCCTGTATGGAGTCTCCAAGATACACAAGGACCCAAGGAAGGAGCCAGAAACTGGATGCTTGTTGAAACCATGGTATCCTTTGGTGTTCTATCCCTGTTCACCAGCATCCCCACCACTGCAGAGAATCACTAGGAGAAGATTAGAAGAGGACAGCACCCTGAACAATAGAAGCAACCTTAACTTGGAACTGATCAGCTGCCTCCTGGACATGTGTCCAAAGATCCAATACCTCATACAGACAACCACCAGTTTCACCTGCAGTGCCTTGCAAAATTATTCCTATCCCTTAAAAATTTTCACATTTTTTACAACCACAAATGTAAATGTATTTTATTAGGATTTGTGTCATAGACCAACACAAAGTGGTGCACAATTGTGAAGTGAAAGGAATGTTTTTTACAAATAAATATCTGAAATACGTTGCATGCATTTGTTTTGAGCCCCTTATACTCTGATACCATCAACTAAAATCCAGTGCAACCAATTGCCTTCAGAAGTAATCTAATTAGTAAATAGAGTCCAACTGTGTGTAATTTTATCTCAGTATAAATACACCTGTTCTGTAAAGCCCTCAAAGGTTTGTTAGAGAACATTAGCGAACAAACACCATCATGGAGGCCAAGGAACACACCAGATAGGTCTGGATAGGTCAGAACTTTAAAGCAGGGTTAGGTTATAAAAAAAATCTCCCAAGCTTTAAGCAACTCACAGAGCAATCTACAATCTATCGACTGAAAATGGAAAAAGTAACGCACAACTGCAAACCTACCAAGACACAGCCGTCCACCTTAACTGACAGGCTGACCAAGAGCCCGATGATATCTCCTGAGGAGCTGCAGAGATCCACATCTCAAGTGGGAGAATCTGTCCACACGACAACTTTTAGTCGCGCACTCCACAAATTTGGCCTTTATGGAAGAGTGCCAAGAAGAAAGCCATAAAAAGTCGCCACAAACCATGTAGGGGACACAGCAAACATGTGGAAGAAGGTGCTCTGATCAGATGAGCCCAAAATTTAACTTTTTTGCCTAAATGCAAAATGCTATGTGAGGCAGAAACCTAACGCTGCACATCACCCTGAACACACCATCTCCACCATGAAACACAGTGGTGGCAGAATCACGTTGTGGGGATGATTTTCTTCCGCAGTGACGGGGAAGCTGGTCAGAGTTGATGGGAAGATGGATGGAGCCAAATACAGGGCAATCTTAGAAGAAAACCTGTTAGTCTGCAAATAACTTGGGCCTTGGGGGACTGAGACGGGGATTCACCTTCCAACAGGACAACGACCCTAAACATAAAGCTGGAGCTACAATAGAATGGTTTAGATCAAAGCGTATTCATGTGTTAGAATGATCCAGTGAAACTCCAGACCTATATCCAATAGAGAATCTGTGGCAAGACTTGAAGATTGCTGTTCACAGATGCTCTTCATCCAACCTGGTTGAGCTTGAGCTATTTTGCAAAGAAGAATGGGAAATATTTTACTCTCTATATGTACAAAGCTGGTAGAGACATGACCCAAAAGACGGCTGTAATTTCAACGAAAGGAGGTTCTACAAAGTATTGACTCAGGGGGCTGAAAGCAAATGTACGCCACACTTTTCAGATATTTTTATATATAATGGCCTTTATATATATTTTTATATATTTATAATTTTTCTTTGACTTCACAATTATGTACCACTTTGTGTTGTTCTGTCACATAAAATACCAATAAAATACATTTACATTTGTAGTATTACATGTAAAATTTGAATGAGGATTGCAATTTTTTTTTTACCATTTTTAGCAAAAATTTATAAATAGGTAGTAGGTTATCCTCTGAGCAGGGATAATGATTAATCTCCTGTCACTCAGTAAGTTGTGTTTTCCTGCCGACATTTATCTGTTCTGATTCTTTTTATTTTTTTTGCGAAGTTCTTAGTATCTCTAGTTAAAATACCAATAAAATACATTTACATTTGTGGTTATAATGTGACAAAAGGTAGAAATCCATTTGCAAGGCACTGTATTGTTTCCAACATATACATGGAGGGAGTGGAGAATAAAGAACTCCTTCATGTGAACAGCACTGACCCACTGCTTCTGATATGTAGATGGGTGAAGATCAAGACCACACAAATGCGGGGGACATTACACGAAAGTTCTCCAAGGAGGACCCCAATAACAACAAATTGGCCTTCATGGACTGTGTTGTTAGTGTTAGAGAGTGAAGAAATAGAAATCTACAGGAAACCCACACACATAGACCAGTACCTTTTTGACTCCCACCATCCACTGCAACACAAACTAAGAGTCATCCGTAACCTGCACCACAGGGAAAACATTCCCACCTCCACGGAAGCCAAAAAAAGGAAGATGGAAATCTGAGGACTTGGCACATACATGAAACAGCGATGAACAATGTGGCAGATAGGTGCAAAATTATCAGTGGGAGAAATAATAACAGAAAAACAATGTTACAATTATTAATATACGTACATACTGACAAATATGTTGCCAAATGTAGAATTAATAGGTACAATAGCTTATCTTGATTTATGTAGCATCTTCGGGAATATCTACATCCTACTGTACTGCATCAAAGGCAAATCCCTTTACACTCAATCCCTCTTCTCTGCATATTTGACAACACAATTTTTTTGTCTTTAAAGTACAGTAAACATGAGTGGATCTGAAATGTAACAAATGAGCTTGACTTTAAAAAAAAGGAAAAACAAGTGGATTTAATCCTCTGCGTTTGGTATCCAGTCTGCTCTACTACCACTTTCCATTGTGCGTCCTGACCATGTACTGCACCTTGAGTCTATCCTTCGCTGTGCAACAGCAGCTTTGACTCTGTATTTAATTATGGATCATGTCAGGATTCTGGATGGATTTAGAGACAAACAGGCAGTGAACATATCATTTTGTGTTGAGTTTTGCTGTTCTCTAACATGTTGAACTTTTTGGTGGTTTTGTATCACACCTTCTACATTAACTGTAAAATGTTAAAACTCATCTTTGATCCACTTCAAGGCAGAAAGGCAGTGAAGACAAATTAATTATGGAAAGCGCCAGGAAATAATATAAAATTAAGTCATAAATATAATATAAATAACAATGATAGTCAACGAAACTCTGATTATTCAAAAAATGATAAAGTTAGTTATCAGTTCAGACTTAATAATAAATTCCATTACTCATCCTTGATTATTGGTTCACACAATTCTTTCTTATAACTTTCTAATTGTATTATAATCTTTTAAACACTTTGGTTTCCTCAGACACTATAAACCCCAGTGATGTGACTCCATGTGATACTTTTTTTGGCATTCTAAAAAAAATGAAGGGTAATAAACATTGGTCGGCATAAAAAAGTGATAAAATGGAAGGAATCTTGACATGAAGGATAGAGACTTGTTGACTGGTGAGAAAGAAATGATCAATTTCACTTTATTCACACCTGAAAACCTAATGTCATATCCTGTGTTTCTCTCACAGGGAGGATCGTCCACCTCACCCTCATTTGTCCAGGTGCCAGGTGAGACTCTCTTCACTGTAAACACCATCTGAATCAGCACCCAAAGAATCTAAAGTGGTTTCATGTTTTAGGAACACTGTAATGAGAATGAGTATTCTTTCTGTTACTCTCTGCAGGGTCTCATATGCTGCCTAGCTACTATGGCATGAGGCGTCCCTACATCTCAGACTCAGAATTCTGTCCGTCCACAAAGCAGTTCTCCCCTGATGTCTACTCCTCTACCCTCGGGGGTAAAACTCTGGGCTGTGAACCCTCCACCATGAGCAGCTACTCCTCCCTCATTGACAGCTACTACCCAGAGACCTTTGGCGATTATCGCAGTGCTGCCGCCTTCTCCAGCTCTGGAGGATCCTTCCTGCCTTCTTCGGCCCTCTCATCCCTACTGCCTCCCTTTACTGGAGAGTCCTCACATTTATTTCTGGTATGGATTCAGGATTACAGTGGTTGTCATGGCTACTCATAAAGCACATTTTTGAAATGTCCACGACTGAGATACGGACTTAGGGAAGGTCATTCCAAACACCTGCTTTATTTATTCCACAACCAGCTTTACATATATTGTCACTGTGTGTCCAAGTTTTAACCATAGCTAATCGTTTGAGGTTATGTTAGAAATTCCTGACGTGATGCTTTACCTTTAATCTCCTAAATATACCTCTACTGATTGTAGCTGAGCAATTTACTAATCTGGGTCTTATAATCTTATCTTTGTTGAGGTGAAAATGGCAGACAAGCTTAAAGATGATGATTTTAAAGCATGTGCTTTTTCCAGTCCATGGTGATATAAAACATGGCAGATTTGTGCCATGAACTGATGTTTTGGTTGTTCCCTTACTACCTATATTCTGGATGTATTTTTTTTTTTTTTTGATATGTTCAAATTGTGATTTAAAGGGCATTTGGTCCGCACATCTCAAAGAGAAGGACATTTAAAGACTAGAAAAGTTCTTAAAAGTTAAATAAAAACAAATTGTGGAAAAGCCCCCTACTTAATTGGTAACAGGTCAGTTTAATGACTTTGTAGAAAAAGAAAATTTCTCTTGTTTAATTAGCACAGTTCAAATTCAGCATCTGTGATTGTGTGAGGACACATTAATACACACAGCATAATTAACTTGCAAATCCATGGAGGCTTCATTAATGCTGAATGATATATAGCAGATTTTGAACAACATACTCTGCTATCCAGACCCCGTCTTTTTCAGTGAAGGCCCTGCTTATTTCAGCAACACAATACCAAAGCACATTCGGCACATATTACAACAGCTTGGATCACTGGCAAAAGAATCCAGGCGCTGAACATGGCCTGTCTGCAGTCCAGAGCTTTCACCCACTGAAAACATTTGAAACATTTTAAGGTGAATGTGAAATTAATTTGCTTTAAAAATTAAATGAATTGGTAAATACCTACAGAGTGTGTCCATGTCCCAAACATATAAAAATATAATAATAATAAGAAGAAGAAGAAGAAGAAGAAGAAGAAGAATTTCTGTTTCACCAGTGCTGCCATACATTAAATGTGAATGTTTCCCAAAAAAGGGACGTTGCTCGTCAAATTTTAAGTGTCATTTTAAAAAAATTTTAAGCACTACAATTATTTATATCCACTGTAAAAACGTTTTGTTCACAATTTATGTAAAATGACCTTTTAAAATAACATTTTGGAATTTATTAGGAAACAGGTGACCTGTTTAATTTTGTTCAGGGGAAATATAATGACATCACATCTTTACAAAAGCACACCTGTTGTGAAAGGAAACCGTTGTTGTGACAGTATCTGATAGCATGTTTCCTTTTATCAGCACAGGAAATAAGTGAATGAGTGACTCATCCTCTCTTCTCTTCCTGTTTCAGAGAGATTCATGGGACCAGTCAGTTTCTGAACCAGTATCTCAGGTGGACCCTCTTTGTCCGGACAGCCTGGCTTCCATCAGTGTCCCACCGTCCATGCCCAGCCCTGAGCCCCCGAGTAGCCCCTCACAGTACCGGGCCCCGAGCCGAGGCTCTCCCAGCAGCCAGGCCTACACCCTGCACTCCCTGGAAGATGCTCACTATCACCCTCTAACTACCAGCAGCTCCTACTCTGTCCCCTCCTCCTCTTCCTTCCCCTGCCCTCCATACATGGGCAGCTCTGTCAGCGACCTGGTGACCAAGATGGTGACGGATGAGGCAGACGGCCACGGTGGCCTCCCACCCAGTAGTGAAGCTCACGCCTCCTGGGCTAAAGAGGATGGGGGGAGCGCCTGGTCACCCTATGAGATCAGGAGGGCCTATTGACTGGATGACAGGCCTCAGGTTGAGACTTAAAAGGAAGATGGAGCTTTTATAGATAGTTAAACAATTAACTTCACAAGCACTTGACCAGTGCCTTGAAAATTCACTAAGAGATGTTTTGTTGAGACAATTTCAGTGCTTTCCCAAGGATCATATTATCCATATTATCAGTGAAATTACGTATTTGTAAAAAGGTTTGTTTGTCTGTTTTGTTTGATTTGTGTAAAAAGGAGTGAAAAATGTGGACTTGACCAGAAAACATAACTCAGTGGTGTAGTGAAGTTACACAATGTGAACATGTTACACGAAAAAGACTGCAGAAAGTACAAGTAGCTCAACTAATTTGGAAAATTGTGCTTTAGTGAAATGTGCCATAGCCTAAAAACTGTATCTGTGTGTAAGGGAGAATAAAGTAGGGTTTCAGATGGGTGTGAGACTGATCTTTGTAACACTTTGACGCCACCTGCTGTGCTTGTGAAAACTAGTTACAGTAGCACAGGAGCAGAGAAGCCAAGATATATAGTTAAAATGTCCAGTCTCAAGAAAAAAAACTTGCTGGTTTAGCACACGCCCATCTCCTTAAGAACCCTTTGGTAAAGTTATCTGTCAGTTCATGATCCACATCTTTAAAACATTTCTACATGTGATATTAGACTCAGAATTTGTATTTGACGAGAAGAAGCAAGCCTTCATTAAGTCCCTTTAAAATGCATTCAAAGACTAATAATTCATATTAAACTGAATGTTTAAACTATTTGAAACAATGCATTGTATTAATGAAATTTCAGTTAATTTGTGTCCCATGTGAGTGGAGATGTGGACAGTTGCATACCCTCGCCGTTCGTGATAAAACTAAAGCTTGACACATATAAACAGGATATACGACATTTTCTTTTCATGCGAGATGTCAGGAAACTATGACAAGAATGGTGAACCTGGAATAAGTAAAGAATAAATCCTACATTTCCTTAGTAAATTATTATTTTATACCACCACTGAGAATGATATCAAACAACTATGCTGGATCACATCCTGCTGACCATTTAAGTCTTTTATTTATCAATAAAGCACATGAAGAGGCAACTGTGGTGCAGGATGTTAGAGTGGTTGTCTACCAACTTTGCAGTTGTTGGTTCGATCCCCGGCTCACATGTTGAAAGTGTCCTTGAGCAAAACACTGGTGGAGATGATTCAAGCTGCATTTCTGCTGTGTTAGAATATAATAATAAATAAGATTGATGTGAAGTGCCTCAAGATTTTGAAGCTGTCGTGTCCTATTGCTTACTATTCGCTTTTTGACAAATAAGCTTTATTGAAATATGACTGGATTTTGCAGTGTGTTCCTATAAAGCTATTACCTTAGTAAACACACATTCTAATTTATAGGCAAGTTTACAATGAATAAAGATCTGAGTACATATTACAAATAATCAAACAATTATTTTGGGTAGACTAATTGTATTTCAAACACACCAAATAGGACAGACCTCCTTTATCGAACTTTAGAATATGCTTGATGTAGCACAGACATTTCAGGAGAAACCCCTTCACCAGTGATCTACTCATCTAAAGCTGATACAAATGACAAGTTCCAGGTATGTATACATTGAATGACACATAGTGACACACGGCACTTCCTCAAACTGAAAGTCAAAAACAATGTGCAATGAAATTAGTTAAAAACACTTGCTGTCAAATGTATTATTGTTTGTTTGTTTGTTTGTTTTGTTTTTTACATTTGATTGCAGTAATCGATGCCAGTTTATTCAGTGCAGTCCGGGGCACCGGAAGAAGTTGTGCGTTATGACCACGAGGTGGAGCCTCTGTACCGCAGCTGCAGCTGGAGTCTAGTGTAGTGGAGCTGCTAAGCGGGAAGAGGAGGGAAATAAAAGAGCGTGAGAAAGGGAGCAATATGGATGTGATGGAGCCGATTGAAGAAGAGTGAAGAAGTCTTTGTGTGTGAAGTGAGGAGGGAAGTTTGTGACAAGTGGCTGAGTCTTTATATGAGACACAACAATTAGTCAGAATGTCAACTTTTCTTTATAGACTACTTGGCCTGCTGCAAATATTTACTCTATAAGTGTAGTAATAACAGTGACAATAGTTAATGACTGTATTAATATTTATACTGAGGTTTATAGGATGATGAATTACATTGTATCAGTCTAAGAGACCGAATTACTCCAGATGTTTACAGTAATGATGTTAATGATGATGTACAGCAATGTTACTAGCAATGATGTGAGTTGAGTTGAAAATATGTCCAAACTTTATATTTCTGCTGTAATTTCTTATAATTTAAATATAATCATATGCAACCTTTATCCTAACAGTACGTAAACATACCACAAAATGTTATCAAGGTTGATATTAACATTTTATTAATGGCTGCTACAGAAAGAGTTGTTTTTAACTATTATTAAAACATAAATACATTATTTTTAGTTTTTGCCAACTGTGGTTAATTCGGATGAAAGTGTTTAGGTTATGTACAAAGACGATGTCTTTAAATATGATTCATATGTCTGGCTTTTGTTTTCTTGGAAACTCATTATTATAGAATTATTATACTTGTTTATTATACATGTATATAAAAAATTCTTAATAATAATGCCATAAAGTGTAGGAGCTTCACAGTCTCCTTCTCGCAGTTCTGTGAGCAGACTGTGCTCACACAACACTTGCTGTAGGAGCTTAAAGGCCTGCGATGCCAAAGATGGCTACTGCCCTTTGCCACGCCCACTTCTCTCCCACTTTTATGTGTTTTTCCTCTGAAATAAAGCTTTAAAATACTCTTTGAGCTTATTATTGACATGTAGATTGGCCTCAGCAAACGTGTGACTGCAAATTAAAGGTGATTAAAGGTGTTAAAGTTGCGCACATGAAGCACCCAGAGTTGTAGAGCTTAATGAGGGGGTGTGATGCTGTGACATTACAAAAGGAAGATAAAATTAATAAAAGTATGGTTTCCTTTTGGTCAAATTATAAAATTCAACTATATTACAATAAAGTAGATTTTATACAATGTCCATGCGTATTGATTTTTGATGAAAAATTGAAATAAGTCGGTTGCCTCTGAATATTCAAATTGAAAGTAACGCGCAATCAAATCATTGTCAAATCATTGAGTTCTAGGGGTTTTAAATAGTAGGCATGGAGGGAGAAAATCTCAAACTAATATGTCCCCAGCTATATTACTAAGGTGTTGTATGCCCTGACTCTGCTCTAAGACATTTGCGGTGACATTTTTGGAGACTTTTGAACAAATTTCGTTCTTGGCCATTTTGCTGAGGCAGAAAAAGACGTAGTGGAGTCCCATTGGTCTTCTCCAGAGAGCCTGTCCTCATCCCTGCCATCATGTCTGGTGAGTTTCACATTGGATTTCTTTGCACTTCTGGAAATAATTTTGTATTTTCATTTTCACCTGTTAGAAAAGAGAAGGGGAGAAATAAAAATAATATTTATTAGCAAAAATTAAAAGCACACCTGAGTAACGTGTCAAATGAGTGAAGTTGTTCCTTTAAAGATGTTTAGTTCATCACAGATTGAAATCAGAATATAAAATAACTAATAACAATCACACAGTAATTTATATCTGATGTTTAATCATACCAATTTCCTCACTGATGGACAGATTAGGAAGGTCGATTTTTCCCCATTCACACATTAACATGAGTACCGACTTTAATGTATTCGTTTTGTGTTTAATTGCCGGCTATTGACACGCATCAGGACATGAACGTGATCATTTTTCAAAGACTGATTTTTTTTTTTTTTTTTTTGTAAATAAGATGAATTTCTGGAATGAACATTTAAGCCAGATCCTCTGCACCCTGGGTGCGTAACCGTGCGTTATGAATAACCGTGTTCGAGTGGGATGTGTCTGCTGTGTAATTTCGGATCACTGTTTGCCACATTTAAGACAAATCATGAAGTAGCATTTAGCCGTATGAATATTTATCAGGTGAGGTTTCGCAGCCGAGGCTTCGTCTCTTATCAAATCGCCTTTTTCCCAAACGGCTCGTCACTGCCAACTGCTTGAAATTACGCCTTTAGGCATTAATTATGTGCACCTATGCGAGAGGTTCTTTCTCAGTACCCCAATCCAGCTTCACCTATGGACAAATTGCGGCCAATAATTATTTCCTGTTAAAGCACCATAGTATTTTTCTGTCACATCCCCAATGTAGGGGCAGGGGTAATTTGAATAAAGTAACAAAGACTGGAGGATGAATTATGAAACGCGTGGGGCTAAAATCGCTGTCTAACCTTTCCACAAGACGATGTGATCAATCTGAAGAAGCCTTTTACTTTTATTTCATAACCGGACACAGGCAACGTGGCGATCGAATAGATTCGACGGTTTTCATTGATAGTTACGACGCTGCATTTAACCAATTCAAACTTTTAAATCAACTCCTATACATAATGTTACCTTAGATCAACAACACCAGCGCGTTCACTACTAAAAGTTCTGTTTTCATCACCGATCGTTTCACAGACACGCCGCAGCCCTTCGTAGTTTTTACGCAGTCGCTCGGAGTATATTTATCCGACTTTTCCAAAAAGATCTTATGCGTATTTCAACCCCTCAGAAGGATCTAGGTTTCTTATTTTTATCGTTCAGTCTACCAGATCTGCGTTGACAAACCAAATTCGATACTTACCGAAGCGCATTTTTGCCGCTTTCCTCTATTGTTGACTTGGGTGGGGTGGCTCAGGAACGCAAATCGCACACAAGCTTCAGTGAAAGAGTGTGCCGACGGCGTAACAGGGGACGTGGTGCCGTAAAGAGTCTCCCTTGACCGAGCGCTATGGGGGGCTTTCAGATCGCAACAAGGGGTCGTAAAAACCTACAACCGTAGCGCCCAGTCAGCGCAGAATTATGCGCCTTTACGCACCGATAAGTCGGACAAAACTTTGGGCAGTGAGGCGACACGCATAGTTCCAAAACTTTGCTGTTTTTTAATAACATGTTGTATGTGTTAGTAAAAAAAAGGACACTTCAACAACACAAATCAGCAGTTTATTTGGTTTAACATTAATAATGGATGGCAGCATCCAAAAACAAAATCATTTAGAACATTTGTCATTGTTTGAAATAGATTGCGGGGGCGGGGGGGTAGCAATGTGAGGTGGACTGGAGAGTCTGCTATCATCCATTGAATGAGTGTTTAGTAAACTTTTGGGACATGCTTTTGTCTTCAAGCAGACAAACCGAGGGTGTACCTGGGCGTCCGAGTGAAGACGACGGTCAAAGAGCTGCTGCAGAGGCAAAGAGCCCGAGAGGCTAACAGCAAAAAAGTTAAAACGGTAAACCTCTCTCTCTCTGTGTGTGTCTCTCTCTCTCCCCCCACTCCCACCTTTACCCTTTATGCTGTTACTCCACCTTTTTTTAACTGTCACACAGAGCAGAGAGAAAAACACGCATTGAGGAAAGCAATAAACTACCCCAGTAAATGATCAACTTTCCCCTTCCAGGAAACATTCAAACATTGTTCAAAATCACACGCACAAGCACACGCATTTAGATTAACACACTTGCATGAAACATCGCACACACACAAACAAAACATCATAATATAAAGTTGCCAAGAGTCCTAGCAAATGCAAAGTTATGATTGAAAAATACACAGCTAACAGTCTTGTCTTTCTCCCTTTGCCTCTTTCTCTTCTTCCTTGTGCACATATATCCTCCCAGGACGGTTCGGATCTTCCGGATGTTTGTGCGTCCATTTCTCCAAGTAAGTTTACCCAGCAGCAAAATTCACGTTGAGCGTTTAAAAAAATACGGTCAGAGACACTAATGCAGCATTCAAATTTATCCTGACCTCCAGCAATCACAGGCTGCAAGTCTAAATTTGCATGCAGCTTGCACTGATCCGGTTAAAAAATCCAGCCATAACTACAATTATGAATCCTTTTGTTCAGTAAGCTGATAAAAATATTCCACCCTGATTGGAGCTATACAATTAAAGCAGATACTGAAGTTAGAAAGCAAAAATATATGGTAGTCCTTAATAACAGGCAGTAAGCTGACCAAAACTAGGAACAAAATATTCCTTTGAAAATCTCTATCATGATCAATTGCCCGGAACAATCGACCTGGGTGCAATTTTAACCAAGAGTTGGCAGCTACATTCCTTAAGTGCCGGGGCCCTTCTTATAAACCTAGGCTACATTCAAATGTGTTGGCTGATGGTGTAATGACATCACTCCTTTAACCTATAGGGCTATTTAAATATCTGCCTCCGACCTGCTTCCATGCAGAGGCCACTCTGCACCTTTGTCAAATCGCCCTTGGACATGTGCCTATTTATTTTCTAGATCAGCAGAAAGTGGGTCAGGAAAATAAATGCAAATTCAAGTGGAATTAGAAAATAAAATAACAAAGCTTTTAATTTGAAATGCAACAGCCCTTTGTACCTGAAAAGTAATGATGCATCGTTTAATTCGCAGTATATGATATGATTTTTCGCCACATTTTGCAAATATTAAATCAGAAATTATTATATTTTCTTTTGTCAGGTCGCTATGTGGACCCTCCTTCCGGATTTCCTCTTGGGGAAGCGAACAACGGCGGCGCACGAGCCCTCCAACTGCGCACCGCCTCGTTCAGCGTTCCGGAGGGCTCGTGCACTATGCACATGCAAGTGGAGACATTAAACGAGATGCAGCAGCAGTTTGTGGACACGATGTCGTGCAGTAATGGCTACAGCGGCAACAACAACAGCAGCAACAGCATCAGCAACAACAGCGACGGGAGCGGCTACAACGCCTCCCTACCTCCCCATCCCATCCTCCCGCTACCATGGTGCCATGGACTCTCCTTAGATGCGGAGTACTATGGACATGAGATGGTAGGTTTGTCCCACTGACACTGACAAAACTTTTGAAAAGTTGTTGTAGGTGTGAGCTCACCTGTCTCCCTTACACTGCATAATAAAGCATTTCCACAATTATGAGAATTAAATTTCAACTTATATGCGGCTCACAGCTCAGACAAACCTGCTGAAAAGTAGAATCTGTAGAATGTTCTGCCAAATGCTGAACAGGGGAGTGGTCTGGTTTAATTGGTAAACTCCTGTGGTTTTACAGTAATTAACACTAAATCCTTGAGCAACCTCAAATTGCATGGTTTTTGTATAGAGGTTTAGCTTGACTGTTTGTTCTTCGTGGAGGCTTGTGTTGGGGCTTGAATGCAGCACGTTGCCTAGCATTTAGAACTGTATATGTACATCCAGAGCAGCTATTGTGTTTTTCTTGGAACCAGAACTGTCTTTGCTTGACAAATTAATCCAACGCGTGCACATAACAGCAGGTAATAAAATGCTTAGCTGAAATCAACTAAGTTAAGTCATGTACACATCACTGGGGGATAAAGATTATTGTAGTAGCTTTAATGAAGGACTAATCAGCCAAATATACAGTGAAAACTGAAACAAAAGCACCACTCACAGGCATCTCCGCTGAGCCTGTGGCCTAGTATCACTTGGATGTCCCATGACAAATATGCAAACTCCTGCTCAAATTTATCCTCATGATCCTTCACGTCTTCTTCTCTGCTAAGGCTCCCTGTTCCCCACCGGAATCACTGAAGCTCTGCAGCCCCATGGATCACAACAGCTGCTCGCCTCAGGACTCTTTCTCCTCCTCCTCTTCCTCCTGCTATGACTCACCCACCCGGGTGGACTCCAGCTACCACGGCTTTGCCTCAGAGCACTACCAGCACTGCAATGTCCAAGACTGTTACTGCCTGCCCCACTGCTGGTCGGGTCAGCAGGAGAGCTTCCCTGCCCCTGAATATGCACCTTATTACAACCCCACAGACTATCCATACACCTACCCTGTGGAGGAGGACTGTTTTAAAAGGGATTTGCAGATGAGTTCTGAAATGTGTTACAATGTACTATGGTGAGACCTTCAACAGTATTGTTTTGTTTTGGTTTTTGGGGTCTGTAAATATGATTCAATTTAACTACTCCGTAAGGCTGTTTGCTTGATGATCCCCTTTTGCGTGTCAATGTGCAAGTTCTGACTTTTGCTTTGTTAGAGTGAATATGATGAATGGTGAGTGGTTGGAAATGACAGTATTCTTTCGTCACTGTTTTTTTTTTTACTGCTTAAAGTTATTTTCAAAGACTAAAACCTGTCATTTATACTAAATAAAATGCACAAAAATCACCAATGTGCTTCTGTTCTTTTAAAAGCACACTTGACATGTAGTACATTCAATTTTGCTTTTTGTGGAGTCACAATTAGTCAGTTTCACCAGTATCTGCAGTTTATTTCCTTAACAAAAGTAGTTATCTTGCAAGTTGTGTAAGATTGGGTCTCCTTCATTTATCATGTAGCTGTCACAAAAAAGTGCAGAAATGTTGGGAAAGAGCACAGATAACATGTTGGAGCTAAGCTGTAGTTAGAACAGAAGAGAAGGAATTTATTTCATCTGCAGAGGTTTACTACCAGTAACAGGAAATATATCATTATGTATGTTTATATATGAATGACTTGAACTGAATATATTAGAGTCATTTAATAAGCACTTAAGATGATAAAGGTTTTATATAATTAACCAAATGATTAAACAAAAGAAGATATCAAAGACTCACAGCTGAGCATGACAGCACATACTTAAAGGTTCAGGAAATCAGCAGGCAGACATTCGAGAGGGTGATTGGCTGCAATCTGGAATCCGTCCAGGACCTGCACAATTCCAGGAGCCTGAAGCTTAATATGACTTGTATAATTGTATCTTTTTTCACATTTTTGGCTTTTTGCACCAAAAGACAAACTCGTGTGAAAATCTACTTTGCAATAAACCTATGTCCAATAATTTCTAGAAGCTACTTGACTTGCTCTTTCAGTCCAGTCTTGTGTAGGCAGATCTCAAGTTTTAGTTTTTTTGCCATCAAAACCATCACAGCTAGATGTTCATATAGGGCAGCTGCACTCTTTTACACCAGAAAGATAAAGCCATTTTGTATTTGGATATGTTTCTGGATAACAGGTCAATAACATGCTAAAGAAAGCAAAATACCTTCAGAAGTGGATCAAAGGCAATAGAAAGAAATGGTCTTCTGAATTCAGGGACATTTTGTGTGCTCAGTCTGGACACCAATTCTACAAGTAAGGTTGAAAATTGTATCTTTAACAATGAAAGACTTACAGCCAATATAAAAAATCTTTTTTATTTTCTAAAATGTCTTAAAGTAAACAACATGAAACTTTAAACTGCCTGCGAAGACTGAGAAAAAAGAATACATTTGGGAAAAAAAAGTCACACTAAATATCAGAATTCAGTTTCAGACTCAGAATTCAAAATTCAGACTCTTTAGAGAAAAGTTACAATTTGATGTAAAAAGTCAGAATTCCTACTCTAAAGTCACAATACTAAGTTTAAAGTCAGAATTTTAGCAAAAAAAATATTAATTCTGAGTTTAAACTTCAAGCTATACGTAATGTACATAGAAGCTACACTGCTTTATACCAATGAGGACAATGTCCTTAATAATATTCCTGGAAATCTCAGATTAATCGCATGCATAAGAAAATTGGCTTCTCAAATGGATCAAAGATAGTAATCAGAGACAAATAAAGGAGTTGTTAAATTCAAAAAAATAGATTGTTTAATGTGTTCAGTCTGGTGGTGAATGACATGGGTCAGCAGGTACTCTGAGACCATGTATAAGAACCACCAGATTTATTTTAAATTTAAATTTTAAAAAAATCTGTTACTCTTTGTGGGCGACTGTGGTGCACGAAGGTAGAGTGGTTGTCCCTCAATCTCGCAGTTGTTGGTTCAATCCCCGGCTCCTCTGGTCACATGTTGAAGTGTCCTTGAGCAAGACACTGAACCCCAACTTAGTTGCTCCCAGTGAATGTTGGCCAGCTGCATAGCAGCTGTGTGTGTGTGTGAATGGGTGAATAAGAAGCAGCGTAAAGCGCTTTGAGTGCCAATAGGTAGAAAAGCGCTATATAAGTGCAGACCATTTATTCTTATTTCAGTGACCACAACCACAACCTCAACCACACATTTCCTCGATTGTAACCTATAGAAAACACAGATTAGTCTCAATCTGTCCATTTAGTAAATGATTATAACATGCAAATAAGCATCACATTCTGTTTAAATCACTACTTATACCTCTTTTGGATGAGTAAATAAACAAGGAAAATAATACAGAAATTCTATTAAACTTTAAAACAGACGATAAAATGAATCTTTTCAAACTGTAAATATTTAAGACATAATGACTTAATTCAAGACTCTATAAGTATTGGCATTGATTCAATGTCATAGTGTTAACCAATCTGATGATCTTACTAGGTCTGCTTGGTTTCTCATTTGTACAATATATTTGTTATGTTATTGTCATCTGCAATGTCATCATAGAAAACATTCACACATAGTAGTCCTATCTGTTCTCTACCAAAATTTCAAAATCTTGTGTGATGGTCTCCTTTAACTGCAGAAGAGGATTAGGGTCACTATAAAAGTGTATTGGAAATCTCACTTTAAAGTCATAACTATCAGAGAAAAGTCAGAATTATCAAAACAAAAGATCAAAATTCAGACTTATTTGAACTTTACACAGTGCAGTGCTGCACTTCTACAATAAGCTTTGTGGCACTGGCTGTTAGTAGGTTTATTAAGCTTGTTTGTCTTTACATAAATAAAGGAACCCCTGATTTGTCCAGACTAACCAATTAACTATCATGACATAGACAATTACAATTTTTTGCTTGCCTTGTACCTAACTTGTAAGTCGCTTTGGATAAAAGCGTCTGCTAAATGACTAAATGTAAATGTAAATGTAAACTATCATTAACGATACAAAGATGTCAGGTACTAAACTGAAATATGGAATTTCACTAAGGTAAGCTAAGTGTCCTCCAGCTGCTAAGTGTCCTCCAGCTGCTGACTCACCAATGAGGTGACGGCAGGCAGGAGCTGGAGACACCCCACCTTCTTGCTCCCCCATCTACAGCAGAGGCTGCTAAACTGCTGGCATGGACAATAAATCTGGCAAAAGTTTGCCTTGGGGTGTACTCATTCTTGTCTCTGTGCAAAGAGCGTACCTAAACACATCATAGGCCAGACATTCAGGTTGTGACACGATTTGTAATTAGTAGAAATTTGAGTCATTCGAAGTGGAGAGTGAAGTGAAAAGTGCGGGTAGTGTTATGTTACTGCATCCTTATTTTAACCCCAGTATTTTCACACACAGATTAGATGATTCTTTTCTGTTCACGTACCCTCTTTAAATGCCAACATGTGGCATTCTTTGTGCATATTTATTGGTATAAGCGTGACTTATACCAATGATGACCCAGATGTTTTACTTGAGTGATATATATCCCAGCTGAAACTTAACCTGATGGAGTGTTACTGTCTGTGTGTTCATTCCCTAAAGCCTTGTAAAAAAACTAATCACAGCATCTTATAATCTATTTTTTTACCTTGGGGCCTACCTGAAGGCTAAGTGTAAAATCTGTAATCCCCTGCAAGTAATCTGCTGCAGACAGAGACGAGGTTAAAATTCTCAGGCACTGAAGCCACACAGCCAGATAATGTTGAAACCAGCGCAGCTGAGTTTGAACAGATCGAGATCTGATCCGTCTACAGCTCATCACTCTGATCTCTTACTGTAAACAGACCCGAAGTCTACTCTAGTGTCCCCGGTCTACCTGGAGGGACAGTTTTGCAGTAATCTCGAGACTGGCATGTGATTCAACAATGCTGTGCAAGAGTAAAGATGTCTACATACATAGGTGTGTGTTGACATGTTTGATCCCTTTAGGGGTCTGATAAGGCTCCAGTAATCTAGAGAATTACAGTACAGGCATCTCCACCTAGATTTTGTCTCTGAGCTACAGAGGTACTCCAAGGAGGAGGTTTGTAAACTACACCATCTCTTTAAACTTAATATGGTGACTTTTGATTTTACTCAAAAACTGGAGCAGAACCTCGAAAAGAGTGATGGGGATAGTTTGTATTGTACGCTGTTTTATTAGTAGCAATCTTACAATATATGTTTATGTTTAAGAATCAAATTGGACCAAGTAACTAAAATATGTAAAATATGCATATTGTATACAGTAAAATTTCAACCACTGTCCAAGAATATCTGTGAATTACTCAAATATCCATCCACATGTGGCTCACATTTCCTATTAGTTTTGTTTTCAAAGTTGTTTGATGTTTTTTGTCCTTGCTGGAAATCTTTTTCTTTCTGAGCTGCAAAGCGGAGCTTAGCACAACCTGTAGTTTTCAACAGTTAGGAAATTGTGTGAAATGGCAATAATAGCAGGAACATACAGCAGTTTGCAAATTATTTAAAACTTATATTTAATTGAAAATAGCAACAACATTTACCATGTGGACACTGAGACATATAATTGTTTGCTAATTTTTAATGTTATGCTATAGGTTCCAAAAGAGTTGGTACACAAGACAGAAAGTGTGGAAAAGCTGTGCAATGCCAAAAAATAAAGACACCCGATGGAGGTTTATTAGCAATAGGTCAGTATCATGATTGGGGATAAAAAGAGCATCCTAGAGAAACTGAATCTTTCTCTGTTTCCCGAAAGAAAATTGCAAAGAATTAGGGGATTTCATCAGCTACAATTCATTACCAATAAACCCTAGACCTAAACATAGTTATAACTCATTTTAGAGCCTTACTCTTAGCCTTTAACACCCAAACTGGAAAACTCAAAAACCACTATTATTTGTTATCATGTACCGTCCTCCAGTCACCTATTCAGCGTTTTCTGATTTCCTATCTGATTTAGTGCTTAGTACAGATAAAGTCATTATAGTGGGTGACTTTAACATTCATGTAGATGCTGACAGTAACTGCCTGAGCACTGCGTTTAATTCATTATTAGATTCAATTGTTTTTTCCCAAAATGTAAATAAACCCACTCACTGTTTTAGTCACATGTTAGACCTTGTCCTTACGTATGGAATTGAAACGGATAATTTAACAATATTTCCTCACAACTCTCTTCTGTCTGACCATTTTCTAATAATATTTAAATTTACAATAATGGACTATACAGCAGTTAGGGTATAATTCCACTATAGCAGATGCTTAAGTGAAAAAGCTGTCAACAAATTTAAACAAATAATTCTTTCATCATTTGCTTCAGCATATGTTAATACAATGGAAAGTAGTCACTTTATTGTTACTCCTGCACAAGTTGATTATCTTGTTGACAATTCTGCAGCCTTACTAGGTTCAATAGTTGATAGTGTTGCCCCTCTGAAAAAGAAAGCAGTAAACCAGAAGAAATGGTCTCCATGGTATAGTTCGCAGACACGCAACTTAAAACAGGCAACACAAAAGTTAGGAAAGGAAGTGGCGTTTCAGAAATTTAGAAGAATCTCATTTAGCCTGGAAAAACAACTTAAAAATGTACAAAAAAGGTCTCTGTGATGCCAGAACAGCACAAGAAAAAAAGAACAACCCTCGGTTTCTGTTCAGCACTGTAGCCAGGCTGATTAAGAGCCATAGTTCTGTTGAGGCTAGTTTTCCCTTAACTCTGAGCAGCAATGACTTCATGACTTTCTTTATGAATAAAATTGTAGCTATTAGAGAAATAATTCACCAGATCCTCCCCCCAAATATTACAGATAGATCTTCATGTACAACAGTGCTAGAATCATCAGTAATTCCCCAATCCCTGTTAGACTGCTTTTTACTCATAGATCTCGCTGAGCTAACTTCAATTATTATCTCTAAACCAACAACCTGTCTGCTAGACCCTATTCCAACTAAACTGCTCAAGGAAGCTTTACCCTTAATAGTTATGTTCGTATTAGATACTGTATCATCAATCTACCTTTAGGAACAGGCTATGTCCCACTCCTATAAGGTAGCTGTAATTAAACCACTACTTAAAACACCCTGTCTTGACCCAGGTGTTTTAGCCAATTACAGACAAATATCTAACCTCCCCTTTATTTCTAAAATCCTTAAAAAAGTAGTTGCAAAACAATTATGTGACCACCTTTACAAGAATAATTTGTATGTAGAATTTCAGTCAGGATTCAGAGTTCATCATAGTACAGAAACAGCACTGGTAAAAGTCACCAACGATCTTCTCTTGGCCTCAGATAATGGACTCGTCTCTATACTTGTTCTGTTAGATCTTAGTGCTGCATTTGATACCATTGATCACAACATTTTATTACAGAGACTGGAACATAAAATTGGGATTAAATGAACTGCACTAGGTTGGTTTAAATCTATCTGATAGACTTCAATTTGTTCATGTTAATGATGAATCCTCCATGCACACAAAGGTTAGCTATGGAGTTCCACAAGGCTCTGTGTTAGGACCAATACTTTTTACTTTATATATGTCTCCTTTAGGCAACATTATTAGAAAGAGCTTCATAAATTTCCATTGTTATGCTGATGATACCCAGCTATATCTATCTATGGAACCAGATGAAAACACTCAGTTAATAAAGCTTCAAGCCTACAAGACATAAAGGCCTGGATGTCCCATCATTTTTTACTTTTAAACTCTGACAAAACTGAAGTCACAGTATTTGGGCCCAAAAATCTCAGAAATAATCTGTCCAACCATATTGTCACACTAGATGGCATAAGTCTGGCCTCCAGTACTACTGCAAGGAACCTTGGAGTTATTTTTGACCAGGATTTGTCCTTTACCTCACATGTAAAACAAATCTCTAGAACCACCTACGGAACATTGCCAAAATTAGGAGCCTCCTGTCTCGAAATGATGCCGAAAAACTAGTCCATGCATTTGTTACTTCTAGGTTGGACTACTGTAATTCCCTACTTTCAGGATGCCCCAGTAACTCCCTAAAGAGCCTGCAATTAATCCCAAATGCTGCAGCCAGAATGCTGACTGGAACTAGCAAGAGAGATCATATTTCACCTTCACTAGCTTCTCTCTATCGGCTTCAAATTAAGTTTAGAATAGAATTTAAAATCCTGCTTCTTACATATAAAGCTCTGAATGGTCAGTCTCCATCATATATACAAGACCTCATAGCACCATATCATCCCAGTAGACCACTTTGATCTCAGAATGCAGGCCTACTTGTGGTTCCCAGAATTTCCAAAGGTAGAATGGGAGGTAGAGCCTTTAGCTATCAAGCTCCTCTACCGTGGAACCAGCTCCCAGTTCAGATTCGGGAAGCAGACACCCTCTTTACTTTTAAGTCTAGGCTTAAAACCTTCCTCTTTGATAAAGCTTATTCTTAGTTATATTTATGCTGCTATAGGCTTAGACTGCTGGGGGAACCATCCCCAGTACACTGAGCTCCTTTCCTTCCTCCTTTCCTCCTCTCTAGTCCACTCACCCCACAATTGTCACCCTTGTACGACATTAACTATGTGTCTTTTCTCCCGTAGTTGTCTTTCTCCTTCTCTGTCTCCCTTCCTGGAGGTTTCTTCCGTTAAAGGGAGTTTTTCCTCTCCACTGTTGCCTAGGGCTTGCTCAAGGGGGAATTGTTGGGTTCTCTCTATACATCTTTATAGTCTTGACTTTATTCTGTAAAGTGCCTTGAGATGTCTCTCCATCCACAAATATATTATAAAACTCCAAACTGCAAAGAAACAGCTATACAGAAACAAAATCCAGGAACACCCTCCGGAGGAGAAGTGGAAAACTGTCCTGTGGTCTCAAGAATTCAATCTGAATTTGAATCCTCCCTGTGCTATGCTCTAATACACTCTTCCCAGTGCCTCAGATAGTTGTTATTGTGAAATCAGAAGGAATGATAACGCTGCAAACGTACTTATCAAGCAGAAGTAACTCTCTTATTGGTTAGAAGGACAAAACTGGCATTGGTGCCAGTGCTGATCAATAGGTCTGGATCACAAGAGACAGCGAGAGCAACTCTCCATTACAAAATATGTTTTGGAACAAATTTCTAGACAAAAAATAATTTACAATAACATACTGTGGTTTTAACTTCAGATGAACTTTGGCTTCAGAGTGTTTCAGAGTACACACTTGACTGTTGGTTTAAAACTTAAAGAATTAAACAAATGTGAAGTTTTAAAGTAGAAATTGGCACATGGTTAAACTGTAACACTTTGGCCATCTAAGGGTTCAGGACCCCCTGGGGAGGTTCTCTGCTTTTCCTGGTTAGTATTCCCGCTTTAATCTAGTCATCAGAAGATAACAATTAAACCAGATTATCTTCTTGGCAGGTCCAACGGCAAGTTAAGACATCTGGAAAAGGGTAGGATTTTGTACTAGTGTTTTGTTCGAACTTTATTTACCCCATATATTTTCACCTCCCTTTGGGTGGGGCCTTTCTGTTTGGAACAGATTCTCCTTACATGTGCCCGGGTTCTCTCTGTGTGTCAGCACTGTAGTAGATTGTTTAGGGTCCACCCTGCCTCTCGAGAGCTTTTTTTGTGGAAGGTCTTACTCTGAAACCTGGCCTGTGGGCTTTTGCTCCATACTCCATTAATCAGATAAATAAAGCTGCAGAACTTGTATGTGAAATATTTTTCTGCTGGTGTCTCATGTCAAACAACAAGTTGAATCTAGTTATAAAAACTGAAGCACGATAAGACGAGCTCATCTGTGCTGAACAACTTCAGCGTATTGAAATTGTTTTCCGAGTTTCAGGCTTTCAGAGGCCACAGCTAAGTCTGCAAAGTGTGTGCATGCAGGTGTGTGTGTGTACAGAGTGTATTCCACAGATCCTGTTGGCACACTCTGCTGTTGGAGCTCTTGTGGAAATCCCCTTGGAGAGCCTTGGCAGCATGCCTGCACTCAGGCCACAGCAGAGCTCCTCTATCAGATTTAATTTGCTGGGACTGGCGTTTGAACCTGCAACAAAAACAACAATCTCTTTTTATGACAATTCTTGCATACAACTTTGGTCTATGTACACCTTGTCTCCATAAAAATTGTTTATTCATTTACAAGCCTATGGACAGAAGACCATTGTTCACATCATCATTGATCTGCAATACTTGTCTTTGCAAGTTTATGTAGCAAAAAAAATGCAATAAGTAATGTAAATATTTTAGTCACACTATTAAAGTAACTTATTTTATTCCTCATTAGATTTGGAATAAAATAAGAAGATGAAAAAAATCTGCAGATGTTTCCTTAGGTTTAATATTGAGCATTTGAATGATGCAGCATTTTCACTGCTGATAAACAAACTTTACAGTTATGTATGATTCCTGTTTTCATTTCAGAAGGAAAACCCAACTGGTCGTTTGGCATGAGCCAGTCATGACAAACTGGTTGCTTAGCAATGCACATTCGTTTGAGTGGAAGAGAGAGATGCTAAATGTTTAAAAAAGAGAGCCAATGAAAAACAACCCTCTAATAGAACTCTGAATAGAGCCTAACAGGACTTAAAGACAGATCTTTGTAAACAATCCTACTCTTTTTGCTGTTGCACTCAGATTCATCCCAGTTGCTTTGACCCATGTTCTCCAGAAATCTGCCAAGAGGAGAAATTTGTGCAGGTTAAATAGATGCAAAGTAACAGATTGACTGTTATATAGGACATACAGCCTCCAGAGAATATTTTGTAACTGTAATTTATGTACACATTTATAACAGTAACTGCTTACATCCATTCATCCATTATCTGACACCGCTAAGCCTATTTGGGTCGTGGGGGCGCTGGAGCCTATCCTAGCTGTCATTGCGTGAGAGGTGGGGTACACCCTGGACAGGTAGCCATTCAATCGTAGGGCCATAGAGAAACACACACAGACACACAACCTTTCACACCTACAGGCAATTTTAGATTCACCAATTAATCTAAAATGCAAGTCTTTTGACAGAGCACCTGGAGGAAAAACAGGGAGAACATGCGAGCTCCATGAAAGGCCGCAGCTGGCTGGAGCACAAACCAGCAACCTTCTAGCTGTGAGGCGACAGTGCTAACCACTCCACCACCATGCTGCTCAAAACTGATTACAATTTAATTTATTTTGTATTTTAATAACATCTACAGTTTCCCCCTTACACACACTGTTTCAATTCAGGGGCCACATTCTTTGAAGGACATGTGTAGAATACAAAGGCTACAGAGAATTTCCTATTTGCGTCACCAACTGTTCCCTAGCTAGCTGGGCTAACTTCACTAACATTATATAACCTTTGTCTTTATTTTTTTTTTTTTTACATTTATATTGATGTACCCCTCAGAATCTGAGTCTTGGAAATTCTTGGCTGTAATAAATACAAATGTTGGAGCCTGTGTTTCTTGCAGTTGATTGGAGAAAAAGCTGAAATTGAAGCAGCCTTTGAAATCGGACAGCCTTGTCTCGACCCAACCGATTTCAAAAGATGCAGCTCCTGAGTTGAGACATAATATATCACCAAGAAGTTAGACTAATGCTCTTAATCAAACTGTAGGTTGTTCATTGTCACACAGAGATTATGTTGTACACATTTATCATACTGCTTTGAACTTTTATGATCACATTTATTGAATTAAAGCTTTTGTGTCTGGACGCTGTGCTGCTCTTGTCCATGTTAATATTTAAGCAACAGGATCAGTGCATTTCTATTCAGTGCTAAAAATGGGTGCAACGTATCCACAAGTCTCTGATTATTGGACAAGGCAGATATGAAAACATTTTCTATCACACTGTGACATAAAACCTTGGCAACCTTCAAATGAAACGTTATCACAGTTGGGTGGTGAACAGCATAAATAACCTCACACTGTATTTCGCAACAGCTGATAAGTGAGCCCTTCACCTGTGTGTATTCATACCAGAGAAAGTATTGAGTAAATCAATAGGTGTTTACACTGATTCACACACACAGGTGTGTTAACAGAAACATAGGAATGGCAGCTCATACACTTTGCAGCCACACTGAGAAAGTGACAGAAATGTCCTATTTACACATCAAACAGAAGGAAATAGAAGCTGAACCCACCTGATGGGAGACAGAAGTGTTTATTTTAGAAGTAAGCTAGTCAACACTATTAAAATCCCAGTTATAATGTAGAACAATAAACTGAATCAACCTGCATTCAGTTTCATCCATCCCTTTTTAGTTTTTTCAGTTTGGTGCCTGGTAGTGCTTTGCACGGAACAATTCTCTGCAATGGTTTTTCAGGAAAAAAGAGCAATGTTAACCTGTGAGGTATTTGATTTAATATTCTTTGTGGTGGGATTTAATTGTTAAGCCCCATTTTATCTAAACTTAAACATTCTCGGAATTAAGACTCCACCAGCATTGCTCCTATTATTAGATAACTGTAGAGATCTCTATATGTGAGGCTGTTGAAAACATGACAAAAGGTGAGAAAACAATAACATGCAGGCTTCTTCATATCTCTTTCGCATTTCTATTTGTGATCTGCTATCTTGATCTATGGCATCTTGGAGTGTGAAGGAGGATAACCTTCACATTAAGGTTTCACTGAGAACTGAGCAGGAATTCCAGGCATCCACACGACGGCACTGGCTCCAGCACCACTTTGGTTGATGTTGTGCCTGCTGCAAAAGGCTGTTCTACATCATAGATGGAAACCAAGATAAGGCCAACATGCAAGTAGTAAAACCAGTAATGATAATGGTATCTTTTTGCACTGGACCTCTCAAAGATCACTCAGTGGACATCATCTATTTATATAAAAACATCACATACCCGTATAAAATGAAAAGTTAACGTGTAAGAAGTTCATCCCTGAGTCTATGGACATGTATGTGGTACCGAAGTCACAGTGACTGTGACCTTTGACCTTTAAGCCCCAAAATGTAATCAGTTTTCCTTCAGTTCAAGTGCGCTTGTTTGAAGAAATCTCTTCCAACCATTACTGTCATATTGCATTTGCAAAAATGGGAGCGTCAAAGGGAAAGGCATGTTACAGTAATTTTGACCTTTGACTTCCAAAGCTCAGGGACTTTATACTTGAGTCCAAGTGCATGCTTGTTTCAAATCTGTAGAAATTCCCTTGAGGAGTGGACTTTGATATTGCATTTACAAATATTAAAAACACATCGTGCCACAGTGACCTTGACCCCTAACCTTTGACAAACAAAGCCACAGCGGAACATATTCCGCATGTTGATTTGGCATGTGTTTTATTTTTTTTTTACGCCTGGTGCCCTTCCTGCTGCAACTGTCCCATTTTTATCCGGGCTCCGGACCAGCAACAAGGTTGCCCTCGGTAGGTGGGTGGGGCCACACTTTGTGGGCCTCAGGTGAACTCTGACAAACAAAATGTAATTAGTCTATTCTTGAGTCCCAGTGGATGTCTGCAGCAAATTTAAGGAAGCTGCATGAAACCATTGCTGAGAAAATGAATTAACAATAAAACAGGGACGTGAGGTTGCTGTGACTTGACTTTTAACCCCTTACTACCGAATTAGTTCATGCTTGAGTCCTGTTCGACATTTGTGCTGAATTTAAAGATGACTGAACAACCTGAAAACATTATGCCTCTGGCTATAAAAAAGAGACTAGTGTTGGAATTATGAAGAAGACGGGGATGGACTGACTGCCCCTAAAATAGACCTGACATCAAATTAAAATGTAATTTCACTGTGAGCTTAATAATGTGTAAGACAATTCCATGCGTCATTCTTTTCTTTTCTTTTTTGGTGTGCCCATTGTTTTGATTTGAGTTTGACTGACAGTTCTCAATGACCAGCTACTGAAGAGCACCTCCACCTGAAGGTGCTTTCAGTACAGCAGCCCCCCCTCACCTCCCCTTTGCTGAGTACTCTGTCAGTCAGCTGCATGTGAGCATTTACAGCCCCACCAGATAACACATCTTTACAGAACAGGTTTCACGTTTCTCTGTAGTCCCTAGTTCTGACAGGTTGTTGAGACAGATGTATTACCTCCAAAACTCCAGTGATGGAATTTTGGAACAGGCTTCCCCCTTAACTATACAGGGTAGGTCCCTGATGTTTTTTTGCATGTTTTTCAACAAAAATATGAAATGTTTCAGATTTAACACACAGATGCTGCAACAAGGTGAAAAAGTGTACCCTCAAAATGTCCAATGTCTTTCACTTTTTTAGTTTATTCCAATTATATGTTAATTATGGTAAATGGTCTGCACTTATATAGCGCTTTTCTACCTATTGGCACTCAAAGCACTTTACACTGCTTCTTATTTACCCATTCACACTCACAATCACACACACATTCATACACCGATGGGGGAGCTGCTATGCAGCTGGCCAACACCCACCGGGAGCAACTAAGTTGGGGTTCAGTGTCTTGCTCAAGGACACTTCGACATGTGACCGGAGGAGCCGGGGATTGAACCAACAACTGTGAGATTGGTGGACAACCGCTCCACCTTCCTGCGCCACAGTCGCCCCGATATGATATATATGACAGGAAACAAATTAAAGGAATACCCTGAATACATTGGAGAAACATAGCAAATGTGTGTGCACTGCATGGCACATCTGAGCAATAAATCCCCATAAACATACAGGGCAGCTGTAGCTCAGTTGGTAAAGCAAGTCATCCATGGATCACAGGGTCAGTAGTTTGATCCCTGTGAGGTAAACATCCTGCATGGCAGCCACTGCCATCAGTATGTGAGTGTGTTTGAATGAGTAAATGAGAAGCAACATTGTAAAGCGGTTTGGATAAATATATAAGTGGCCATTTGCCTTTTTTTTACCATACACTGTCTTCAGATCTCAACTGAACTAAACAACAACAAACAACAACAGAGAACTGGAGGATCAATGATAAGGTACAAAAGGTTGTCATGGCAACATATCAGATCTCATTGCACTTTATTTGATTGGCCTTCCCAAAATGTTCAGACAAAGCCTTAGAATAGATTTATACTGAACATCTGCACAAAATATTTGCTAACTGGCAGCTTTATATTAACTTTAAAAAGGTTCTATTGATTGTATCAGAAAACAATGAGGTAATTTTATACAGGGTTATTATGTAATGAGTAATTTGTGCTTTTAAATTAGTTAGAAATAATTATTATGCTTTACAAAGCCAGATGTCTTCGATATTTACTTTTTACTGTTTAACCAACATTAATTGAGAAAAGTGAGAAAACTGTGAGCATATATAAATGTTTAGCATCTATCACTGGACAACCATGGAAGCCGCAAAATAACTTAATAAAACTCATAACTTATAAAAGAACCCTGACAGACACAAATTGTCATATTTGTATCCCCAGTCACCTTGGAGTGAAACTGGGAGCTCTGTGTACCATGTCTCACACACACACGCACACCCACACACAAACGCACTAACACGTGTCGAAGGTTCTGCACAGGCATGTTTCTGCAAAATTTTTACACCCACATTAGAGCTCTTTAAAGGGCTTCTTAAGGATCAAGCCCACTACAGCCCTGACTCAGCCCCAGAGATAAAACAAACATTTAGGCTGTTGAACCAAAAGAAAACACTGTACTGAGAAAACATAGACAATAACAAGCAAAGTGTCACACACAACGTCACCTTTCAACGCCATTTCTCTCTCTCAAAGCTGCTGAAGCACCCTGAGGACATGAGCTGTGTCAGCCATGCAGAATAGATCCAGGTGCTCCTTCTTTACTCCACAAGGAAGACAGTTTTGCTATAACCTGGCTCCAAGATGCTAACTGAATGAGTCACCAGATAAATAATTTTCTAAGTGCTGCAGAAAGCAGATGATGAGAAATGTGTAAACAAGTTTACATGAGCAACAATTGTGGATATTGACTCTGATGACCCTGATTAAGAGTTGCATCCCCACATTGCTTTAATACCAATTGTTCTATAGTTTTTTTTCTCCTGGGCTGAACAGTAATAGAATCCTGTCAGCTCAAAATTCTGTAAAGCTTTATCTCTAGTTCACTATTTTAACTTATAAAAATAACATATACTTGCATAACACTTCAATTCAATTCAATTCAACTTTATTTATATAACATATAAAACAAAGTCATCTCAAGGCACTTTACAGAATAAAGGGGGGCAAGCCATAGGCAACAGGGGAAAGGAAAATATCCCTTTACCGGAAGAAACCTCTAGCAGAACCAAGCTCAGGGTGGGCAGCCATCTGCCTTGACCGGTTGGGGTGAATGGAAAGTGAAGTGAGAAAAGAAAAAGCAACAAAAGCAACAAGAAAACATCAGGCAGGTTTGTAGGACCAGTAGCTGCATGCTGGAATACACACAGCTTCAAAGCCCTGGGACACCTGCAAAAAAGGGACAGAGAAAGGGAGACAGAGAAGGAGAAAGACTATGGGAGAAAACACACATAGTTAGTGTCATACAGTGTTGACAATTGTGGGGTGAGTGGACTAGAGAGAGGGACAAGAGGAGGAAAGGATCTCAGTGCACTGGGGCACACAGTCTAAGCCTATAGCAGCATAACTATAACTAAGAATAAGCTTTAGGTTTTAAGCCTAGACTTAAATGTAGAGAGGGTGTCTGCTTCCTGAATCTGAACTGGGAGCTGATTTCACAGGAGAGGAGCTTGACAGCTAAAGGCTCTGCATCCCATTCTACCTTTGGAAATTCTGGGAACCACAAGTAGGCCTGCATTCTGAGATCAAAGTGGTCTACTGGGATAATATGGTGCTATGAGGTCTTCTATATATGATGGAGTCTGACTGTTAATAGCTTTATATGTAAGAAGCATGATTTTAAATTCTATTCTAAATTTAATGGGAAGCCACTTGCATTTTCTGGACTTCATACAAACCCTCTTACCAATGAGAATTATGTAATTTCTCCAGTTTTGGTTGCTTTCTATTCACATGTGACTTTTAGTTATTTTCTCTTTCCTATTTTATTTGTTTGGGGTTTAATCTGGTAATGTCACCTATAGTCTCAGCAGTTGTTCCTTTGTTTCTATACTTTGTAATTTAATATGAGAAGGAACTTTTTCTCCCATGTGATACGATCTCATGTGTTTCAGGTGTTTCCAGGTGTGTTTGACAAATAAGCTGAAGCCCCCCTTACTTTGGCAGTTTTACCTGAGGGGAAAACCCCTGAGACTCAGACGACTTCACTGCCAGGAGCAAGAATGAGCACTGGGGGACAAAGTTGTGAGCTCAGGATCTAGTGCAGTTTGCCTTGTTTCAAAACACTAAAAGAGAATGGAATATGATTTTGAACTAACTTGCATGTTGTTGCTTGAACAACCTAAAGAAATGTTCATTTAAGCAGAAATATGTGTTGGAGGTGCACTCAACATGTTGACAATTTGTCAGTTCCAAATGGCAGAAAGTTGAACTGCAACTGAAACATTTAAAGTTTAGTTAATAACACTCAATAACATGGTATTTTAATGATAGTCTTTTAAAATCTAAACATACTTTCTACTAGTATTCATTTCATTTTTTTAACATTTTATTGCTTTTTGAAATTTCACTACAAATTTCTGCTGTTGCCCTTTCAATCAGGCATGGATTTGTATCATATTATTTCTCACAGAAATGTCACTTATCATATTTCACATCCTGTGAGAAGCGTGTGTCCCACTCCTCTCCTGCTATTATACACAATATGCTCTATGTTTCTGTCCATTACTGTTTGTTGCTCTTCTTTTTTTTCGCTCTCCCCTCTAAACTCACCCCAAACGGTCAGATCAGATGGCTGCCTGCCCTGAGCCTGATCCTGTGGGAAGTTTCTTCCAGTAAAGAAAGTTATTTCTCCCACCCATCATCTTTTTACTTGCGCAGAGGGTATTAGTTAAGGGATTTGATCTCTATTCTGCTAAAAGGTCGTGACCTCACTACAGGAACTGTCTTTGCACAACAGATTGCATTTTTTCTGTATTTTTTGTTGGTGTTGGCCAAATGTAGCAGTTTTTGTCAGTTTGGACTTGAAAGGATCTTCAAGCCACAGCCCCCCCTGCTGGGCAGAGGTCAATAGTGGAAACCTTCATTAGGCCTATGCCTTTTTGAATATTTTGATTAAAAACGCATTCTTTTTTATGTGATTCTTTTCAAAACATACGCTGATAGCAAATTAATCAAAACTAACATAAAGTAGAGTTATCTCAATTTAACAACTGCAGCCTCAGTGGATGACGAGACACATGGTGGAGTAGAGCGAGGCTGTATGCGATTAGGACATAATTTATACTGGTGTTTACGCTGCTTGGTGATTTTATCTCATAAACTGGTTGTTTAAGTGTCTTATTTTGTTGAAGTATAGTCAGGGACCTTTTCCTTTCCCTGTACCTTTCCCACACTGTGTTACGATCCTGGTCCCTGAGTTTAGTTTGTTCCTGTTTCCCCCAGCTTTCGCTTACTATTCCAAGCTTTTATTTTGAAGCCCCTGTCTTTAATCTGTCTTTACTACCAGTCATTAGCCCTAATTATTTTCAGTTGGATGCCAAAGAGGCCTTTAAGCATTGGCTAGGTTACCTCCCACAGCTGGAGAATCAGCCTAGTGTTTCAAATTAGTTTAAGGGTTCTCATCTCGCTATTTCTCCCCAGTGTCTGGGCTCCAGTAGCAAAAATAAAACTAAACCTCATACCAAATCGTGATCCTCCCCCAGTTCCTGCTCCTCTGCGTATCGCTGATGCAGCTGCAACTGCTGTTCCTGCCCCTGCTCTCCAGAGTTTCACCACTGCTACCGCATCCTTTGCTTTTAGCAAATGCTAAAAAAAAAAGCATGTCTGCTTTTGAGTCTGTGTCCTTTCCTGAGCCAGGCAACGTAACAGGTGCACAAAAAGGGCCTGCCAAGCAGCATGGATCTCACTCTCAGTCAACAAATCCCCTTTGCCACAAGAATTGATTCCAGACTCTGACCTGAGTCTGACTTGAAAAATCATCCGTTCTCGACCCTGGGTGTGCAACCTGCCTGCCGTGCCTAGGTTGTTGGAGATGCTATCTAACTTTAGGCATGAGGCTAAATTGAGACACCCCTCTATGGGCTCAACCACTGCCTCTTTTGTTCCTGTTTCTGGCTCCACTATTTCTCTTCCTGTTCCTGTCTCAACACCTCCTGTTTCCCGGCTCGACCATCGTCCTGCTGGTTCTTGTTCCATGTGCCAAATTGCTGAATTTTACCAAATTACTAAATTTTACTAGATTTATGGCTATCTGAAGTCAGTCAGTCAGGGTCCACTGGCACAGTGCACCATGCTGTTTCCAAGAAAAAACTTATATTTAAAATTATATGCACATCAGTCATGTTATGATTCTTTTTATGTTATGCTTGAAACACCTTAAAATTAGAATGGGGCAGATCCAGTTTTTTTCATCGCAGTGGCCTGATACATGGGCAAAATACGGTGGCACAAAGAAAAAATGGAATATAAAAGGTTTTAGACTCAAATTTAAAAACCTTTGCAGATACATTAAAGATACTGTGTTTATAAAGTGGTGGTTCCATCTGAGAAATGCTAAATTAATATATTTTTCAAAAATTTTATGTAGTCTATTACCTTTGAATAGTCAAACATGTAAAACAAAGTTGAGGATAGATATAAGCTTCAAGAAAATTTGAATGTGACAAAATGTATAAAAACAACTTAAAGGCACATGTAATTCAACATTATTTCTTTTAACCTCAGCTGTGGTCAAGTTAGTAAAGGTAAGTTCTACAGCAGGTACCTACCACCTTCTCACTCTGGCAGGTGTTGGCACCTGAGGTGGCCAATCAGACTTTGGTGGCGTACAGTGCTACCCTTGGCCTCCCCTTGGACCTTTCCCTGATTCACACAGATCCATGCAAATTTATTTATCTATTAATTCCAATTCTACCCAGTGTGTCCTCCAAGACTCTGAATACCAATGTTGTGATAGACACTGTTTGGATTTAAGCCTAACTTTTTATTTTTTCATAAAATATTTTTAATGTCACAATATGAAGAACTAATTTGGATTTTGAGAATTTAGTTTGCACCAGAAATGTCGAACCTAGATGGAAACACATATATGTACTATGTGTGAAAAAACAAAATGCTGACGGTTTGGATACTCATAATTTTTGACGCAATAACATACTTTATGTGAAAAGGTTTCATAGTGAGGTGGACAGTACAACAAGACAAAGTAGGCCAGGGTTCGACTCTGGTGTGAGACATTGTGCCCTTTAATGATGATGATGATGATGACACAACGTGGCGCTCATGGTTACTATAGTAAGGGAGTACGTGGGTGACAGTGTCACTGTAGCAATTTGTTTGATGTAATTTATCTTGTAACTTAACCTTACCCTGAAAGTGATTTTGCTAATCCTAATGCAGTTTTTGTTCGTAAATAAAGTTGTTCCTCTAGCATCAAAGGGTGGCACTCATGGAGCATCTAAAAGTAAAGTCAAAGGTACCTGTGGCAACAATATGACAGGATATAAAAAAGTGGGACAATTTGACGCCTTACGAAGAATCATTATATGTTGAGAAGGTGTTGGCATGAATCCTTGCCAGCCCACCTTACTGAAAACATGTTCCTGTGCGCTTGGTTCCAGCTAAATCCTCTGAACCCTTGGGGACTTATACAAATGTGAATGCAACCATAGCAACAGTTGTTGAGAAAGCTAATGGCACATTTTTAGCAGGAAGTTGATTTAAAATTTTTTGTTTAATTTCATATTGTATAAACCCCCTAAATTAAATGAAACAGAACCAACATTAACTTTTGTATCTCCCCCTCTGTCTCACTTTCTTTGTAACTTAATGCAGATATTCCCACTTACTGCCCCCCCCCCAGCTAAGTTTCCAGTGTGCAGTTGCTGCCTCTACTAATTTGCCTCTAATTCATTGCTTTTTTTATTTCGCCAAACTCATTCCAAGTGGTCAGGGGAGATATCATCTCTCCTGAGCCTGGTTGTGTGGGAAGTTTCTTCCAATGAAGGATTTTTCCCCTTCATCGCCTTTTATTTGCTCAACGGGGATTCGTTAAGGGATTTGTTGTTCTCTTTTATTCTGAAAGATCCTGGGTTCAATATAGGAGACGCCTTTGATATATAAATGTTTTTTAATATTTTTGGACAAGCCTGAAATCTAGTGCATAACACCCCTTTAAAGGAATTTTTCTCTCCCTGTCATTGCTGAGTATGATTCACTATTACACAGTTGTCATAAATGCCAGTCGTGATTTCAGTCCCCCTCATGGACCGAGGCACATTTGTTTACAAATTAAATGTGTTATTGAACCTGACAAAGAAAGTGTTAGGAGTCAAACAATGGTGCTGAATAACATGTTGCAGTAATATTAAAGGGTTTTAATGACACTATGATGTCTGGTGTAATGTGCGTGCTAACCACAAACTGAAATTCAGCAGCATTACAATGTTTCCACAAACCAAAATGTAACAGCTACCTAAAATACCTTACAAAACTTGAATTACCTTGAAAAAAGGGGAAATTTGGATAACGAGCGATCACCACTTCCAATGTCGTGTTAGTGTGTTTTTAGAAAGTTTGATACGTCTGCTAAACCTCTATATGACTTCATTTTGTGATGAGAGATTATGCATGGAGCTATGTGGTTCTCACAAGATGGTTCTGGGACAGGAAGCCAAAGTTCCATACTGCAGTTTATGAGCTTCCAGGTCTTCTGTTGTAATGACAGAGAAGCCATTTTTTATTAAACAAGTCAGTGAACCATCATAATAATTTTGAAGCTGTTTTTAATATAAATATATAATGGTGTTTTAAAACTTACTTTGTATAACCTGTTAATACAGGCAACAGAGAAATTGCTTCCCTAAGTTGTTTCAGTAGAAGTGGAGGGCCAACATAATCAGAAATTTAATGAAATGTGTATATATAGCTAATATGAAGCTTGTTTGGCCTGAGTCAAACTGAGTTTTTATTTCTAAATTTCCTCTTTGTGTCTCTCTATGTAGTTGCAGTGGAAGATAAGTAACAAACAAAAGCAAATCTTATACAAAGGCTCCAATTCCAGATATCCAGTAATTACTGGCTTTATTTGTAACCTGTTTTGGTAAAAAGTGATATCAGAATATACTATTATTACTATCCAAACTGCCTTTTGTAAACATCAGATACTATGTAAAGTTTTCCTGGGAATGTGTGGTTTTAACAGACATTTTGTCTCTGAGCAAGTTCACTTCCACTTAAACTAGTTTAGATAATTAGGTATAATTGTCCCTTGGCTTTGCTTAAAACTTGTCAGATCCCCTGAACACTTGTTTGTCGCCCTGTTCAGTATCATTGTAGCCATGTTGCTCTGTTCCCACATGACCTGTGGACCCCCAAATTTTCCGAACCCATGCAGTCAGTTACTTAGAAATACTTAGTTTTTCTTTGTTGTTAAACACAAATGTGTGGGAATATGTTCCAAGAACTGTAGCAATCATCTTCAGCTGTATTATAACACAGATTTTGTATGCATGGTTTTGTTTTAGATTTTTTGGAGCATTTCTGCCTTTATTAGTTACATGCTTGTTAACAGCAGACATAAAACAGGGGAATGATGGGGCATGACATGCAGCAAATATCCCCAGCCACATTTCAACCCAGGACATTGTGAAAACGTTGTATGTTCCTTTTACATTCAGCTATCAGGGCACCCAAAATGGTTTTGTTTTCATTGTGCTCTATTGGTGCATGGTACTGAACTACATTGTAATGAATTATTATTCCACAAAGCCCTTTTAACAGAAAAACAGGCTACAGTACCAGCAGTTCCGAGGCTTTGGGGATAGCTACAATATCTGGAGCCTGGCTATAATAAACAGCAATTTTCTCTATGTTTCATTTAGGTGCACAAGTGGTCCAGAATGCACTACTGTACAGCTTCAGCACTGTTACACTTAAACAGATGTCCAGCATTATTAGTCAAAATAATTAAAAGACATGTCCATAAGAACACTGAGCCTGAAAATACAAGAAGATTCACAATACTGGTTTCTAGGACAGACAAAATTAAGATATTTTTAGACATTTGGTATGAAAAGCGAATTGCTGTATGAGTCTTTTTCCTCCTCTTCATCATTTTCCTTGTTATCCTCCAGAAGTTTATCCAGTAGGTTTGGTGATTCTGGCTCTACACCCTGATCTTCATCCAGAGACTGACCTTGTTGTTCAGGGTCCAGTGGGTGGTCTGAACGCTGTGGAAGGTCCAGGATCTGGGGATGAGGGTCTGCACTCTGGGCCTCCAGTTGAGGGATCATGGTGGTCAAAGACATGGATAAGGGCATGTGCACCAAAGGGGATGTGGGCAGAGCTGCAGAGCTGGGACCAAATTGGACCCCTGGATTAGGCATTGTAGATATGGTGGTAAGGGGCTGGGCCCAAGGGAGATAGGTCAGTCCCGAATCTTGAAGCTCCATCTGAGGGAGGGAGGCTGGTGAGGGGCTCACTGGTATGGTCTATATAGAATTAAAAAATAACAAAAAGGCTACTGTTGATCACAAAGCAACAAAAACTATAACTGTGGCTCTTCTTTCTTTGGAACAGAGAGCAGATGTAATACAGAAAAGTAATTTCCCTCTCAGATGAATAAAATTGTTTGAATCTTGCATCTTGAAAATGGTAAATGAAAATGGAAATGCTAAGGTAACAGGTAATTTTAAAACCTTCTCGAAACACAGAGTACTCACCCCAAAATTAGTGAGTAGTGGTGTATGTGTGT